>NC_081430.1:76280327-76601160 GCF_949786415.1 Peromyscus eremicus
TATATAAAATTTATATATATCTAACAATAATAATCAGAAAAAGAGACTATCAACTTGAGAGTAGGATGGAGACATGGGAGGGGTTAAAGAGGGAGTGTTTAGTATGGGTTAAGGGGAAAATAATGTAATTCTGTTTCAATTAAAAATATATTTTTAAAAGGTGTCAAGTTGGGAGGGATGGAAGAGTATGCACTAATATGTCTGTCCTTTTCAGAAGAAAATGTTTGTCAACTCCTGCCTTAGACAATATCCCCAGGGATTTCAGTATATTATATTCTCTTTTAATTAGGACTATGGATAATAACCTTACTAAAGTGAGAATAGTAGATTTACAAACACAACCTTGTACAAGGCTGCAGCTATGAAGATGTAGGACCTGCTACTAAGAAGTTCTAAGCCAACCATATTGATGCCTAGAGATTGTCTTCTGATGAGACTGACTAGAATGTAGTTACTAACCAAACTTGTATTGCTATGATTATCATTATAATAAAAGTATTCATTGAAGAACAAAAGTTCAACAGAAGTGCTAATGGTATATACATTTGAGATAAAGTATTATAAAGAAGGTAACCCAGTATTTTGAAGATATGTTATTTTTGAAGCAAAACAATAGGGAGCTAGGCGGTGGTGGTGCACGCCTTTAGTTCCAGCACTCAAGAGGCAGAGACGGGGATATCTGAGTTCTGAGTTCGAGGCCAGCCTGGTCTACAGAGTAAGTTCCAGAACAGCCAGGGCTACATAGAGAAACCCTGTCTTGAATAGCCAAAGAAGAAAAACAGTAAGGAAACATGTATTAATTGGGTGTCATGATTCTGTTGAGTTTTAAAAAAAATGTATATAATAATACTACTTAATGGTTTATTTTTTGGTTAGTTATAGGTAGTTAATGAAAATGAAAGCATATATTTACTTTTTTTTAAAAAGTCATATCCCAAGGCTAAATTTCAAATTTTGTGTTAATATGTGGGCTTAGTGATAGGCAGTTCAATTTGATGTACTTGTAATTAAATTTGACTTGTATATTAGAGATGTTAATGTTTTGGAAGATTAGTAACTTACAGTGTAGGTTAAAAAATTGGAATCTCACAAATTAAGGAAACAGTGTAGTTACCAGTTAGATTTTATTTTTTGAAAACCAGAGCTATGCTTTATTAGAAATACCCCTATGTCAATGTTGAAGTCAGTATGATCTATATTTTACATAGAATCTTCTTTATAGGAATAGGAACATATTAATCTTACCTTAAATGTGTGTTATTCTAATGAATACTCAGGAAACCCCCACTGAACAAAATAAATAGAATATTATAAATACTTACCTTTACCAGTTAACTTCAATTGTCAACTTTACACAACCTAGAATCTCTTGGGAAATGAATGACAATGTGAGGGATTGTCTATAGTTTGCCTACATTGGTTTGGCCTGTGGGCACATCTGCTACAGATTGTCTGAAGTTGACTCATGGAAGAAGACCCAGCCCACTGTGAGTGGCACCATTCCCAATCAAGGGGTATTGAACTCTGTAAGAGCGGAGAAACTGAGCTGAGCACAAACAAGTGACACATTCATCAGTCTCTCTTTGCCTTTTACTGTAGATGTGAGTATGACTAGTTACTTCAAGGTCTTGCCCCTTTGACTCCCTGCTGTGATGGACTGTAACCTAGAACTGTAAACTAAAATAAATCCTTTTGCCCTTAAGTTGCTTTTTGTTAGAATATTTCATCATAGCAGAAATGAAATTAGAGTATCATTCATCATACTATCCTTTCTTCCAAAATTGGTGTTTTTCTTTTTCATTCTTATTTATTATACTTTTGTACTTTAACATAATAAATGTAGTCTTATTTTGCCTTTTAAATTTAAACACTAAATGGACTCATCAGGTTGTATTTATATATTTATGCATTTATATTCATGTAACAATAACAGTTAAAGAAAAAGAGGACAGGAATTTGAAAGGCAGCTGAGGAAAGAGGGGCATGGAAGGAATTGGAGGAAGAAAAAGGGATGGAATGGAGGTAAATGATGTAATTATATTGTAACTTCTTAAAAAAGAAAAGAAGTAAGATATATATTATGTGTTTGAATTATTTTGTACAAAAGCCTGTTTCTATCAACATTATTTATGTGACTCATCCACATTGATAGGTCTAATTCTTCATTTAAACTTCCAACAAGTATTTAATTGCATTAGTATTTATTTGTTTGATTTTTTTTTTAAAGATAGGTTTTACTATATAGTTTAGGCTGGCCTGATACTTGTATATATAACATCAGATGGCCTTGAGTTCCAGTCCTCCTTCTTCCTGCTTCTTTTTCTTGGGTACTAGAATTACATATGCCACTACAGCCTGCCTTCAGAATAATTAACTAAGGCCAGGCGGTGGTGGTGCACGCCTTTAATCCCAGCACTCGAGAGGCAGAGACAGGCGGATCTTTGTGAGTTCGAGGCCAGCCTGGTCTACAGAGCGAGATCCAGGAAAGGCACAAAACTACACAGAAAAACCCTGTCTCGAAAAACCAAAAAAAACCAAAAGAATAATTAATTAATTATAATATTGGTAGCCCTAATTTTGCACTATTATAAACGATTCTTCAAAAAGTTTTGCATATGTGAAAAATTTCCTTGGGGTATGTATTTATGTATACAGTTGTTGGTGAACAAACTTTTATTCTCCGTTTTTTTACTAGCTTTGTAACATTATTCTCCCAAGTAGTTATGTCCTCAACAACATTGCACTGAAGTTTGACTGAGACTTAGTACATTGGAATTAAAGTATTAACTATATGATAACTGTCATTTGTGCATTTGCTAAGATTTTGATAGCTAAATTTTTTAAAAAGAAGCTCAAGTTCTTTGTGCAGTCTTCTTCCGTTTTTCTCTAGAGGTGATGTGCTCTAATTATTGGTATTATTCCTATTTGTTTATAGTTTTATTGTAAGATCCCCTATAATTGCCTTTTGATATACCTTCTTCTAATAAAACACTCATTTGGTTAAATTTATCTTGTGCTGAGCAACTAAATTAAAATGGAATGTTTTCATTATTATCTGGCTTTGCTCTAAAGATGTGATTTTCCCCTAGAGCAAAGCTGGAAGTCTGGTATCTAGGTGATAACAGAAGACTGATACAGTGAGAGAGTAAGCAGTCAGAGGTCGAACGTGTGTCACTATCAGTTATCATGAATGCAGTAAAGCAAACAACATACCACAAATCTCACCATTTGAGTCTACTGTCATTGCAGAATAATTGTACTCCATCTTTCTATGTCCGTTCTTAGGTAATTTGAAATACTTTTCTCTGCTTTCCAGTCTAAGTGGCATAATCATGTTGAAAGAAAATTCAGTGGCATTCTTTACCTGTGATTTCTCCTGGATATCAACTCTGATATTTCAGGTTCTTTTTTTTTTTTTTTTAAACATGTCAAGAGAGTTGAATATTGATGGGGATGAGAGGAAAGCGTAGTTTGCTTCTAGAGGAAGGATAGTTCGGTGGGGCTCTTTGGTGCTAGAAAAAATACACTAGAAATGGAGAAGAGGATCATTTCTCATTCATTTCATGAGACTCCATGCATCTTTTCATGAAGGTATTCTAAACAAACTTGAATATTTTCTTGGGTTATGTTTCTTCCTGTGTTTCTCTTTGGTTCCATGGAATCTGAAGAGTTTGTAAATAGTGAGCTCACGCATAAAATAAAATTAATAAGTATTTCTTAAAATCCAAAGACAGTTTCTAATGCCTACTATAACAAGGCTTAAATCTTTAACAAATATTTAAATTAAATTTATTAAGAAAAGACAGTATATTAACATTTTTACCTGCATCTATAACTGTTGGATATTCAATATGATATACATGTTTTCTATGCTTCATATTTGGTTTTCTGGGATTTTCATTTGAAATATGATTATTTTATTAAGAAAGAAATATTTGCCAAGTGGTGGTGAAACACATCTTTCATCCCAGAACTCAGGTGGCAGAAGCAGGTGGATCTCTGTGAGTTCAAGGTCAGCCTGGTCTACAGAGCAAATTCCAGGACAGTCAGGGCTACACAGAGAAACTCTGTCTCAAAAAAGGAAAGAAAGAAAATATTTTCTTAAAAAAAAAAAAAGATAAAAAAGTAACCTTCAGATTAAAAAAAGAGAGAGAGGAGGAGAGCTAAATTATAGAAATAAAATGTACTTTTGGAGAAGGTTAAAGAAAAAGGTTGTGGTCAGGTGGTGGTGGCATACACCTTTAATCCCAGTACTCTGGAGGCAGGTGGATCTGTGTTCGAGCCCAGCCTGGTCTACACAGTGAGTTCTAGGATAGGCTCCAAAGCTACACAAAGAAATCCTGTCTTGAAAAACAAAAAACAAAAAAACAAAAAAAAAAAACAAAAAAAAGAAAAGAAAAAGAAAAAGGTTATGTTGTCAGATGAGAAAGGATTTTGTAAAATAAGGATTTTACCCTAAAGTGGAGCCAGCAATATGGCTTAGGCAAAGCTGCTTGCCACTAACCCTGATTCCCCAGAATCCTCCTGCTGGAAGAAAAAAATTAGATGACTTCTGACCTGGTGTTAGTTTGGGTTTCTCTTGTTGTGAAGAAACACCATGACCATGGCAACTCACACGCACATGCGCTCACATACACACATAGTAAATAAATGTAATGAAAAGATTTAAAACTGTGTCCTAAGGTAAAGGATTATTCCAAAGGAAAACAGAAAAGGGACAAACTAAAGGGACAAAGTACATCATACAAAGGACATGAAAAGCTAAAGCTTAAAGAAAGATGGCATCACAGCTATGACTAAATTGACTATAATTAAAGGTCATAAACCTTGTAATGTTATTTTGAGGTAGAAAAGATTTCTCAGTAATCATATTACAAAACTGGCTTAGAAAACCAGAATTTTATGATCTATCCTTCTGATTAGATTATGTTCAAACATTAAGTTTGTATGTTTGATGGTTGAGGAAAAGCCTCCACTCAGAGGATAGCCACTGCTTTCTCATCAGGCTTGTTTGAAAGCCTGGTGACCCCAGCAGATAGATCCCTGGTACCCATATGGCCGAAGCGGAGACCATCTCCTACAAGTTGTCTTCTAATATCCACGTGTGTGCCACGGCATGTGCACTCTTCCACACATGCTAAATAAATAAATGCAATAAAGTGTTTTTAAAAAGCAATTATTTTAGCCAGGCACTGATGGCTCACACCTTTAATCTCAGCTCTTGGAAGGCAGAGGTAGGCAGATCTCTGGGTTCAAGACCAGCTTGTTCTACAAATCAAGTTCCAGGACAGCCAAGGCTATACAGAAAAACTTTGTCTTGAAAAACCAATAACAATAATAATTATTGTTATTATTTAAGTTCCCCAAATAACTAAACTGAAAACCTCTCTGACTACATTTCTACTAACTCTCACTTTTATATTTCTTAGATCATTTTTTGTTTATTTGGTTTTGGTTTTTCCAGACAGGGTTTCTCTGTGTAGCTTTGGTCCCTGTCCTGGATCTCGATCTGTAGACCAGGCTGGCCTCGAACTCACAAAGATTTGCCTGTCTCTGCCTCTCGAGTGCTGGGATTAAAGGTATGTGCCACTGCAGCCTGGCTTCAGAAGTTTTTAATTCTTCTTTAAAGTATTGTTTCTTTTCCATTCTCTCCTGTTTATTTGTATCACTGTTGATTCCTATATAACTTATGTTCTGTTCTTTTTCATTTCAGACATTTGTCAGCTGGTTTTTTTAAGTTCAGTAATCTTAGATTTTGCCATATGGAGTTGGATATGAAACCTGCCCATTTCTTAATTTCATATTATACATATAATTTCTAAAGTTATCTAATTTTCTTTGGTAGATTTTAATTCTTTGTTTACGTTTCCTTTTTAGGCTACTGTTAAGGATTTTTCTTTGCCTCATTTTAGTTTTCTTAAACTTTTTAAACTCTGTATTATCTGTAGTGTTTTGTATTTTTTTAATCATTGTTTATACTTTGTGCTCTATCTCATACCTGTAACTTATTGTTTACAAGTATTTCCCATGGGATGGAACAGTAAACATGGATATAAAATTTCTTTTTTTTTAATTCTAAATTAATACGAGGGAGGAGTCAGTTGTCCTCCAAAACTCTGTTATTTTGAACTGGGCTGGCTTCTTGTCTGTCCTGCTGGCTTGCAAATACCAAGAGCTGTGGTGATTTTCCTTTTCCCAAATAATCTCTTTTGATCCTTAGTCTAATGGCAAATATTCCCAGAAATCAAAACAGTCAGCACACTGAAATTATCTAAGAAGCTATTACCATTCCACTACTTTAGTTTATACTTTTATTTGATCTCTGCTGTTTCAAACAAATGTTATGTCAGGGATAGTGGTGTTGTTTATCTCTTTTATTTTGGGTGTGTGGGATCAGAGACTTGCCACTATGTATTACTAAATTAATCTTCTAGAAGTAAAAAGAAAATTTCCACATTTTAATTGCTTTATATATTGCATTTATATAAGGTTAGTGTGTTTTAATTAGCCACTTGTCATTGAAATGTTGGCTTTGTTGTTGACCATTAACATTTTTTCCCCTCAATTTACCAGGGGGAAGAAAACGTCAATGCTGATATTTAGAAAAGAAATAGAAAGGATAAATTTCATTTAAAAATTACTTTTGGGCACCACGAGCTGTAATGAAATATAAACAAAAATTAATTTTCTTTTCTTTCCCTTTTTCTTGTTTAGTGAGTGATAGCTGCTTCAGAAATCTTGCAGAAGACCGCAGTGGGATAAATCTTAAAGATCTTGTCCAAGATCCTTCTTTGTGAGTATTTGTTTTTATCACTAAGTATAATTTAAAACTTTATTTTTACATTAACTTAAAAATAGTTTTAACAGTTAATTTTAAACTTTTTTTTCTGAGAATTTGTTACATTTAGTTAAGTCTGACAAAAGGGAAAAACATTAGAAGAGGTGGCTGTTACCATGAAAGATTGACTTCAATAGCACTAGTAGCTGGTAACAGCACTGTGGCAGTAGATAGTGGTCAAAGGAATTACTTTCTTTTTTGGGGGGCTTCTTTTTTGTTTTTGTTTTTGTTTTTTTTTGTTGTTGTTGTTGTTTTGTTTTGTTTGAGACAGGGTTTCTCTGTGTAGCTTTGGTGCCTGTCCTGGATCTCACTGTAGACCAGGCTGGCCTCGAACTCACAGAGATCCACCTGGCTCTGACTCCTGACTGCTGGGATTAAAGGTGTGCGCCGCCGCCGCCGCCGCCGCCGCCACCACCACAACCACCACCTGGCAAATTACTTTGTAATTGATTTGTTTGGGGAGATGAGAATAAATTTGCTTATATCAATTTTAAGTTTCTTTGAAAAATCTTATTTGCAATAATTCTTAAAATTAGAAATATAAAGCATTTGTAATAACTACATATACTTACATGTATTAGACCATATTTAATGTTCCATATCAGAAAACTGCACACCTTAGAAAGTTTGGAGTTTTGTAGCTTTCAGTATTTTTTATTTTTTTGTTTGTTGAGACATCGTCTCAGCCCAGCCTGGCTTAGAACTCAGCCTTGGCTGACCTTTAAGTCATGATCGCCCTGCCTCTGCCCCCCAGTGTCATGGATCACTAGCATGTGCCACCATGTTCCTCCTTGTTCTTTAAATTGTTTCTTTTGTTGTTTGCTCCTCAGGTCAATTCCATTCCTTATAAGCATATATTCTAGTATATTATTACTGTTTAATAGTTTCCTCAAGTTTTTAAATTTTATATTTATTGAAAAATAAGTTCAAAAAGGCAGACCCCAAAGAGACTATTTCATACTATAAACCTATGTGATAGATTATCAAGACATATATAATATGTGTCCCACAATTTTACATCCGTTTCACTATTAACAAATTAGTGGAATGCAATGAGTGGATAAGCTGTTATTTGAACGTGATCAAGGAGGGATGCCATAGTAGAAAAGAAATATGAGAAAGTCACAAATCGTGTAGGATAATTTTGTCTTTTTACTAACTTGTAATAGTGGAAGCCAAATTTGACTTGTGTCAAAATTGAGATGAGGGGAAATCTAATAATCTTTTTTTTCCCCTGGGTGATTTTTGTCTATCTCTATCTTGTACATGTTAAGTACAAAACCAAGTAGACTTTGACAGCTCATTTTAACTGGCTAATGTGGCTGTTTGAATTGCCAATTTGTATGCATACTAAATTTCGAAATAAATAACCGTTTAATAGCTTATTTTCTATTTCTGATGAAAATTCAAAGGTTGTATCCTCTGCATATGTATAGTATGGCAATTTCTGTTGTATTATAAGACCTTTTTTTTTTGTATCTCAATGTAGTGAAAAGTCTTAAGTTATATCTGTATTAATAACAAATCTGTATGTTCATAATTTTCAATCATATAAGAAATTATTCTTCTCATGATATAATTTAAGCTTTTTCCTCTTTAAGTAGAGTAATGCATGTTGTTTAAGTTACAAAAATTAAACTGTTTCTTCTGGAGAGATGGCTATGATACAAGTATTAAAGTTATAGTCAGTTGCATTCTTTTTTGTTTTGTTTTGTTTTGTTTTTGAGACAAGATATATAACAGTCCTGGCTGTCCTGAAATTCACTCTGTAGATCAGGCTGACCTCATAGTAACAGAGATTCGCTTGCCTCTGCCTCCCGAGTACCGGGATTAAAGGTGTGTACCACCACTGCGCAGCCAGCTGCATTCTTTATAGAGCTTAATTCTGTTTACTTTCAAAACAGTTTTAAGTCTGTGCTATGGGTGAGACATAAAGTCACCACATTTGTGTTTTGAATTTTTTTATAAATCCTCAAAAAACATTTCCTTGTTTGTTTGTTTCTAGCTTACGAGGTTTTGCCTGCGTGTATGTCTGTGCACCATGTGTGTACAGTACCTGCAGAGGTCAGAAAAGGGTGTCATGTGCAATGGTACTGAAGTTACAGATGGTTGTGAGCCACCGTGTTTTAGAGCTGCCAGTGCTCTTAACTGCTGAGCCGTCTCTCCAGCCCCATGTTGTAGATTTCTTATTGCTTATTTCTATCTAGCTAGATTATTTGAAATTAGACTCAATGACAAATGTTAAAAGCTGTTTAAGACTCAAAAAACCTATAGAAAAGTGTTGTACTATTCACTCTGCTGTTGTTTGAGTGTTGGCTGTGGCATTTGTGCTGAGGTTCATTTAATTTCCAAGTATTTTCAAAAACTCATTACTTACTCTACCAGATATTTGTTGTTTAACACTGAGAAAGAATTGCTCAAATGATGGGAGAATTACCTCAGTTAGATATATCCCCAGGAGTGGAATCGCTGGATTACATTGTATTCTGTTTTAACTTTTGAAGACACAATACTGTTTCTAGAGCAGCTGTATTATTTTACATTTTCACTAGCAATATATGCTAGTCTCCCCAATATGGATGTCACCCCACACAGAGACAAGATTAAAAACCAAAAGCAGGACCCCGGAAGCGCCTGCTTCCGGGCCGCCCAGGTCCGGCGGTCGCGGTGATGGCTTCGGGACCGGGCAGCTGAGCGCCGAGGTGGGAGTGGGCCCTGCGCCCGGAGTCTCAGAGGCCGACGCTCGCGTGCAGCTTGCGCCATGGCCACCTCCGCCGCCTCCTCCGAGCATTTCGAGAAGCTGCATGAGATCTTCCGCGGCCTCCTTGAAGACCTACGAGGGGTGCCCGAGCGGCTGCTGGGGACCGCGGGGACCGAAGAGAAGAAGAAGCTGGTCAGAGATTTTGATGAAAAGCAACAGGAAGCAAATGAAACGTTGGCAGAGATGGAGGAAGAACTACGGTATGCACCACTGACTTTCCGTAACCCCATGATGTCTAAGCTTCGAAACTACCGCAAGGACCTTGCTAAGCTCCACCGCGAGGTGAGAAGTACACCGTTGACAGCCGCACCTGGAGGCCGAGGAGATGTGAAGTATGGCTCATATGCCTTAGAGAATGAGCATTTGAATCGGCTACAGTCTCAAAGAGCATTGCTTCTACAAGGCACTGAAAGCCTGAACCGGGCCACCCAGAGCATTGAGCGTTCTCATCGGATTGCCACAGAAACTGACCAGATTGGTACAGAAATCATAGAAGAGTTGGGGGAGCAACGAGACCAGTTGGAACGTACCAAGAATAGACTGGTCAACACAAATGAAAACTTGAGCAAAAGTCGAAAGATTCTCCGCTCAATGTCCAGAAAAGTGATAACCAACAAGCTGCTGCTTTCCATCATCATCCTACTGGAGCTAGCCATCCTGGTCGGTCTTGTGTACTACAAATTCTTTCGACACCATTGAACTTCCTGGAGGGAAGGGCTTGTGGACCAGAACCTTGACTCTGAAGGAACGGTGTTAGGCATATAGATTGCTGCTGTGAGCTAACAGGTCAAGAATGCATTGTGTAGCCAGACTCTGGGGGGGCAGGCCATGGAAAACCACATCAATGTGAAGGAACTGCAACAAAACCAGTATGATATACTAAGGTAATAAATGCTGTTTATGACTCCTTCAAAAAAAAAAAAAAAAAAAAAAAACCAAAAGCAACTTAACTTCCATCTTTGCCAACACTTATGATTTTGTGTTTGATAGTTACTATCCTTCTTGGTATGAGGTAATTATCCAACATCTTGAGGAGTTTCCTGATATTTGAATTAAAGTTCACTAATTCTTCACGTCTTGTCTTCAGTATTGACTTTAAAATGATTCTGCTAGAAATTGTGTTTAAAGTGTCTACTATTTTTGACTACTATAACTGTGGTATTCAAAACAGACAGTATAAGACCATCTTAGCTAACTCATAAATTCTCTTTATTGTCATTACCAAGATTAAGATACAAATAAAGTCATAGTAATTTTGTAACCACACATTTTAATAAATTCATTTTCCCTGTTTTGTATAATGCTCCTTATATTCCTCACATAAAAAGATTTATACTTGTATAGATTATAATTCAAATACAGATACTAGCTTGGGATGATTAAAAACCAAGCAACAGCGTGCTAATAGAAATATATGTGATGTTGTAGATCATTAGTGATCAAGAAACAGCATCCTATTAATGGATGTATACTTTGATATATAAATCACAAGTGATTAGTAATGAAAAGTTTATGTTGAAGAACAAAAGTTAGACAAAATAGTTGTATCTATATATACATTTCTTAAACATGGAAAATGGTATTTGCTTATATGTTCACAACTTTTACTAGTTGGGGTGGAAAGTTTGTTCTTTTGGTATTTCTAGAGCACTGCCTTATTCCCCCAGTATACTTGTCATCACACGGTAGCTTCACTGATTAATGATATTTTGGTCCCTTGGATCATGACATTAAATACGAAGGAAAGACAGGATTGCTGTCTGGAAAGCAATCATTTCTAAATATAGACTGTGCTTATCTGCTGGTGTTAAGAGAGGTTGCTATGGTGAATTGAATTTCTTAAAAATTCCAGTCAGCAGAATGTAAACAGTGGCTTCTGAAGTGGTTATTTCCTATAAAGCTGGACGTTTTCATAAAGGTTAAAATGTAGTTAACATCTTTAATGGATTATTTATAAAATTTCAATTTTAGAGCATCTTTGAAGTCTTTATTATATAAAATAGAAGAGTTTTTGTTTTCACTGTAGACAAATTTAATTTAGTATTAGTCTTGATTTTTCTAGCAGCAGCATTAAATATCACTGAGTTTTCACTTTGCTACCATGATTTTGCTAATTCTAAAAAACCTTTTAGAGCTTTCTTATAAGTAACACCTCTAACTGTAAGATCTCATCAGTTTCACTTACTTTTCCCCCTGCTTGATGGATAACATGCTGATCTATAGTGTGTATATTGTAATGATATTGTCTAATATGACATTCCACAGTTGGTACCACAGTATGCTAAAGTTACAAATCCCAAAACATAATTGGGCTTTTTTAAAAGACATCTTTTTTTCCCCTCTCCATTCCTAAGATTAAATAGCTAACTTTTCATTAGTTATTCTTTTAGAATTCAGCCCAAAAGCATTAGGTGATGCTTAAATTCTTTAGTAACTAAGTTTAGCAGACATACCTCCTCTGTGAACAAGAAACATACCATCAAAGATGCATAATATCTTAGGTTTTTAGCATAAATCATCTAAATAGGTGAAACAATTAGCAAATAGGGATGTGAAACAAGAAGTGGTTTAATAAGCTCCTCCTGCAACCATCTCTTCACAGACAGGACAAGTAGCACCTGTTTACGAATCTAACAAAATTCACAGGAGCTAAGGACATCAGGTGAGAGAGCATAGTGCTTAGTTTTAGTGTAACAATTCAAAGAGACTGAAGACAGCAAGAAAGAGTGAGTTGCCTCTGTCACTTCTTTCCCCAACAATAAACAGTCCAACAAGGAGAGATAAGTCTTCTGCCCGGGGGGGGGGGGGGGGGGGGGAGAAAATTAAGTTCAGATCTTAGACTTGAAACACAATTAAATCAAGGCCTTGTTACATTGAAACCTGCTGTTTAGCAAAGACCCATGAATTCTATTGACAGGCAAATACTTGTGGACTAAGCTACTTGATCTGTGATTGAGCTGATGGCTGATTGTAGTCTTTACCCCCTCCCCGAAGCTTCAGAGGTAGATTGTAGAACAAAACTTCAGTTACCCATGATCGGGGCACAAAAGCAAGTATAGGGCTTTGTCTTAGGCCCTGACTGAGGAGAGGGATCAGTGGGGGAAAAAACTGGCTACTCAAACATGAAGACCAGAGTTAGGATCTCCAGCACCTGCATTAAAAAGAGGTGGGATTGTAGCCATGCTGTAATCCCACTGCTTGAAGAGACAGGGAATCCTGGGGCAGGCTCACTGGCTAACCTAACCAAATTAATAGTTGTTGGGTTCATCAAGAAACCCTGCCTCAGTAAATAAAATAGAGAGCTGTCTTGAATACATCAACATCAGCCTCTGGCATCTACGCACATGCATCCAACCCACCTGCAACATACACTCATATACATTGCAAACATGCATACACACCCCAAAGATATAAAACTGTGGTGATATTTTATCTGTGTCCTCCAATAAAGTTTATTGTATATAGTTTTTCCTATATTAGTTACAATTTTTTATTTTAGACTAAAAAGGGGAAATGTGGTGATGTATTGTGTCCTCTAAAATGTTGTGCACCCTAATAAAGTTTATCTGAGGATCAGAGGAAAAAGCCAGCCACCATTTTAAACATAGAAGTCAAGCAGTGGTAGTACATGCCTTTAATCCTATCACTCGGGAGGCAGAGATCAGTCTGGATCTCTGAGAGTTCAAGGCCACACTGGGAACAGAGCCAAGCATGGTGGCACAAGCCTTGAATTCCAACACTAGTTAACCATAAAGGTCTAGAGGTCTGTACAGACAGACTGACAGGAAGTGACAGAGCTGCGCAGGAAGAGAAAGTGATAAAGCTGGACAGAGAGAGGAAATGAGATGAAGAACAGAAAGGCATATAGGCGTGGATATACAGGAAGTAGATCTCTTTGGCAGAGGATCTCCAAATGGTAAGAACGTGGCTAGCTTTTTCCTCTGATCCTCAGATAAACTTTATTGGAGGACACAGATAAAAATATCATCATACAAACTGATCAGGAATCTTTCATTTCCTAGATGCTAACACCTACTCATATGCTGATAGAGCTCACAATTTACAGTCTCACCCAAAAGCCCCCTAAATGTGGATGAATTGTGGAATGCTAATATATAATCCATTTTAATTAAAAGTTTTTCATACAGTGTATTTTGATCATTTTGTCCTTGCCTCAAGTCCTCTCAGTTCTTCCCTACCTCTCTATCCAACATTGTTATTTTTCTCTTTCAAAAAAAGAGCGAGAAACAAAATCCTAAGAAATGCTCTAGTGTTCGACCCACAACAGCTCAATGAAAACCAAATGAGCAAAAGGCCAATAAGACAAAAAAATATCCTTACAAAACAAAGTGATAGAAAACATCCACAAAAGTACTATTGTGTTGGCCAGCTACTCCTGGGCATGAGGTCTGTCTTGAAATGTTGATATTTTCAGCAGACACACCATTGGAGAAAACTGATTTTTCCTTTGCTGGTGGGTATCAAATGCCGATAGCTTCTTGGTTAGGGGTGGGTTCCCATGTCCATATCACCATCTCAGTACAAGAACCCCATCTGGACTTGAATCTGTTCATGTCTTGTGCAAGTTGCTGCAGTTTCTGTGAGTTTTAGTGCATGTCGGTCCTGTTGTGTCCAGAAGACCATTTCTCTGGAGTCATCCATCACCTCTGGCCTTTACAGTCTTTCCACCTTCTCTTCTGCATTACTCCCTGAGCATTCATGGGAGGGGTTTGATGATGATATTCCCATTTAGGACCGAGTTCAGGAGTCTCATTCTCTGGACATTGTCAGTTGTGGGTCTTTGTGTCAATTCTCATCCACTGCAAGAAGAAGCTTCTCTGATGATGGCTGAGCAAGGCACTGAACTATGGGTATATGGTATGTCATTAGATCATTTTATTGCTATATTCCTTTAGTAGAATAATAGTATTAGGTTTTCTCCTAGACCTATAATCTTCCTAGTCTCGGGGTCTTGTGAGTATGAGTCTCAGCAGTGTCAGGTATGGGTTCCTCCAGCTCATGGACTGGGCCTTGAATCCAATCAGAAAGTGGTTAGTTACTCCCATTACATTTATGCTACTAATCACCAGTGTATCTTTCAGGCAGGTCACTGTTGTAGGCCACAGGGTTTGTAGCTGGGATACAGTGAGGATTACCTTTCTCCTACGTAGTATGCAGAGTATCTTCTAGTACCATGAACTCTAGTCAACAGGGGTAGCACTTCTATTTAGGCATCAGCTCAACTTCTCTGTGTTTAATAATGTATATAATTGTTGTCTTTTGCAGTCGGCCTTACCATCAAGTTGGCAATAGTCTGTGGTGTTTGGAGTTTCCATGGGACCCCCTTTGTCCAATGATTCAATAAAATGTAGCCCATTCCTGGTATTGGAAGTTTTACTTGGTGACATAAAATATCTTGTTGTCACATTATCTTCTGTATTATTTGGTGACTCTATTTGGATTCCTTTTATATATGTATGTATTTTAGGAAGTTTTTATAGTAGTGAATTTCAAATGGTCTTTAGTATTAGTTGTCCCTCTCCATATTCCCTCCTTTACCATTCTCTCACGCCCCCTCCCTTTTTAGTGTGCCTATTCAAGGTTCTGCTTTGTCTGCCCATAACAATATATTCTATTTTACAGTCCTTGTGAGAACCTCTTCTCCCCAGTTGTCCCTTACTAGGTATTTAACCTCAGCAGATACACAGATTGTAGCATGCCTATCATCATAGGCTGGGAAGCTAACATTCACATGTTAGAGAAAACATACAATATTTGGTTTTGTAGGGAGTTCTGTGTTACCTTACCCCAAATGATTCCATTTACCTGCAAATTTTATATTTTTCATAATAGCTGATTAATATTCTGCTCTGTAAATATATCACATTTTCATTATCCATTCTTATCAGTTGCTTGACATCTAGGCTGTTTCCAACTTCTGGCTATTATGAATAGAGCAGCAGTGAACATGGTTGAGCAAGTGTACTTGTATAATGAAGCATTCTTTGGGTATATGCCCAAGACTGAATCTTGAGGTAGATCAATTCCCATCTTCCTGAGGAACCCCCACAATGATTTCTGTAGTGACTTTACGAGTTTGTACTCCTACCAGCAGTGGATGAGTGTTTCCCTTGCTTCACATTCATGCCAGCATGAGCTGTCATGAGTTGTTTTATTGATCTTAGCCATTCTGACAGGTTTAAGATAAAATCTCAAAGTAATTTTGATTTGCATTTTCCTGATGGCTAAGAATGTTGAACATTTCTTTAAATGTTTCTCAGCCATTAAAACTTCCTCTGTTAAGAATTCTGTTTAGGTCTGTAACCCATTTTTAATTGGATTATTTGTTTTCTTGATATCTAGTTTTTTGAGTTCTTTATATATTTTGGATATTAGCCCTCTCTTGGATGTAAAATTATTAAGGATCTTCTATCATTTTGTGTGCTGCTGCTTTGTCCAAATGATGGTGTCCTTTGCTTTATAGAAGCTTCTCAGTCTCATGAGTTCCCGTTTATTGATTGTTGTTCTCAGTGCCTGTTCTATTGATGTTCTGTTCAGAAAGTCTTTTCCTGTGCCAGTGTATTTAAGGCTATTCCTCACTTTCACTTCTATCAGGTTCAATGTATCTGATTTTATTTTGAGGTCTTTGATCCGTTTGGAGGTCAGTTTTTGTGAAGGGTGATAAAGATGGATCTATTTTATTCTTCTGCATGCAGCTGTTCTGTTTGACACGCACCGTTTGTTGAAGATGCTGTCTTTTTTCCAGTGTGTGTTTCTTTCCCAAAAATCAGTTGTCCATAGGTTTGTGGACTTATGCCTGGGTCTTCAATTAGATTTCATTTACCAACATGTCTGCTTTTATGACAATGCCATGTTGTTTTTATTACTATAGCTCTGTAGTTTAATTTGAGATTAGAAATGGAGAACTACCTCCAGTAGTTCTTTTACTATTCAGGATTATTTTAGCTATTCAGAGGTTTTTTTTTGTTTGTTTCCATATGAAGCTGTGTTTTTAATTTCTGTGAAGAATTATGTTGGGATTTTGATGGGGATTGTGTTGAATCTGTAGATTGTTTTTGGTTGGATGGCCATTTTCAAAGTATTGTACTGATTCATAAACATGGGAGCTCTTTCTATCTTCTGGTGTTTTCTTCAGTTTCTTTCTTCAGTGTGATAAAATTTTTATTATACAGGTCTTTCACTTGGGTGGCTACAATTATCCTATGATAGATTTTTTTTTTTGAGGCTATTGTGAAAGGTTCTGTTTCCTTTACAGTCTGTTTGTCATTTGTCTGTCAGAAGGATGCTGGTTTTTGAGTGTTAATTTTGTATTCTGCTTCTTTTCCTGAAGTGTTTATCAGTTGTAGAAGTTTCTTAGTGGATTTTTTTAGGGTCTCTTATGTATAAAATCATACCATCTGTAAATATACTTTGACTTCTTCCTTCCTATTTGTATCCCCTTGACCTCATTCAGTTGTCTTAATGCTCTAGCTAGAACTTCAAGTGCTATATTAAGTAAGTATGGAGATATTGGACATCCTTGTCTTGTTCCTGATTTTAGTGGAAATGCTTTGATTTTCTCTACATTTAGGTTGATGTTGGCTGTGGGCTTGTTGAAAATTGCCTTTATTATGTAGAGGCATGCCCCTCGTATCCCTAGGCTCTCTGAAACTTTTCTCATGAAGGGATATTGGATTTTGTCAGTGGTTTTTTTTTTTCCATCCAATGAGATGATCAAGGGTTTTTTGTCTTTCAGTCTGTTTATGTGGCGGGTTGCATTTATTGATTAAACATGTTGAACTATCCAAGCATCTCTGGAATGAACCCAACTTGATCGTGGTGGGTAATCTTTTTAGGGGGAAATTTTGAATCTATGTTTAAAAGGAATCATTTTTTGTTGTTGGATCTTTGTGAAGTTTTGGTACTAGAATAATAATGACTTTGTAAAAAGAATTAAGAAATGTCCCTTAGTTTGTATTTTGCAGAATTGTTTGAGGAACATTGGTGTTATTCAAGAGGTGGAGCTCCCAGAAAATGGAGGTGGGATCTGAGGAGGGGTCACTGCAAGCAGCCTGGTACAAGACTTAGTGTAAGCCTGGAAAGATGTGAATGGAGGGCAGGAAGGCTATATAACCTGATTTATGATTTCAGCAACCTGTTAGTAGTTATTTAGGGGAAGGAAATTACTAGAAAGAAAATGTGGGCTTTTTCTTGGGTAATATAAATATTCTATATAGTACTCTTATCTGCAATTCCTCTTTGTCCAGTTTTGCTTCCTTGTAGTCAAACTTGTTCTGAAAATACAAAATGAAAATTACTGCAGTAAACAGTTTGTTCATTTAAAATTGTCTGTCTTTATGATGAGCATAAAGAAATCCTACTTATCTGATTGATAACAGGAATTATTATCCCTTTGTCCAGTTTATCTAAGCTATGTGTTTTGCCTTACCAATTAATCACTTGACAGGTATTTCATTTACTGCATCAGCTATTGCCGTATCCCAGTGTTAAAGTTCCTGTGCTACATTACTGTATTATGAATTCAAAGTACAAGATTAGATGCTGGCAATTTGTATATCCCACAAATAAACCATTAACTACTTAATTCTAAATATGAAAGTTTGTAATTTAAGAAAGGGGGAAAAAGCCATAAGGTTAAGTTAAAGTTTACAGAAAAAAAAATTAAGTATTGATCCCATGAAATTGTCAAGAAATTGCATGGTGGTTTTACTGTTATGCTCAATTACATGGAAAAGGTATTGAATTATTGAGTTTGTTCCTAGCCCGTGGGAGTCCCTGCAAATGTCATGGCCAGTAGTGTCAATCTGCATGAGGCAAGAAGGAAATCCAGTTAAACACAACTCAATAGCTGGTGTTGGTTCAAACTTCTAGAGTCTGACACCAGGCAGTTTATTTTAGCTATACTCAAACACAGCACAGTTTTGGAAAACAGTTTTCTGATGATAATTAGCTCAATCCTGTGTATAAAATGTAGCTTAAGATATGTTTACATTGAAACTCTTTACAAAGTACATATGGCATCTTCCATAACAGAAACAATGCTCAAAATAAGGGTCTATGAAAGTGATTCTCAACCTGTGAGTCATGACCTCTTTGACAAACCTCTAAAAATATTTTCATTATGATTCATAACAGCAAAATTACAGTTATAGAGTAACAATGAAAATATAGTTGGGGGTCACCACAGCATGAGGAACTGTATTTAAGGGTCTCAGCATTAGGAAGGGCTAGGGAGAATGACTGAGATAAACATAAAGGTCTATGGGAGTAAGGAGTGGCCTGGCCCTACAGTTAGCACGGACGTTACCTAGGCTGTTGTAAAGTATAAGTGACGTCTCCTGTAAGGATAGGTTTTATTGACTGAGAGACAGTGCTCAAGATAAAGGTCTAGGGAGGAAGAGTCTGGGATGAACAAACATATTAGTATAGGGGATTCAGTTGTGGCCTGGCCCTACAGGTAGTACAGATCACCAGGCTACTAACTACATCCATTCCCAGCTTTCCAGGTGGAAAACGGGTGTACATCTTACCTCAAGATACAATCCTGCATATTTAACATTCCTGGTTTTCCTAGTGCTTATCTGTGAGCACAAGAACCTTGTCGCCGCAACACTATCTGTATTTTCAGGATTTTCTAAGGGTTAGAAACATACTTCAGTAGAGAGATTTTGTGTTGTTTGGATAGCAATTTCAAAGACTTATAAGTGCAATGTCTAAATTTTTTATTTTTTTATTTTTTTATTTTTATTTATTTTTTTTTTTTTGTTTTTGTTTTTCGAGACAGGGTTTCTCTGTGTAGCTTTGCGCCTTTCCTGGAACTCTCTTTGGAGACCAGGCTGGCCTCGAACTCACAGAGATCCGCCTGCCTCTGCCTCCTGAGTGCTGGGATTAAAGGCGTGCGCCACCACCGCCCAGCTATTTTTTTATATGTTAATTTCAAATGAAACCTTGAGTTTTAACTGAATTAAATTTACATTCATTGTTGATCAAACATTATATACACTAAAGAACATAAAATACATAAGATAAATGTTATTAATCATCTGGGTACTAAGAATTAATAGGTTGTTAAGTCATAATTACCATTCTTTTTTTTTTTTTTTTTTGGTTTTTTGAGACAGGGTTTCTCTGTGTAGCTTTGCGCCTTTCCTGGAACTCACTTGGTAGCCCAGGCTGGCCTCGAACTCACAGAGATCTGCCTGGCTCTGCCTCCCGAGTGCTGGGATTAAAGGCGTACGCCACCACCGCCCGGCAATTACCATTCTTATATGCAATCAGAAATCCTAGTTTTAAAAAGTATTGGGAAACACTGTAAATTTTGTTCTTATTTCCCCCCTAGACTGAATGAATATGGCAATGAAATCTCCTCAGCTTTCTGCTTGGGGCTTCCTTGACCAAAGCTTATTATCTACTAATCACCAAGATGTGCTTTACGTACTTCTGATAAAATCAGTGGCCCAGTGAGGTGTCTTAGTAGGGGAGTTTCAAGGAATTTGTCATAGGATTTAGAATAACACTTAAATGTGGTTTCCTTTTATTTGGTTTTCTCAAAGAAGTCAATGATGCTCTAGCTGGCCTTCCCCTGTGCCCTCTGACAGTCTGTGAAGAGTTTAAAATAGAGTAGTTGTTGTTTTTCACCTCTTCATTCCCAGTCTCTGAGATCACTTTTTAAAAAATTTTTCTGTATTTATTTAGTTTATATGTATGAATTTTTGCCCTCATATTTGTATGTACATCATGTGAATGCAGTGCCCACAGAAGTCAGAGGTCATCTGATCTCTGGGTACTGGAATTATACTTGGTTGTGAGCCACCATGTGGTACTGCAGTCCTGGAAAAGCAGCAACTTCTCTTAACCACTGAGCCATCTTTACCACCCTTGAAATCCCTTTTTTTTAATTAGTAAACTTGAGTAGCAAACTTTTATTTTTTTTCCTTTGGACCCTTTCAGTTGTTTTAGACAGTCTGAAAAATAAATGTCTTTAGTCCACTTGGTCAGAAGTTCTGATATAAGGTCTTCTATAAAAAACAAAATTTATTTTATTTTAGAATTTATATCAATAGCATTTAAAATACATGTATTACTGTGGTATATAGAAAGGCAGGAATGTTATATACACACACACACATAGACACACACACACATATATATATATATAAAACACACACAGCTTCAGTGTTATTACACCTCGATTATAATATAGTCTTTGTCTTACTTAGAATGTGCTTCACATTTGTTATAAAAGTTGAAAATTACAAGCTGTTTTCTTTGACCATAGTTTTATGTGTGATTTTGGCAAAAGATAAAAGGATCTTAATTTGTAACTGATATCTGATTGTTGTTTTCAGAGAAAACTGATAGAAGAGGAATAATGATATTTTCAGAACTTGAACACAAGTTAATTCAAATTCATTGTATGTAAAAATGACAAATTTTGCCAGGCAGCAGTGGCACACCCCTTTAATCCCAGTACTCGGAGGCAGAGGCAGGTGGATCTCTGTGAGTTCCAGGCCAGCCTGGTCTACAAAGCAAGATCCAGGACAGGAAGTAAAAACTACACAGAGAAACCCTGTCTCGAAAAACAAAAACAAAAATAAAAGACAGATTTTACTGAACTCTGTAGTACTTCATTTTAAATTTTTTTTTTTTTTTTTTGGGCTGTATCAAGTTAAAGTGATAAAAAGAGGTAGGGCGGTGATGGCACATGCCCTTAATCCCAGCATTTAGGAGGCAGAGGCAGGTGGATTTCAGTAAATTCAAGGATAACGTAGTTTACAAAGTGAGTACTAGAAAACACACACACACACCAGAAAAACGTGTAGCCATCATGTATATACTTTCTTGTCAATGGATAATATAAAACTTAAAAATTTTGTACAGATACCAAGGAATATAGTTTAGTGTAAGATTTCCTTGGATAAGGGGATGTGTAGGATTTGATTTCTTAGTGTTGTTAAAAACAAAACGGAACTACAGAGTTCCTGAATGCAATTAAAGGTAACACAACACACAATTTCTTACAGAGAACTGAAACTTCCAATCTGCATTAGATGCTTCTCTTTTCTCTCTTAACTTCTAAATTAGGCTCATTTAAAGTAAGTGTTGAGCATGTAGTAACACATATGCTTTTCAGTCTCCGTTTACAATTAGCATCTCATTTACATTAGTCACATACATGCTGTTGCTTTTATCATAAGACAGAAGAGGTCAGAAATGAGTCTTTTTAACCACAACCAGTGACTGATGCTCTCTGTGAATTATAGAAAAGAATCTATCAAGCAAGGTTTGGTGGGTCACACATGTAGTCACTAGCATGTGCTCCAAAGTGAGACCCAGTATTGGGAGAAAAAAAAAGAAAGAAAGAAAGAAAGAAAGAAAGAAAGAAAGAAAGAAAGAAAGAAAGAAAGAAAGAAAGGCGTGAAGAAAGAAAGGAAGGAAGGAAGAATGAACAAAAATTAAAGATATGTCTTTTTTCTAAAGTATCTGATTCATTTTTACAACAATAAATTCTCTTAAATTATTTGTGTACCTTCATGCAAACTTAGTTATTAATATGTATGCTTTTCTATCATTATACATCTACTAAATAAAATGGGGTAGAGTGATATGTCAGTATACAAAAAAGTTAATGTGCCAGTGTTTATTTGGAAGAAATGAAAGGCTATAAAATTTAAACAAATGAAGAAAACAGTGTTAAAATTACCATAAATATTTTAAGAAATTAATTTTAAAGCCTTTTGTTCTGTGTTAAGAAATGTCTTTAAGCTGAACTGTATAAATAGTACTTATTCATAAGTATCCAGTAAAGTACTTCTCCATTCATTGTAGGCTCCTTAAAAGGAATATTTACTGAGTTAATTTTGAGCACCCTGCATATTTTCTTATATATATTGATTGTTTAATAGCAATATAGTTAATAAATGGTTTGCATTTAGACAATTGATGTATTCCTTAGTAGAATTACTATTTTTTCCTCAAGTTTAAGAGCTATTTTCAGGTAATAAGAGAATTAATACTTATTTATATAAATACAATAAAATATATGATTTTTATAAATGCTAAATTTTGCTGATTTAAAAATTGTTATGTTAGTCTCTTTATCATGTTACTGATTTTTATTCATTTACTTATTTGCTCTGCTGTATGATATTTGTCAACTTGATACAAGCCTAAACATATCTGAGAAGAGGGAAATTTTAAAATTATTATTAAAGTTATTTATTTTACATCCAGACTGCAATTTCCCCTCCCGGTCTCCTCTCATTTCCTCCCTCCTGCCCCCCCCCCCACTTACTCCTTCCCCAGTTCTGTTCAGAAAGGGGCAGGCCTCCGATGGGTATCAACAAAACATGGTATATCAAGTTGAAGTAAGACTAAGCACCTCTCCTTGTATTAAGGCAGGAAGAGGGAATTTTAATGGAGGAAATGCCGATTGGCTTGTAGTCATTTCTGCAGGGTATTTTCTTGATTGATAATTGTTGTGAAAAGGCCCAGATCATTATGGAGATGGTTCCATTCCTGGATAGCTGGACCTGGATGGTATAAGAAAGCAGGCTGAGCAAGCCACGAGGAGCAAGCCAGTAAAAAGCATTCCTCCATGGACACTGTTTCAGTTCCTGTCTTCAGGTTCCTACCTTGAGTTCCTGCCTTGACTTCTGTCAGTGATGGAGTGTGATCTGAGAGTTGTAAGATGAAGTGTCAACCTTTTCTTTCTTAAATTTTTCTAAAATGGTATTTTATCACAGCAATAGAATCCTTAACTTAGCACTTCAGTGATCAGAGAATAAGACGATTCCTCATCTCTTAAAACATAGGCACTAATGGGAAAAGCACATATTAATCAAGTAATAATGCTGATTTCTATGTAATTTTAGACTGAGCTAAGTGCATTAAAATTAACTTTCATTAATACTGAAATCAATTAATTCTCATGTACATAACAGACATAGTTTAGAACATGTGTGTACCAAAAGTAGTATAGCAACATCTTTGTAAACCGTGAGTATACTTTTAAAAAATATGTAAAGGTATATATTAAAATACTTTCAAGTAAACAGTTTCAGCTTTCAATTTCTTTTTATTGTTTAACAACAGTAATTTCTTCATTCCTGGTTATTTCCTAGATCTCTTTCTCTATAGCTTACCCAATTTTAAAAAATGGAATAACAATATTCTCAAAAACTCAAATTCAAACCTACAAAATATTCTTAGTTTTCTTGGTCTCTTTCCTTTACTATCATCATAACTACTCAATCTAAAATTGCATCTCCAAAGTTATATTGAGCTTACCTATATTATGTCATCTACTACCCCCTGGATTCGAATGACTATCCCTGTAGTTTATTACAGAACTTCTAAACATTTCTTTCTTCTCTTGTCATCTGCTAATCTAGTCTCCATACAGCACAGCCAGAGAAACCTTTTATTAACAGGAAATCAAAACATGACATTTCCTTTGAAATTGTTTACTGACTTTCTAATTTATTAAAAGATAGACTAGTTAGACCATGGTTTGTGGCCTTCTCTGCCATATTATTACCATTTTTCTTTCATTCTATTTATACACGCTACATTGGATTTCTTTTACTGAATAACAAGCTAAACTCTATTCCATCATTTTTATTATTATTTATTTATTCAATTTTGCTTCCCTATACCTGGAATATTTTTTCTCGGAACCTTTTCATAAGACTGAGTTTATGGATATTTATCTACCTATTCCAATAGGTCTTCTGTAATTATACTTCCTGTATAATGGCCTATCTCTATATAACAAGAGCCTCAATGGTGTATATATATCAGTTTATTAAGGGGGTCTATGGGAAAACAGACTCACTGATACAGGATAAGGTAAATCCATTTGCAGAGTCCTTGGAAAGCTGGGGACCAATCACACACTGCTTCACACCTCCTGATCTGGTCTTCACCACCAAAGATAACGTGACCCTCTTCCTCCTTCCTTTTAAGAGGTCCTGTAGGCAGATAAGAAGCAATGCCTCTATCAGGCCAGATAGCCCAAGGTCATGGGTGGAGCGGATTCCCACTACAACTTTGCTGTTGGCCTTAATATAGTATTATTCATTGTTTAGTTTTTATCTTCCTAAGTGCTATGAAAGTTGTTAATTCATTTTTTTTCAGATAAAAAAAAATTCAATACTTACATACTAGTAAATTTATGTTTGATGTGAACATTTTCCCAGTTTTCTGAGCTGTTACTGCAGGATTGCAAGCACATCAAATAATGAAATATATTCATAATTGATATTTTCAAAAAATTACAATCCATAGTTCTAAATATGTCAACATTTTAGATTATAAATGAAAAAAATTCTTTCATTTTTTGTAGATAATATAAAAGGTAAGAATTAATATACTTGTTAATATCTAAAGTTATTGCTAATATACTCCAGCTACTCAGTGTTTACTGAGTACATTTAGCATTATATTATTCAAGTAGTCTGAATTAAAGAATAGTAAAAGTTTTCAACCTATTGTGTCAATGTGTTCCATGAATGAATTGAATGAAACTCGTTATAAAGCTAATTTTAGCAGTTTTCTACAAGAAACCATGATTAAGAACCACATTTCCCACACACTGTATCCAACCTATCACATCCATAAAATATTTCCATGGGCAGCACAGTGTAGTGTATGAGGAAAATCATCACAAGTGTCAAACAAAGTCCTGGCTCAAGTTAATTCAGTTTTGATATTGGATTGTACTATATGATGACACCATATCTTCATGAAGCTGGGTTTTCCATAATTAACTGATACAAATAAAAAAAGCAAGTAATGTAAGAAAATCAGTGTGGAATAGGAAACAAGAGTAGTGGTGGTGTCCAATGTGATTCTAAACCTTTAGATCTGTATGTGGCCCAAAAGGTATATTCATCTTGTTATAATTGTGGCTAGGAATAAATTAAAATAATAATTCTTCTTTGAAATAAAGTGTTGATTCTTTCTTCAAGCAGCTGCTTACGTATTAGACTATAAAACTTACTTAGAGAACTACCTGTAGCACCTCTATATTTAGGGGTACTGTGAAATACTTTGAGATAGTAAAGTTGGAAAACTTCTCATAAGACATTAAAATATTTTTCAAAGATAATTTTAATCATCTTGTAATATTTTATGAAGACCTGGTCTTCAGCAGCACACCCATAAGAGTTCTGTTTATACTAAGAAAATAACAGCCAAACCTAGTTGAGTTTTACGAAGTTTGAAGTGAGTATAATGAAGGCATTAATAAACCAAAAACGAGCTGGGAATATAGTTCAGTTGGTATAGCTTCCAAGACGTACAAGGTTTAATTCCAATAACACCATAAACTGGGCATGATGCCCTTAATACCAGCACTGAGAGTGGAGACAGGAGGATCAGATGTTCAAGGTCATCTGCAGTTTGTCTCAAAAACAACACCCGCCCCCGTGTGTGTGTGTATGTGCATGCATACCACACACACACACACACACACACACAAAATCTAGATGTAATATACAAATAGGACTGTTAATCAGATATCTTTGTGTGCAAAACAATAATTCATTTGTTTCTCTGTAAAATTTTGACAGGAATTTATGTGGAATAGAGTCAGAAGCAAGTTATAAACCAGAAAAGTTGTCTTAATTACTTTCTTCTTGCTGTGATAAAATACCCTGACAAAACAATTTAAGGAAGGAAGAAAAGTAGGTAGGTTGGTTGGTTTTATTTTAGCTTATAGTTCAAGGTACAGTGTGCATCATGGTGGAAAAGTCAAGGCAGCAAGAAAAGAGCAATGAATGCGTGCCAGTGTTCTTTGCTTCCTCCATTTTCCATTTTGTATAGTCCAGGATTCCTTACCCAATGAGTGGCCCCACCTACAGTAAAGATGAATCTTCCCACATTAGTTTACATATGAACATAATCAAGGTTGTCTCTCAGATATATCCCTTGGCCCATCCCCTGATGATTCTAGATTCTGTCAGATGACAACAGTAATTATCAAAGAAGTCTTTGATGGATTGGCTGTTATTTGCCTAAAGTGCAGTTAGAATTCTAGCTCTTCAGACCACTTCCAAGTGACAACTGATGTTCTAGGAAACATTTAAAAGGTGAAATTTCAATAAAACATGAGACCAATTATTATAAGACAGTAGCAAATCATAAATCAATAGTGGTGATAGGAAAATAATTGTTAGGTTTTTAAAATCCTTTTTTAAATATCCCAAAGAGTAACCCAGAATTCAAATTCAAATTAGAAAGTAAAGTACTGTTAATTCAAACATATCTTTTTCTGTTTCAGTTTAATGTGTTATACTAAAACAGACTTCTGTTCCCAAAATAGTTACATAAGAACAGTTTGTTGTCACAGATGACTTTTTCCCATAAAGTAAGTCTACTATAAAGGATATAGTCTTTATTTAAAATGTTAAGCTACAAATATTTATCCTTCTGAGCCATCTGCTCAGCTAAGTAACCATAAGAATTCTAGGCTGAAATCTGAAAAATGGAAATACTTGAAAAATCTTAGCATAGCTGAGTCTTGATTTTTTTTAACAGCATGTTTCTTCCTCTGAGCAAAAATAGAATGATACAGATTCTTATTTGTGAAACATTATATTAGGTTCATTTAAAAACAAGAATTTTAAACTCTTTTTAGACGAATTACTCTATCTGAATGAGTTCATTCAAATGCCCAGTTACTACTCTAAGTGAGAATAAAGGAAAACTGTTTACTTAGTGTTTGTTGGTAAAAGAAAGTATATGTCAATTCTTTAGACTTTAAAGAGATCGTATTACTAGCATGTATTAATCATTTAAAATTATTATCTCAGATATCACTGCCAGGTATGGTAGTGAATACCTGTAATATCAATAGTTGTGAGGAATGGAGAGACAGGATCACAGGGATCACAAGTCAAGTCTTACCTGTGCTACAACAGCTAGAGACTGCCCCCAACACACAGCTAGAACTTTCTATGCTCTGTTTTTGGAATTGGCTGTCAGATTTTTTTTTTTAGTAACTTACTTATTTTGATTTCATATACATTGGTGTGATATGTAAATCTAGTTAATCTTGTCAATAAAAAATCAAGAGTCAAATATTGGAATAAAAGTCTGAAAGATCAGAGAACTGGGAGCAGCTGCTATTAGCTTCCTACCTCTTCCATTCCTCTGTCCAAAAGGGCACTAGATCCTCTCTCTGCTCCACTTTATCACTTACTATCTTCTCTCTGTACAGACCTCCAGACCTGTATGGTTAACTAGTGGCTAGCTCTGCCCTCTGACTCCAAACAAACTTTATTTGTCAGAACACAAAATGTCATACAACATTCCCTCCTTTTTGTCTAAATAAAAAGCAAATGTTTTAACTAACATAGAAAAAAAACTTTATACAAATATATACAGCCAAATATTACATTAACAATGGCTCATTCATAGCATTTCACAAATTCAGAGAAAATACTCCATTACTTATCCTATATTGGTGAGTCCAAAGTGTTACACCTAATTCACTTTCTGTCCTAACTTGTATTACCAATCCAAATTTATCATTTTATGTCTCTCAACCTTATGCACTTTACACCTCTTTTGTGAGTTTCTTTTCTGAATTTGTTAACAAGGAAAGCTATAATTATAACTTTCTAGTCTTCAGCTCCATCAGAGACCTGAAAAGGATATAATATTACCTGAGTAAACAGGAAGTGCAGAGCAGACTACTTCGAAAACTAAGAAATGACAGAAACAGCTGTCTGCCTGAACAGTCACCAAAGGTTCCTCTGTAACATTGGGGTATCCATCTTCAGCCTACAGGCCTAGAATATCTCACCGACTTTTCAGTGAAGCAGGATTTTTGAAGGACTCTCCCACCTTGTCTTGGTAAAGCTGGACAGTCACTTTCTTTTGTTTCCTGCTTGTCCAGTTTGGACAGCGTACTGTCAGCAGTCGAAATAAGGGCAGTTTCTTGCTTAGTGGCTAACTGTCCACAAAGAAAGTAAACTCCATATGGAGTTTCTTTGGTGCCCATCATCTTTTCTGAAGTAGATTAGTGTTGCCAGGAGCAGACATGTCTCATTGTCATTTAAACAAACAAAAAACCCTTATGTTATTAAAACACCTTAAATGCCATATTCTGTAGATCTCTGAAGTGTTTGAAGACCACCTATCTAAAATATATCTGTTTGGCCTTGAAAACACACCTAACAGGGCTACAAGTTTGATTGTAATAGGTGACTAACTACTAACCTGCATTTCTTTATTTTCCTCAATAGTTTGTAATAATAACTTTCAAGGACTAGAAATTTACATTACATTGTTAATTGAGCTGTATATGTACAATACCTTGAACAAGAGTAGAAACATGTATAGCATGTTCTAACCAAAATAACCTTAAATTTGTATCAATATCAAAATATCTTAAACAAGAGTAGAAACATATATACAGTATAACAAAAATAACCTCAGATTTGTACCAGTATATAAAAATCTGTACCAATGTAAAATATTTAAGACTAGTAGTTGCTCTTTTGGTTAAAAGTTGATTCAATAATCTACCCTTTTATCCTATCATTCCCATATCCCCCCTTTTTCTTTTCACAATGAGATCCCTAAATCTAATCTTCATTCAGCTTTCTTCATGATCATTACCAGTTACAACTTGTAACCAACCCCCCCCCCCCACAAATGATGACAAATATCTATAATCCACTGAACAACCAAAAACTGCCCACTCCACCTCTTGGGAATGTGGGTGTCGTATTCTTAAAATTACTTCCTGCTGTCTGGGGGTGATGGCATCTTTAGGGAACCCTGAAAAATTGGGATAATTGTCAAGTCCTGGGAGTGCTAGCTTTATCATTTGTTGTCCAGTCTGTGTAATGGGAAAGTTCAGGGGTTTAGTCCTGGCTAGAGTATTCTGTGAGGCTGGACCATCTTAGCTATACCTTGAAATTGTCCTGAGGAGTTTGTAGTCCAAAGCTGATCTTTGGGTGGCGTTTGTCAGATTAGTGGCATTACCATAGTCCCAGTTGAATCATCATTGTGGGGCCCCATCCTCCTTTTGGAGACTTTAAGGGTTTCTGTTAAGCATGGTCATGGTTCACTGTAGAAAGTTTAAATATTTTAAGTGTCATATGCAGCAGATCTCTAAGAGTTTAAAGGACCATAATTTGTTATGTACCTCCGAGTATGAAAACTTAATTCCTAGTTATCTGATAGAGACTCAAACCTGAAATCATGTACAGGAAGCTAGATGAAACTTTTTTTTTTTTTTTTTAGAATTAGTACTCTATATGACCATTATTAATATTATACAAAAGGTTTAATATATATGTTAATTTTATAGATTTTGAGATATTGAAAAGTTTTAAAGAGTCAAAATAAAACCAAAGGATAATGGAATTATTGCCAGTAGAATAGTCCCTTAGTTTTGGTTTTTCTTCTGTCCCTTATCAGGTGGCTCTTCTGGCATGAGACAGGAGATTTTTGGATTTTCCTTTTAACAAGCATGCTTAGGTTTAGAGGAGGAGAGAACCATAGCCCAACTCCAAAGCCAACTTTAATTTTTAATTGAACTGGGACCACAAAAAAGACCATTTGCATTATGTACCTGTGGAGAACAGCAAAAACAAACATTTGGGAAGATTTATGAAATTTTATCCTGTTGGAAATGTGATATGCTAATAGGCCAATTTACTCTTTTTCTTGGAACATTTTCTCTATATTTGTCCTTTTTCTTCAGATATCTCATTTGTCCAGTGGTCTTCAGATTCCTTAATTGGAACCTTCATTCTCCTAGAAAGACAAAAACAAAACCCTTCCCCAACCCTGACTTTGGGAAGTTTCTCTTTTGGCAAGTTATATCTGATCAAATGAAAAGCATTTGTTAGTCTTACAAGTTAGTTTAGACTGAATGGTTATGCTGTTTGATGAACTATCACCTCTTCTAATCAAGAGGTCTGTCTTGTTTGAATCTAATCTTTATAGTATTTGCTTTATGGTTTATCCTGAATTTTTTGTTCTATCTGCTAAAGCTGTTTTATCATCCAGAGCAGTATGGTTTGTTTTTTTGTTTTTTGTTGTTGTTGTTTTTTGTTTGTTTTTTTAACCATAGATGTTAGATCCTTTCATTGCTATGGGGAGCAGTTTCCCCCACAATGACAGAGAATAGCTGAACCAAATTTGACACGGGGGGGGGGGGGGGGGGGGGGCTGTGAGAAGTCCGTCCGTCCGTCCGTCCCCCCTCCCCACCCACAGTGTTTCCTGATAGCAAAGTTACCTTGTTTGTCCCTTGTTGGTCTACATTCATAGGTCCTATGTTGGCCTTTGCCACACCTTCTGCATACTCCAGAAGATGGGGGTCTTCTATTTAGATTATTCCTAGAAAAAAATATTGTTTCTAGGAACGCCCTGCCTACAATCTCTTTTTAGATGACCTTGTTTGCCACAATTAAAACACCTAACATTTTGATTTTTCTTCAAGCCTCTGGAAATCACCTCTCCTATCCAAACATCATCATGGTTATGAGATTCAATATTGACTGCATCTTGATCCTTTCCTCTAAGGGTGCCAATCTTGCCTTTAAAGGCCTAATTACCCCTTTGCATTGTGTATTAGCATTTTCAAAAGCCAAAGATTCAATTATTATTTATCCAGCTTTAGAATTCGATGTCATTCTATTTACACTTGAAGTCAATCTTTATAAAAAAAAAGTCAGTGAAGGTTTCTTTTGGGCCCTATATAACTTTAGTAAATGACTCAGTTCTCTTTCTGACTTCTTCAGTTCTGTCCCAAGTATTAGAACAAGCTGCTGCATGACAGAACCAGGATGTGGTCATCATATATAGACTGTCTTTGCACATCAGCATAATTGCCCTCTTCCAAGAAGTTAGTCTTGGGAAATTTCAATACCTCTAGCCTATTTTGTTGTTGAGTGATCCTAGCCTCATCTTAATTTCTTCCATTATGAACCTTTAATTTTTTCCAAAGGGAACATGTCAGATTATGGACTTTATTTGTGTTACATCTTTATCAAGTAATAATCTAAATTTGGTTTGTTCAGTGTTTGAAACCAAGCTAGTTCAAGATTATGATCTTCTCCAAGGTGCCCTAAGATACAAGGAGAGACAGCAGATCTAGGATCATACAAAGTGCAATTTATTATATACTTAGACAAGGTTGGTACCACATATCAGCAGCATCAGTGGGATCCCTGCAATTTGCATAAAAAGAAGCTATTCATTTATTAGTTAGTATAAAATAACTTCCTTGAGACTAGAATATATCTGGCAGATGCATCCTTGTGGCCAGGCCCTCTTTATAAAAACCTAAGTAAATTTTAATGGTTTTGTCTAGTTATGATTTGTTTGGAAGGCATGCAGTAAAAAATTAACCATGGTTACTTAGGGCTAATTACAATTACTGTGATTTGAGGTGACTATAGTCCTGCAAAGCTAGGATTTGTTATTGAGTGAGAGCTCATTTTATGATATTTTATCTTGGTAATGTATAACTGCAGATGGAAACTCAGACTTTATACCTCTATCAATTGTTTTATATACCTTCAGTAATAGTGTATAAATAACCAAAATTCACTGTGTGGGAAAACAGGTATGTATAAAGTGCAGTGAGATATAGAAGAGTACCTAAGTATACCTGAGGATTTCTATGGCCAGGAGGTTTGCTGAAAGAGAAAACAGTTGGCATGACTCATTAAACAGGAGTGGGAATTTTCAGATTTTACATGATGAAAAGTATTCTAGATTCTAATATGTCATATGAATAGTAAAATTTTTGATCATTATCATTATTTTATCATTTATTCAACATTTATCATGAATGATGGACCTGTCCTTTATTGCCCAATATTTTCCAATCCAGTGCCAAATGCCCTTTTAATTCACTAAATGTTAAGCTCTGTCTTGCCCATATAGTGAAAGACAATGCTGAATAAATGTTAAGAGCCTATTTTGGAGCAAACCAAGATCTACGTGTAAATCACTTCTTACCATTTCCTAAGTGTATAAACACACTCAAGTTATTTGTTTTCTGAGAATAATTTAATTGTGCTAGAAATTGAGATTCATAAACATATCTCTAGAGAGAGATGAATCTGTGTATTTGTAAAGTTAATGGGTCACTATCAATATGATTAAAAAAAGAACTAGCAAAATATCCTAATTTTGGAATTTTACTCTGATAACAAGATGAATAATGGCTAGAAAGAGTTGAAACTAATAGAGGAGGGAAACTAATATATTAATCTAGGTGAGAATCCTTTAAATGAAGCAGAAGTAGTTTGTTTTTTTTTTTTAAAAAAGGAAAGGATATGAAAATGAAAATTGGTAGCATCAAAACTTGATAAACCAATAGAAGATATACCAACAGAAAATTTTTTCAAATAATTAAAACTTTTGATAGATTCTATTTTAGTTCTCTATGTTCAATCATTCCCATTAAATGCTTTGATATACATTTTCAAGAGCCTCTTGTTAAAATGCTTTTCCTTGTCTTTTGACTTTGGATTTGGTTACCTAAACTGATTTTACTAATAGAACAAGCATCTATTATCTGTCTTACAGATCTGTCTTACAAACAGAGTGTATTTTGTCAGTTCATTAGCCTTAGGAGTAGGTTGAAAACTACCTGGAAGAGGTTCCAGTAGAGCCCCATATGTGTATAGCAATACTCTAATTAGCTTGGTATTTGAGTGAATCCAATTCAGTCTGTTAATCCTGAAATTCACCAGAAAAACCAGTTCCATGATTTTGGCCAAATTTAAGCAAGCTTTTATTAAAATTTTAATTACTAACCAAGATGGAATTTGGTCAGGACCATAACCTGGAAACATTCCAGTTGTGTGGCCTCTAGGCACATATTGGCAGCTCTTATATGGGCAAAACCCATAGGCCACAGTACTTTCCTGCTAGGCTTTGTTGTTATTTTCCAAGAACTATACTTCCCAGAATCCCAGTAAATTGCTTGGTCCTTGGGTGGGTGTTATTTTTTCAAGAACTATAACCCCCAGAATCCCAGGAAGCTACCTGGTCCTTGGGACTTACAGATTAATTTTGGGTCTAACAAGTCCAGCAGAGAGCAGGTTTTTTTCAACCAGTCCACAAATTTAAGATAAATAATGTTATATTTGTTTTAAGCTTCTGAATTTTAAGGTGGAATAAATAGCTATCAGATACAAATGTATCTATTTTGTAGAAAAATATTTTAAGACAAATTCAGTTTTGGTCTAATTTTTCATATCATAGGTAACTGGATAAACACGATAGTTGTTTGTTAAACCATCAGGAAGTCTGTTTTCATTATTGATTTTACTGAGCTATTCAGCATGAATAAGTATTTAACTCCAAGATTAAGGCTATGAAATAATCTGTTATCCCTGTAACTGTTACTAGGCCACAAAATTTCTCTCCCAGTATGTGATTGTGATCAAACTGACTTTTTTTTTAAAAACAGTGTTTAAGGCATGTTTATCCATTGGATTTAAGTAAAGAAACAACAGAATGTTCCAATTCTGAAGGGATTCACCTGTTAACACAGGAAGTCCTATTCTCTGTACTTAAATATTTTTACCATTTAAAACTAATACAAAACTTCAAACATATATAAAAGAGATAATAGTATTAAGTCCCTGTGTCAGATTCACAGCTTTAACAATTCATAATTCTTGGGCAGTTCTCATGCTTTTCAAATATGCCTCCAGATTATTTTCTAGCACACATGTAGCACCATGCAATTTTATTCACAGACATTTCAGTGGAAAAGTTGGAGTCACCTTTGTTTTCTAGACAAGTATACATTAGCATTGTATACTTAAAATTAGCATTTTATATTTATTTATGTTGTGTGTAGGCAAAAGTTTCTGTCCCACCAGACATTCTCTCGTCCTATAAGTGTGTGTGTGTGTGTGTGTGTGTGTGTGTGTGTGTACACATAATGCATGTGTATGTGCTTACCATGGTGTTCTGTAGAGGTCAAAGTTGACAATTTTGTGGAGTCAGTTCTGTCCTTTTATCTTCATAAGGGTTCTGAAGATAGAAATCAATTTCTAGACTTTCACAAAAGACCTTTATCTGCTAAGCCATTTTGCTGTTCTCATATTTTCTTAATACCATTAGATGTCCAATAAATATTCAAAATTTCCCAAGCTTCCCTGTTTTGTTTTGTCTTCCTGAATAGCATGTATCCCAGACCAATCTTGAATTCTAACTTAAGATGAATTCATGAATATTGGAAGTATATCTGTGCTTTACCCAAGTATATTCATTGGGTCTAGGGATCAAACCCAGGGCTTCCTGCCTACAGATTAAACTTATGGCTTTATAGTTGCTAGGTAATCACTGTACCACCTGACCCATTTCCTGGTTTTATTATTGCCTTGTTAGACATTGTTTATATTTGACTTATTACCGTTTTCCTCCCACACCTGAAATTCTTCCTCTATTTTTTTTTAATTGTTATTGTCTAAACTCAGAGCCTTGAAGTTGCTAGGCAGTTGTGACATGACTGAGCTAATCCCCCTGTTATGTCCCTTAATTGTTTTTAGATGTGGATTCCTTTTTCTTACCACTTTCCTGCAGTTGTTTGTTTTTGAAGGGACCTGTGTGGGCACAAGACATTCCAAGACCAAATTCTCAGCACAAAGGAGATTTGCCCCAGAGAGACAAAGGGTAGGGAATAAGAGACAAAGACAAGATGTAAGACAAAGTTGATGTAAGGGCATTTTCTTGCTCACTGGCTAACTTTTGCCACAATGAAAGTAAATTCCATATGGAGTTTCTTCAATGCTCATCATTTTCTTTGAAGTAGATTGGTAATGACAAGAGCAGGCATGTCTCATTATCATAAAAAAGAAAAAAATCTGTTATTGAAACATCTTAAATGCTATATTCTGTAGATCTCTAAAGTGTTTGAAGATGATCTGTCTATCTAAAACATATATCTATTTGACCATGAAAACATACCAAAGCTGATCTTTGGGTGGTGCTTGACAGCTTAGTGGTATTGTCATTGTCCTGATGGAATCACTATTGTGGGGCCCCATCATCTTTTTAGAGACTTCAAAGTCACTGTTAGATGTGGTCATGGTTCACTGCAGAAAATTTTTAGTGCCTACTCGGTGGTTTGGAGCAATATCAATTATATCTGTTGCAGAATCGTGTCTCACAGCCAGTTCCAAGTTTGCAATACAATAGGTTCCAGTCTTTTTCAACAAGTTATTCTTTGATTTCAAATCTCTGTGAGCAGTAGCTGGCTTTCCTTGGGTACCAACAATCTCCATGTGAAGATGGTCACTACTGCTCCCCGTGGACAGAACGAGTTTGATCATCCCTTCCACTGTAACAGTGTATCTATTCAAGTAATCTAAAACGGATCCATGCTAATGGTCATCTGACACCAGCCACAGCTGAGTCCATGTGCCATTGTCTTTCTTGTCTGCTGCTATAAATCCTAGGATGTTTTCATGGTGTAACAGCACAGTCTGATAAGTCTCTGCCTCTTAGAACCATAAACGTTCTTCCCTAGAAGAGAATATCTTCACAGCAACTTCTCCCCACCACTTGCCTTGCCAAACTTCTCCAAACTGACCTTTGCCAATGCTTTCTTGTAACATAATGGTCCTGGCAATTGTTCTCTAAACAAGCAATGGTTAACCCTTAGTCCCTGGTAGCAGCATCTCTTCTGCCACCAATACGATTAGAAGCAGCCAGTAACTTGGAGCAGTCGCCATCACCTCCATGGTCCTGCCAACACCATTTGTGGCCTGGCCCAGCCCTGGCCACAGCTCCTCCTCAGCAAGCCTCCCAGGTTAGCCTCGAACTCGGGATTCTGCCTCCGCCTCCTTCAGCATGCACCACCACAATTGGCTGCATACAGGTCGGGCCTGAGCTGGGGACTGCAAGACCACAGGCAAGCGGCTTTTTTATAAATTCCTGCCACAAACGTTGGGCGCCAAATGTAACACCAATCTTAAAAGGTCTTATTAATAAAAAAGTAATAATAATAAAATAAAACCCAGAGCCAGATATTGGGGTGAAAGCAGAGAAACAGAACAAGCCAGCGATGTTCTTACCTCTACAAAATCCTCGACCTCAAGAGAGTGAGTTCCTGTTTCCTCACACCTTATATACCTTTCTGTGCCCAGACATCACTTCCTGGGATTAAAGTTGTGTGTGCTTCCTAAGCAAAAGCATGAGTCTCAAGTGCTAGGATTAAAGATGTGTTCCACCACTTCCTGGATCTGTTTCTCTCATGTAGCCTGGTGTGGCCTTGAACTCACAGAGATCCAGACTGATCTCTGCCTCCCAAGTGATAGGATTAAAGGTGTATGCCATCACTGCCTACCTCTATGTCTAATTTAGTGGCTAGCTCTGGCCTCCAATCTCCAGGTAAGTTTTTTAGGGTACACAGTATATCACTATAAGAAGCAAACTTTATTCCAGAAAAATACAAAGAAAAAAAAATAAAAAATCACCAAGGGGTACAAATCCTTACCAGCTATCTGAGACTACAGCCAGTGTTCGGGATTTCTGAGGCTATGGTAATGGAGGCAGGTTCTGGCTCCCTTTTTATAGTAAAGGGCAAAAGCATCAGGCATGGGATGCATGCTAGGAGTCACATAGAAACAACTATTAACTTTAACTTTGGTCCAAGCAGTTATTGGCTATAAGGGGCAAGGGGGTTAAAAGTTAACCCCTGGCTGTTGACAGAGGAGCCAGATGTAAAGTAGAGTGACATTGTTCAAAGTTAACCTGATGACTGTCAGCTTTTTTTTTTTAAAGTTTACAATTTTATATTTCATATCCACCTTGAGTTATAACCAGAATCAAACCTTTGATTCTTTTAGGTTTAAATATGAGCCAGATTATAATCTTGAATGATTTATATAAAATTAAAAATGATTTATATAATTTTTAGGCCGTATAATAAGCTCTTTGGTTCTGTATGAAAAAAGTTGTATCTTATCTTATTGTAAAATCGTTTTAATTAAATCCAGCTCTTCAGTAATAAGTTACTAAAAAGGGTAGACCAGAGATGAGAAAATAATAAACAAGACAGCATAGTTTGGAATGAAGAGTTCTTCACAAGCTGATGGCTTATACCAAGTGAGTTTATGAAGTACAGCATCTGTAATTCATAGTTTTCAGGGGGAAATGAGACAGAATCAGCAGAAAGCTATCATACAGTGGGATGAAATCCAGCAGGAAGCTAATCAAGCAAAGTTACACAAAGAGAACATAGGTTATCGTAAGGGCATCACAGACTGAGTCGTCTTGGGACTGATAGCCATGACCCTTTAGGGGAAAGATTGGACCTCTCAGGATCTGAAGTCCCAGTTCTCCCAGTGCCCTGGCCACAAGCCATTTCTTGCCTTTCCAGGCATATGTTCTTTTTTTCATATATTAGGTCTTTGTATGTGTTGTAGGGGTTCCCTCCCTGACCCTGACCAAGCTATTACTGGCTTTGCAAAGCATGTTCCTGGTTTTAGACATGAAACTACATTCCTTTTCCATACATCAGGGTCTCAGGAAAACCTTTGGATTGACCTGCCTCTCATCATAGAATGATCAAACAATGCTAGCCAAGCAATCTTCCCAAAACATTTGGAAGGAATGACTTAAATAGAAACTTGAATTCTCCTGTTCTTTATAATATCATTCAGCCATTATTTTCAGAAAAATAAACAAGTGTGATTTAGACACAAATGCAATAAAATTCAGCCATAAAAGCAAAATAAAGTTCTGCTCCATACTGCTATACTATATGAACCTTGAACACATTCTGCTCAGTGAAATAGGTAAATTCATGGAAATTGGAACTATATTTGAGACAAGGTGAGGGGAAATAAAAGGATCACATTGTCTTGATTACTCTAGTTTTAGAAGAAACAAAGTACAACTCCCAAATATTTTTTCAGGATTGTTTGACTGTTCTGTACCTTTTAAGTTTCCATATGAATTTTATGATCCCTTTAATAGTTTTTGGAACTAAATCTTTAATTCCAGATGTTAATATAGTTATGAGCCCTTTGACAAATTTTTATTCCAGAATTGACATATGGTATCAAATCAAGTCACCAAGCTTCTGCATAATATAGGATAGAATAGCCAGAGTAAGAAACATCCTCCAGAATGGGAGAAAATATTGTCAACTTGTCATCTAACTGGGGATTATTCTTCAAAGTATATAATGAACTCAAAAATCAAACAACAAAAGAACAAATCCTCCAGTCAGTACGTGGGCAAATGAACAGAAGACTGTAGTCTCAAAAGAAGAGTACAAATGTGAATAAATACATTAAAAAATGTTCAATATCTTGCCATCAAAGAAATGCAAACCAAAACTAGAAGGAGAATCAGACTTTGGTGGCTCAAGTTTGTAATCTCATCTGACACAGGAAGATTGACAAAAATTCAAGGCCAATGTGAGACCCTTTCTCAAAAAAACCAAAAACCAAACAAAAGTATCTTGGTGTTTCATATTGACCTGGTTAGAGTGGCAATCACTAAGATCTTGATAGGAGGGAAGGTAGAGAGAAAAAAACTCAGAATTTTTGGGATGGGAGTGAGGTGTGGAAAGGGTGCCTATCAGAAAAGTTGGGGAGAGGTATCAATGAATATGTTCAAATTACATTTACGAAACTCTCAAAAAAGAAACCACAGTTAGAAAAGGTGCAGGAAACGGAGCACTTCAATAGCGTGGATAGATTGTCTACTAGTGAAGCCATGTGATTTAACTGGTTTAACTGGGTATGGTAGTATAAATGTAATTGGCCCCCATAAGCTTTTAGTGAGTGGTATTGTTAGGAGGTGCAGCCTTGTTGATGTAAGTGGCCTTGTTGGAGAAAGTGTGTCACTGTGGGGATGGACTTTGAGGTCTTCTATGCTCAAGGTATGCCTGGTTCAGTTCACTTCCTGTTACCTGCAGATCAAGATGTAGGACTCTCAGCTCCTTCTCCAGTACCATGTGTGCCTGCACATCACCATGTTCTTGCCATGATGATAAACATCCCCAATTAAATGTTTTTCTTTATAAGAGTTGCCATGGCCATGATGTCTCTTCACAGGAATAGAAACCCTAAGACACTGGTTATGTACCCAAAGGAATCATAGTCAACGTATGATGGAGATAACACATTTGTTGCTGCGCTATTCACAGCAGTTAAGACATTGAACCTGTGTAGATGACATTCGGTAGATAAATGAATAGAAAAATGTACAAATAATGGAATATTGTTCATCCATAAAGAACAACAGAGTTATGTCATTTGAAAGAAAGTGGGTTAAACTGGAGATCATGTTTGAAAAAACAAGCCACATTCAAAAAGACAAGTATTGTATGTTTGCTGCCATACAGAATAAAGCAATAAGGCATGAAAATAGAAGGGGTTTTTGCAAGTAGGAAGTGAATCCAGGGAATGGGGGCACAGCTAAGTATAATAATTTTAATGGATGACAATTTCACAATGAAACCATATATATTTATATATATATAAATGACAGTGTCATGATGAAGCCCATTATTTTATATGGAGTTAATGCTCCAGTAAAAGGTTGTGAAATTTTTCACACTTTTCATAATAGCTCCTGTAAATTCTAAGAATTAAATGATAAAATGAATTTAAACTCTGATATAATGATTTGCATATATTAAATGAATACAAGTTGAGCATCTCTAATCTGAAATCCTGAGACCTGATATGCTATACAATCTGAAATCTTTTGAACATTAACAAGATGCCTTAAGTGAAAATTCTACATGACTTCTTGCAGGCACAACAAAGATATGTTAAAAAATTACCCAAGAGGTATGTGTATAAAACACAGGGCCAGTTAGATGACACAGCAGGTAAAGGTATCTGCCATCAAGCCTGACAACCCAAGTTTCACCTTGGAACCTGCATAATAGAAGGATAAAACTGACACTGGCAAGTTGTCTTTTGACTACTTTATGTCCCTTGGTCCATGGTGACACACATCATCATAAATACATAAAAGTACTTTTAGTATTAATGGTTATTTAGAATTGGGTCCCATGTCTAAGTTATGTATATGGAATATTATAAAATCCAAAAATAGAAGATATGAAATACTTGTATGTAGTATGAATTTTAACAGGTCTTACTAATAACATCAAACCTGAAGCTAGGTATTGGGGTGAATGCTGGAAGATCAGAGGAGCAGAGCAAGCCACAGCCTTACCTCACCAATTCCTCAGCTGATCCTGTTTCCTCAGACTGGATGTCTCTCAGCTGAGCTGCTGCTCAAAAGCCTAAGCTTAACCGACCTAGTTCCTGGTGCTCACACCTTATATATCTTTCTGCTTTCTGCCATCACTTCTGGGATTAAAGGCGTGAGTCACAATGCCTGGCTGTTTCCAGTGTGACTTTGAACTCACAGAGATCCAGATGGAATGCTACAATTAAAGGTGTGAGTGCCACCATTTTCTGGCCTCTGTATCTAGTGGCTGTTCTGTTCTCTGACCCCAGATAAATTTATTAGGGTGCACAATATTTTGGGGAACACAACATCACCACACTTATAGTCCTATGTACTCTGGATAAGGAAGGCTTCTGTACTACTTGTAATATTTAAGGTATTATTTATTATCAGTGTGACTATCAATGTATAATACTTTTTATATACTTATTTCAGCATTTATTCTTTCTTCATCAGTAAGATGGACAATTTATGTAATAAAATCTGGAGTAAGTCATTTTGTGACCTAAGGCCTGGTAAAGAAACTGATACTAATAACATCTTAAAACTAAGGGTATTTAGAATGTATCTGTGTTTAATGATGCCATGGAGATGGAAATACCATTTCAGAAGTTAGTTCAGAGGTCAAAACCACTATTTTCGGTTGTATTTAGGAAGTAGGTGGAAAATAAGGATAGTTTGAAATAAGTTTATTCATAAACTCCCCCTCCCCCAATAAGTTGTTTATTACTTAGTTGTTTCCTTGCGTTTTCTGAATTGCTTCTATCTATTTACTGAATATTTTCCTCCAGCATTTACACTCTATTTCCATTCTCCTTTCTTTTCTTTTTCTTTTTTTGTTTGTTTTGTTCGGAGTTTTTTTTGTGTGTTTGTTTTTTGATATTTTTGGTTTTTCGAGATAGGGTTTCTCTGTGTAATAGCCCTGAGTGTCCTGGAACTTACTCTGTAGCCCAAACTGTAACAGCCATGTCATATCTGGCTTGCCTCACCTTCTTAATGGTCAAAACCATTCCCTTTGTTTGAAGTTAGATAAATACTTATCTGGAAAGTTACCTTCCTCCATCTTTATAGGAGCAGATTGAGGTATCTAAGGTGCTTTTTAGCAGTAATCATGAGAAAAATGAATTGTTTCTATAAATAGGATTTAGGTTGATCATAGCATTGTAACTTTGTATTTTTCTTCCCTTATCAACCATTTTCACCATAGCATCTTTGAATTTTTTAATAACAAATTAGAACTGTTTCTGTACTCTATCCCATTTATGTAACAATTGTTGCATGTGTTAATTTTAATTAACTGCTTTAGGTATAAAGAATTGTTAAAAAGAAAAAACTGTAAAAACTATTTTTATAATGATAATGTCTTTAAAGCTTTCTGTTTTGAAATTATTTAAATTTAAATATTAGGGCTAAAACTGTAACTCACAATTTGTTTTCTCTTTCTCTTTGATAGTGCTGGGCGCATTCGTCTCTTAGACTCTCTTTAAAAAAATTAAGCAAAATCAATATTGATTTATTAGTTGTGACAATTACACCACACAAGTATAATATGATGATTATTGGGAAACTAGGAAATGTGCTTAGAGCAGGATATGTTAACTTAACTTTGTGTTCAATTTTCAGAAACACTATTTCAAGAAATCAAGTTTATTAATTAAGCAAATAAAAACAGGTTTGCTCTTGGTTCTTGATATATGTTGTGACAGAATCCAGCAATAAATGTGACAGCTTCAGCATTATTAAAACCATCAATAATGGAAGTTTAATTCAGAATAAAAATCCAATGTAATGTTTCCTCTTTGGGTAGTCATTTGTTGCCTGTCTCTTCTAAACTAAGAAATGGGAAAAGGCAACAAAAATGTTTTTCCCCATGGCTACGGAGGTAGGTCTTGGGAGATTTCTGGTGGCACTCCAATACTAATGGCATATATCATTCATATATTTTTACACTGTTGCTGGTTTTAAGAATATTTTCTTCTCCTAATTTCAGGTTGGGTGGGACTATATCAGCATACAAGATAGTACCAGATGAAATAGAAGAAATCAAGGTATAGTATGAAATTTTCACGCCTACCGAGGCTTAGCATTTTATTTAGGAGCAGAGGGGAAAATTGTTACCTCTTAAATGTCATTGAATCTATTGGTATGTTAAAATATTATTAAACTCCTAGTTACTCTACTCAAGTTAAAAATACATGCATATTACAGAAACACCATCAGATTTTATCTAATGTTTGCAATACAGTTCTGGGGAAAAAGTTAAGTAAAATATAATTTAAAAATCCTTCCCATGTGATTTATTGAAAATATAAGACATAGTTTGTGTAAGCATTAGTATGTATAATGGATTATCGTTTTAATATTTCTCTCCCTGTAAGTCTTTACCAGTCTTGTGGTTGATATATAAAAATCTCAATCTATAATGCTTAATTTGGTTGAACTTTTTTTTTTTTTTTTTGGTTTTTCGAGACAGGCTTTCTCTGTGTAGCTTTGCGCCTTTCCTGGAACTCACTTGGTAGCCCAGGCTGGCCTCGAACTCACAGAGATCCACCTGGCTCTGCCTCCCAAGTACTGGGATTAAAGGCTTGGTTGAACTTTTCAATATCAACTTCAATAAGTTGAAAATTTTGTAATTACTCTTTAATTTTGTTTATTAATTTTAAGTAATTTAAACTCATTATTATGTGAGAAACTATTGGTTTCAATATGTCACCTCTCATACTGTATGCTCTCTGCAGGAAATAATGCCATACATTTGTTCTAGCATTAAAAATCAAAAAAGGGGCCGGGATGTAGCTCAGTTTGGAGAGTGCTTGCTTAGCATGCACAAAGCTCTGAATCCAATCTCTAGCACCACATAAAACAGATATGGTGATTGAGACAAGCCTGTAATCCCAGCAGTTGGCAATCAAGAGTCAAAAGGATCATCACAAGTTTGGGACCAGCATGGTCTACACATCAGATTCTAAGCAACCAGACTATATAACGAGATCTGAGTCTCTCAAGGAAAAGACAAGACAAATTTAACTGTGTGTAATGGTTGCAGGCCTTTAATCCCAGAACCCGGGAGGCAGAAGCAGGAGGATCTCTGTGAGTTTTAGACCATCCTGGTCTTCAAAGTGAGTTCCAGGACAGCCAGGACTATTAACACAGAGAAACTCTATCTCAAAAAGCCAAAAGAAAAGAGGAATTTCAAGAATATTAGGATTCATCAGATAAGTCAGCCTAGATCAAGCAGAGAGAAGAATCCTATGATTGACATTAGGATTTGTAATCATACAGCAGTTAGTTGAGATCATGCTAGTAAATAGAATCAACGTGTAAAGTTCTATTAGGCAATAGGCTAAAGACATATCCTAGAGCAGATACGCACTAGAAGCAATAGATTTGTATTTAGCTAATTTACAGAAAAGTTGACTATTCTTGTAAGGGGTTTTAAATTTTTGTGAAGGTTTTATTTTGTTTTGTCTGATTTTAGAATTATGAGTTGTATTAGGAGATTCCTTAAAGCATATAACATGTAACTGAAAGGAGTTGAGCATTGAGGCATAAAAATGTTTTCAAATGTGTTGGTGGAATTACTCTTAAAACTTTTTGTTGTTGTTGTTTTGTTTCGTTTTTTGATAACTGCTTTCTCTGTGTAATAGCCCTGGCTGTTCTGGAACTTTCTCTATATGCCAGGGCTGGCCTTGAATTCACAGAGATCCACCTGCCTCTGCCTCCTTGGTGCTAGGATTAAAGTCATGCACGACCACCGCCCAGTTGAGTGTCAAGTAATCTGAAATTATCAAAAGTATATGATGTAGCTTAAGTTTGATATGGTACCTATAATGTACCATGTATAAATAAATACACATATTTATTTGCATATTTTTAGTCTTAAAATGATGTCAGTTAATGAAACGTAACTCAATTTTGTCAGGTATAATATATTCGTAATGTTTAAACATCAAAAACCATTATTTAGTTCATTTATTGCTTATGAGTTAATTGCTCCAGACAATATTACAATAAATTTGTCAGTTTTCAAAAATATTGTTGCTGAAAACACTTCTAAAACCAGCAAAAATGAAGTAACCTCAGTCCTCCAAAGTCTTCCTTTTAGCAGGAATCTAAAGATTGGTAAAAAATATGGAAAAATAGAAAAACCTCAAAAAATTGGTAAGAGAAGAACAAATGATCCAAGTACAAAAGGATTTAAGAAGTGACATAGCCATTAATTCCCTGTTTTGCCTTATCTTCCATGTATTCCAATCTTCAGTATGTTCTGGACAGAGTGTTAAAGAAGCCTCCAACCTGGAATCACAAACAGAAACAGACAAAAGGCTTGTATGGATTCTCGCACATAAACCTTTTGTCTATCTGGGAGAAAATGATCAGAGTTGCCTAAGAATATGAAAAACAGTTCAGCACTCTTCACTTAATTTTCACTAAACATCAATCAAAAAAGTCAGTTAACCTTTAAAGAGGTTAGCAGAGCCAAGTAGAGATCTCATTTTCCATCTTCATCCCTCCATTTCTGTCCACAGCCATCCCATCCAAGATACCCATCCAGGGATAGTATGTCTGAACAAGGCAGTGCAAGGTGAAGCTAGTCATTGTTATCTTACCTAGTTTAAAGGTCAAGTCATCACTCCTTTGCCATATCAACAAGGCTGAAGACACCATGCAGTGTCACTTACCCATTTTCTTTCCCTATTCTTTGTCTCAGCATCTGCCCCTATTTAAGATCAACAGTGAAATAAGGTGACACTCACTTTTACCAGGCAAGACTTTTTTGGGTCCAACAAGGAAAGTGAACCTCTACTTGCCAGTATGAATCAGTGGTTCTCTTTTGCCAGAGTGATATTGGTGTACCTAGCAAGATATTGAACAGATATCTCCATGTGGTCCTCAAGCTGTTCCATTCATAACATTGGAGGTATTTACTAAAATACAGTATTCTCATGAACTCTCAAATGCTGAGTATATGATCTCTTTTCATACTAAGAACCAAGAAATAGTCATCAACTAGGCCTATGGGCTGAAGATGGATGCCCCAACATTGCAGAAGAACTTTGGGTGATTGTCCAGGCAGGCAGCTGTCTCTGTCATTCTAGATTTTTGAAAGGTCCTTACAATGAACTTCTTATTTACTTAGTAATATTATATCCATCTGAAGTCTTTGATGTAGTTGAAGACTAGATAGTTATAATTTTTCTTAGTTATGATAAAAGATAAGTTAGATGTGAAACATAGTTATAATTTTTCTTAGTTATGATAAAAGATAAGTTAGATGTGAAACCTTAGACTCAAATATAGGATAAACAGAATATTTTCTTTGAATTTGCCAAATATAAATAGACTAAATATTGTAACTGTAATTCTTGCTTGATAACTGTTTTGTTATGCGTAATTTTACTATGTTAAAGTTAAAACCTTCCTTTTTAATTAAACAGAAAAGGGGGGGAGAAATAGTCATCAGACAGCAGATCGAAAAATGAATCAAATGCTGAGATTATCTATTAAGAATTTTAAGATTATGTCTGCTAGATATGACAGGAAAACCACTCATGAAATCTCAACAGTATCTCTGCCTAAATAAAACTTAAACAATGTTACTAGTCAACATGCCAGTGTGGATGGGGTGAATCTCACTGAACCCCACTCCTAAATGAAGAGCTATAGATAACTTACACCTACTGAGAGAGAGAGAGAATTGGTCTTCCTCAGGGATGAGCACCCTAATTGATTGTCTAGTACCAAGTGCTCAGCCCCAAAAGCATATACATACAAGCAATACTTCATACATTCAGCAAGTTGTACTTATATATTTATTCATTTATACCTACATACTTGACAATTTAAAAACCTATAAATTTGAGAGAAAGCAGGGGAAACATGTAAGGTGTTAGAGGGAAGAGAGAAAGAGGGAAAATTATACAGCAATATTTTTAATAAATAATAAAAGAAAAATTTTTAAAGAAAATTTAAACTATCCTAAAAATGCTCCAGTATATGTATATGAATCCTGTTCACAACAAATGGGATATCTTGTGAAAGTGAAAAAATTACAAAAAAATCCAAATAGAAAGTATAAACCTGAAAGCTACAGATATAAAACATTACAAATGGAAAAGGGGCCAGTCACTGAATCTGGAAAAAGAGCTAAGTTCTCAATAATGGAGCAGCCCTTCTTGTGTACTTCAACAGAAACTAAAGCTGTCCGAGCGTCTGTATCCAGAAAGGCAAGATAGAATCCCTTTTTGGACCAAGGTTCAATCTCTCTAACCTTAGTGTTCAGCTTCCTTTTTCTTTTACCAAGATCACCTTGTGTAAAACTTTAATCTTCAGCACTGGTGTCCATTTTTACATAGAAGTTTTCTCATCTATTCCTGCCGTTGTGATAGTCTGTTTCATAACAGTACAAGGTAAAGGTTTCCTTGCAAGTTCTCAGTACTCTGAGAAGACAATTACAATCACTCAGAGTGAATTTCCATTCTATGAAACATTTGTACATTACCTTGAAATCTGCTTAGTCCACCGCCAGTTGTTTTAGTTGGGTTTCCTGACTTGGCACACCTGGCATGTTCTGATCAGACTGTAGTTCTCATTCAAACCACTAATTTCTTCCCTCCAATTGGCTACAGAGGGAATACCTTTTGATTCTGTTTGTTGTGCCTTATAGTCCAGTAGTGGTACTTCTTTTCCAGCTACGCTTCTGTTGTGCTACAACAGCCAGATGTAGCACAAAATAATTCACAAAGGGTACCAAGCTTGAAGAACCAAGGTGCGTGAGCACATTTGATTTTTTTTTTTTTTTCTGCAGTTGGTTTGCAGCTTTTAAGATGCTGTTTGCTCCAAAGTGGGTTATTGTGGTTTATTATTGTGCTCCTTGCATTAATCCCCTTCTGGGTTCTAGGACTGCTGTTAACTCTTTGATTTCTCTCTCTCTCCTGTTTGTTCACACTGTGTTTTCTGCTTGAATTGTATTTTTAGAATATGGCATTTAAAATTATGTTGTCTTCTTTGTAAAACATACAACTTTTGCAAATCAAGCATATATTTTAAATAGTACAAAAGGGCAGATATCCAAAGTATATGAAAGAACAGCTCATAGATTTTATTTACTTAATTTTTAGTTAGTAATCTGCATTTCACATGTACTATTTTTATAATATAGGGAGATGTCACTTGTCGGGCCTGCTGACAGTCAGCTGGGTAGCTGGGTAGAGGTGTGCAGATTGAAGAGACAATGAAGAAGACAGAAAAGAGTTGAGAGGTCTGCCGGTCAATGCCAGACAGCCCCGAGTTTATTTCACAGCCAGCTTATATACGGTTTTGAAGGACAGAGGTAGAGCAATGCACAGCACAGGCATTCAACCACTATCTATCCTGCCTTGCGTCAAGGAGCTGGCAGTTTCATTTTCTATCTCAGTGTACCTCTGGCTAGCATTGGCAGCCTGCATCTAGCTAGATAGTGTGTTCCTTCTTGTGGGCTAATCAGGACTTTCTCACAGCCCTTCAAGGAGGCTCTGTGGGCTAATCAGAACTTTTTCACAGCCTTGGAACAAACAAGCTTGAACTCTATTGACTCAGAATAGACTTCAGATTCAAACTGGGAAACTGAGTCAGTTGTGGGCTCCCACAGTCACTAAATCATTCAACCTAATAGTTTGAAGAGTAAAAAAATGTAATTGAAATAATAACAAGTTGCTTCAGTAATATATAAGTGATTTATTTCCTGCATGTACATGATGGGCATATACAATATATATTTGTTTATTTTGTGTGTGTATGTGTATGCCACAATGCATGTGTGGAGATCAGAGGACAACTTGCCAGAGTCAGTTCTCCTCTTCTACCATATGGGCTCAGAGATTGAACTCAGACTAGCAGGGTTGATGGCAAGTATCCTTACCCACTGAGGAGTCTTGCTTGCTCATACACATTTTAATGTAAAGAAACAGAATCATGGTGAGCATGGTACTATCTACTGTTAGGTAGATAGAGAGACAGCCCCGAGTGGTAGGCTACTCTTTAATCAGGTTTCTCTGTCTTGAAGATTCCTAGAGTTTCTGAGTAATTATGGAGGACCATTTTATCAGTTGTAAAGCCATTATAAATGACTTTCAGAATATTTTTGAAAGATGATATAAATGACAACTTTTTTGGATTAATAACTATTTCAAAGTGTTTCTATTTTCTTAAGCATTCTATATATTCTATCTGCTTTTTCATCTTTTTTTGGTTTTGCTTTTTTTTTTTTAATTCCAGTTCTTCAAATGGCACTAGATATTATTTAGGAGTTTCATGTTCCTAATTGCCAACTAAAATCCCCCATTTTCAGGCTGGCATTTAAATTCTTTCATCTTAACCATGGTTATCTCTAATTTTCAGGGCATATTTATTGATGTTGAAACCCTCTTGCTCCCCTCTGCCTGGTACTGGTCTCACTCTACCTTAACCACCCTTACATTTTTCTTCGATGTCCCATGTTTTAGTATTTGACCCTAAAAACAAGCACAGTTTGCACAATTACCTCTGTGATCCTAGTTATCAAGTATGACCTGCTCATCCTTGAAGAAGTGTCCCCGCCTTTTTCCGTGACCTCTCTTTCAGAGATTCTGATGGCAGTTCTTCCCATTCCTTGTTTCTTACTGTGCCTTTATTTTTACCTAGTGCCTTTTCTCCTGGCTCGCTAGCAAACAGGAAAGCCACTGCTCTGTGCCTGAAGATGTTTTTGTGAACACAGCCTATTTGCTCAGTACTTCTCACTTGCCCATTCTTTGTCAGTCTTTTTGTGTCTTTCTTTTCAGCTTCCTGATTTCCTGCTTCTGATGAAAGAGATGCATTGCCTTCTCTTTACTGTTATCAACTGCTTCAGAAGCAATGGGCTCTAAGATCCTGAGTGATATTTTCTAAACTGAGGTCTAAAGTGTGTATATTTACTTTGTACCTAGGAATGACTTGTGTTCTGATGGATTGTTGTTTTGCTTTCAAATTGTGTATTTAAAATATTAGTTTGAATTGAAGAGCAAACAAAAGAAATAAAATCTAGACAGCATTTTCTAAGCCCATAAATGAAAAAGTATGTATAGTTCATATATCAAAAACATTTCTCACGTTTGATTTCATGCCTGTTTATTCATATTTGTTCATGTTCAGAAATTCATAGTGCTGTTTAATGCATTTGTAAGTAAATGCTATACACAGATATGGACTAAATATCCCCATGGTTCAGGAAAAAAAAAATGTGTAAAGGAAGGAAGTGGCATATTTTTCAAATACTGCAAAGAAGAGCTTTCAATCACAAATTCCGTATGTCTAAATATGCTGTAGGAATGAATAAGGAATATAGATATATTTAAATAAAAGAAAATTAAAATTCTTTTATTATATAGCTTTCTTTGAAAGAATATCTACATATATTCTCCAGAGAAAAGGAAATAACAACAAAAGGCTTAAAACTTCAAGAAGGAAAAAACTGTTGAGTGGGTAAAGTAGACTCATGAATCTTTTAAAACCGTATATGAAGGCTGAAACAAATGGAAGGTCATATGATTTGATATACCTTATAAGTAGAATAAATATTTAGTGTATTTGTATTTAAAACATAGAAATACAAAATTACCTAAATAGAAGTAAATTTTCTACATGTCACTCAAAATGGTACATTGTTAACATGGTACACTGAAAATTGCATTTGTATGTAGCAGTATCCAGAGAACCCACTAAGAAAAAAGTACAATAGAGATAGAAATCTAATAAAGGCTTAAGTGAACAATAGTAAGGCAATGAAGAAACAGTATTCAAACAGAAAGTTAATAACACAACATCAATTTTAAACTTTAAGATAAAAACAATTACCTCATATAAAGAGTAATCCATATATGGCCACAATTAGAAGTAGTGTGACACAATGAACATTTTCTTAATAATTTCATTAATGAAGAAAGTCATTTTAAAAACAATTATATAGGTATAAACTGAAAGGTTGGAAAAAACATATACTGTATAAACATTCATTTAAGGGAAGGCAAGCCAGAATGAATACGTGGACATCTGCCCAAATTGACTTCAAAGAAATTACTGAAGTCAAAATTGACATTCTGTTATGTAGAAGGCTTAACCTAGTAGAAAAACATTGGAGTTGAAAAATTATATGCATCAAAAATGGACATATAAATTATTGAAGTAAAATTACACAATACACTTTCTTTTTAAGCATTCACAATCATTTTACAAGACCATACCTAGTGTCACAAGACAAATCACAATCAACATTAAAAAATATACAGTGTATGTCCTTAGATCCTAATAGAATCAACATAGAACTAATAACAAAAATGAAGAAAGATGTCAACATGTGGGAATTACAAGACACTGTTTTAAATAATTTATAGATGAAAGTGTATAACTCAAAGGAAATTTTAGATAATCATAACAGCAAAATAAAAATGAAAATACAATTATAAGTTATGAAATATGTAAGGTAACTAAAAAGGACTGAGAGGACAACTTACGAGTTTTGTTTTATCTATGCTGGTATGTATTTGCCATGGGTAAGAATATTTTTGTTTGAGACCAAGTCTCACTAAGTTATCAAGGCTAGCTTTATACTGGAGATCCTCCTGACTCAGCCATTCTAGTAGCTGGGATGTCTGGCCTGTGCCACTCACTCACCTAGCTTTGTGAGGACAATCTATAATCCTAAATGCTTACATGAAAAAAGAAGAAATAGGCCGGAGAGATGTCACAGCAGTTCATAGAATTGCAAAGACCTGGATTTGGTTCAAAGCACTCACATGGTAGCCAACAACCATATATATTTTTAGTTCCATATATATAACTCTATACATAGAACTCTAGTAGATCTGCAACTTCTTTTAGCTTCCTCAGGCACCAGGTAAACATGTGATCCACGTACATAATGCAGGCAAAGCACTCATGCACTTAAAAAAAAAATCTTTTTTTAAAAAATAAGTTCTCATCAGTAGCCCAAGTTCCTCTCTAGAAACCATAAAAATAGTGAACAAAATATATTCAAAGAAGTGGGGCAGTGGTGGCACACACCTTTAATCCCAGCACTCGCGAGGCAGAGGCAGGCGGATCTCTGTGAGTTCAAGACTAGCCTGGTCTACAGAGTGAGTTCCGGGAAGGACTCCAAAGCTACACAGAGAAACCCTGTCTCAAAAAGACAAACAAACAAAGAAAGCAGAAGGGAGTAATGAGTTAAAAACTGAAAACAGTAGAGAAGTAACCATGAAATAAATGCTTGTTTCTTAAAAATCTTGCTAGCATTGATGGCAAAGATAGACAGAAAAGGCACAATTACCATTCTCAAGAATAAAATAAGGATTAGCGAAACAGAATTGTAGATGTAACCAAACGTCTTACTAAATAAGAAACACAGAACCAATGCAAAGAAGAAAGCCAAGAGGTCAGAGCTAAGAGCAAAAACCTTACCCTTCCTCCTGTGATGGTCCTACCTCTCCGAAAGAGAGCTACTTCCTGTGTTAAAGTCTTTATATAGACTTTCTGTTCTGCCTTCTCATTGGTTGTAAACCCAACCACATGACTGCCTTGTCACTGCCTGTCTGTACAGACCTCCAGGTCTTCTATGGTTGGTATTGAGATTAAAGGCGTGTATATCCAATGCTGGCTGTATCCCTGAACACACAGAGACTTACCTATCTCTGCCTACCAAGTGCTGGGATTACAAGCGTACGGCAACACCACCCAGCTTTCCTATGTCTTGCTAATAGCTCTGACCCCCGGGCAACTTTATTTATTAACATACAAATAAAATTTTAATACAAATAAAATATCACCATACAGAATCTTATTCTTTTAAATTAACAAATAGAGAATATTGTGAAAACCTTCTGGCCACAAGTTAGGTTTGTAAGAAACAGACCAATTTCTCAAAACTCACAGCTTCCAAAGTTAAACAACATGAACTATGAAGGTGATAGTTTGTACTCCTTGAGTGCTGAAGAAATAAAATTATTGACGAAAAAGTTGAGCATGATAGCACGTCTAAAATGCAGTGTTCATAAAGCAAATTCAGAAAAATCATTAACTTGTGACCAGCCTGTGCTACATAGTTAAGATCTAAGCTGACTTGTGCTTCATAGAAAGAAACTGTCTTCAGAAATCTTAAACCAAAACAAACAAACAAACAAAAAAAAGAAATCTTTATCCCCAGATCATTGTATTAGACACTTTAACAGAAGTATTAGTGTAATCATCATTAATTTTTATCTCTTCCCTCATAATTAGGGAATGTATCATTTTGTTTTTACTACTATAATGAAATACTTGATGTAAGCCACATTATATATTTAAAAAAAACCCAATAAACTGGCAGTTCGTAGGTTGGAAAATATTACACCTATATTAGTCTGAGTTTCTTGAAGATGCCATAATTGATGGTTCATGCTATTGTGTGAGTCTCTTATGAGGAAGCAATCTTATGTCAATAAGAAGCCAAAGGACAATTCAAGGTTTGGATTCTTTTTTTTTTTAAGATTTATATATTTATTATGTACACAGTGTTCTGCCTGCATGTATGCCTGTATGCCAGAAGAGGGCACCAGATCTCATTACAGATGATTGTGAGCCACCATGTGGTTGCTGGGAATTGAACTCAGGACCTCTGGAAGAGATGTCAGTGCTCTTAACCTCTGAGCTATCTCTCCAGCCCATGAATGTGTTCTTATAACTTACTTTCATGAAAAATAATTCACTATCCCCTAATAACTGCTTTTATAAACATATACAGATTTTTTTTACTGAGCACAATTTTTTTCATAATATATATTTTGATCATATTCTTCTGAGATCCTCCCCACCTACCTGTGTACCCAACTTTATATACTATCTCCCTACCTTCACTCTCTCAACAAAAAATAAAAACCAATAAAATAAAAAATAACAAAGCAAAAAGTGAATGTGAACACAGACATACAACCATGGAGTCTGTTTGTGTTGGTCAATACCACCTGGGCATGGGACCTACCCTGGAATGTGGTTGATATAACCAGTAACACTCCTTTGAAGAAAACTTTTTTTTTTCTTTCCTAGCAAGTATCAATTAGAAATAGTTTCCTGGTTATGGGTGGGACTTTGTTCATTTATCCCTTCCTGTGATGAGATTTTGTCTGGTGTGAACTTATATAGGTATTGTGTATGCTGTCATTGTCTCTTTGAGTTGATGAGTATCTCCCTGTTACCTTGGAGTCATCACTCTTTAGCTCTGACAATCTTTCCACCTCTTCTTCCTCGTAAATCCCTGAGCCTTGAGCGGAGGAATTTAGTAAAGACATCCCATTTAGGCTTGAATGCTTCAGAGTCTCTCATTCTCTGCATAATATCAAGTTGTAGGTCTCCGTGTTAATCACCATCTACTGCAAGAAGAAGCTTCTCTGATGAGGGCTGAGTGATACACTGACCTATTGGTTTAGCAGTTTGGCATCAGGGGTCGTTTTATTGCTATGTTCATTTAACAGAATAATAATAGTAGATTTTTTTTCTAGTGCCCTTGACCAATCTAATCCCCGTAGAACTACTTTAATCCCTTTTATGGCCAACACATTGTATTACCTAATGATTATCCCCAGTACGCTACATCTTTTATGTTCCCATCACCATCTCCAAATCACCATCCTGAGGAGCAAGCCTCCAACGCATGAACCCATTGGAAACACCCTCAAATCATATCAGAGAGATAGCAAGAGAAAATATTTCTCATTCCATTTTACGAAACTGATATATTCCTGATACATAAGCCACAGAAACAAAGTTAAAACAAAGAAAGTAGCAGACCACTCCTATCTCTCATTAACTTAAATTTGTTAATAAAAGATTATTAATGAAAGCTAACAATGTATGAAAATATTTATACATCTTGACCAGTTAAGATTTGAAATATGCTAAACTAGCTTTAGAAAATAACTGTATAATCTGCCATATAAGCAAGCCTAAAACTGACAAAATTTATTCACAGAATTTTTGAAGAAAGGGTATTTGATGTAATCCCAAGCCCTTTCATGATGAGAACTCTCTGCAAAGTAGGAATAAAGATGAATTTCTTTTCCTATTAAGAGAGTACAGAGAGAAAAAGAGGAAGAAGACAAACCACAAAACTCTAGGTAACATTTGATAGTGAAAGGATGAATATTTTTACCCTATGGCTAGGAATAAAATAATCCTTTCTTCTCTTACTGTCTTTATTCGGTTCAGTACCGGAAACTCTAAATAGCATGGTAAGGCAAGAAGAGTTAAAAGCCTGACATATTACAAATTAAAAAGAAAGCAATCCCTGTTTGCATATTACTCGACTGTGTATACATAAAAGTATACTAAGAAGTAATTTTAGTTCATTTGTGAAATACAACACCAGAGGAAAAAAGAAATTATCTTTCATTTACTTCCAACAACAAATGATGAAATCTGATATTTAGAGCAGCACAACATACAAATTCTCCAGAGAAAATAAGATGGCTATATATTTACTTAAGATTGCATGCCTTTAATCCCAGCACTCGGGCGGGGCGGAGCGGGGGCAGCCTGGTCTACAGAAGCAAGTTCTAGGCCAGCCAAGGCTGTACAGAGAGACTATGTCTTGAAAACAAACAAAAAGATTACACATATGCTGAAAACCACAAAATGCTAAATACATAACATATTTAAAGAAATGGAGAGATAATAGGGGCAGGAGAGATGACTCAGTCATTAACAGCACATATGGTTCTTGCAGAGGACCCAGATTCAGTTCCCAGCATTCATGTGGTGGTTTTATCATCTATAATCTGTAACTTCAGTTGCAGAGAATCTGATGTCTCTTCTGGCCTCTGTGCACGACAATAAAGCACATCGTACACAGTCATACATGCAGGCAAAACACTCATTCACATAAAATAAAAATAAATACATATAAAAAATTGGAAACATATACCACATCCAGAGATGGAAAGATTCAACATAGTAATGTTAATTTTCTAAAAATTTTAACCTATAATTTTCACATATTTCCTTTTGAATTTTTAATAAGTTTTTAAAATTATATAAATTTGTTGTAAAAATTATATGCAAAGGGATAGAACCTTTGGGAAAAATTAATTGAGCTGACTAACTTTACTTAATTATATAAACTGTAAGTACAGTATTCAAAATTATAAAGTTAAAAAAAAAAACTAGACATGTAGATCAACGAGCAGAATAGAGAATCCACAAAGAAACTTACACTATGTTCAGTTCATTTTTAATGAGCTTCATTTGTAATACATAGGACAAACTAAGATTTATTTGATGTATACTAGACCAAAACTAATAAAACTACACTTTTAATCTATAAGCTAAAACTAATAACTATGATCTTAATTTTTGATGCATCAAATTCTGCAAAGTGTTTGGAGCTTGGAGAAATGACTTAGCACTTCTGAATGCTTGATGCTCTTGCAGAGGACCTGAGTTCAATTCCCAGCCCCGATGTCAGTTGGCCTACTACAACCTGTAACTGTAGTTCGAGGGGTTCATTGACCTCTTCTGGCCTCCATAGGCACATGTCACACACACACACACACACACACACACACACACACACACACACACACGCACACACGTATGAACGCTAATAAAAATAAAATTTTTAAATGTGTTTTTAATAATAAGTGATGCTTGCATGAAATTAGAGAACCATGAGAAGGGAAAAAAAGGTGTGGAGGTAGTGGGAGGGGGCAATAGGATACATAGGACATAAAAATGGAAATGAAGCTACTGGAGGTAGAAGAATACAAGGGGTCAGAGGGATAGGATAGCATATTTAGAGAGAATCAACAAAAGCAATGTTTAAAAATACTATGATGAAACCTAACACTTTATATAATAATTTTTTAAAAATTCTTAAAAATTAAAAAGAGAAGGCATCATTGGATAACCATAGCCAGCAATGTAAAACACAACCTTTACCCTAACTTTAAACTTTACAACAAAGCGACCTCAAAATATGCAATTGAGTTAAAAATAAAACTATAGAAAGTATCATCCAGACCATTAACACCTAGGTCTAAATGGAGTTTTCTTGGACTCAGCAACCAAAGTATCCACACATTGAAATTCTTCTTTATTGAAAAGCATCCACAATTAAATTCTTTTCTACAAAGAACCTGTGAGACAGTGCAAAGATAGGATGCACTTATAAAGAAATTATTTGTAACCACATGTTAGTAAAGGGTTTTAACCAGAATAAAGAAACTCTTAAACTCTGAATTAACAAAATACTTAGAAAATGGTCAAAAGACATAGAGAGATATTTTATTTAAGACAATAGACATAATGACAAACACATGAAAAGTTATTGAATTTCATTAGCTGTTAAGTGAATACAAATCAAAATAACAATGCAATTTCATTGCACACTTGGGGAAATGAATGTCATAAAATGATAGCACTTCCTACTGGAGGGGATGTAGATAAACCAGACACCCAGACATTGTTAGAATATAGAATTGTGGAGCTACTCTTTAAATGATGGATCATTTCCTTACAAAGTCATTATGCTCTGACCTATCATGTTGCATTATCTATTTAGCATTCATCCCAAGGAATGAAACCCTATGCTCATGCATAAATTGTATGTGATTATTCCAGTGGCTTTCTTTGCAAAAGCCCAAAACAGGAAAGTAAATGCTCTTTAGTAGGTGAATAACTAAACAAAGGGTTTTTATATTCATATTGTGAAATAATATTGACATATCCAAAGTAGAAATAATGAACTACAGATGAATTGATTTTAAGATCAAGCTGAATGGGTGGTGCGGAAGAGCCTGCTTTCAAAGATTATGTTTGAAATCCTTAAAATAACCAAGTCTAGTCTTGGAGATAGAAATAGGAACAAAGGTTGCTGTGTATGTAAACGTATAGCACAAATGCCTGGAGAGATGGATAAGTGGTTAAGAGCATGAATTGGTCTTGCAGAAGACCCGTGTGTTTCCCAACACCCACATTGCACTTCTTGCAACCATTTTTACCTCCAGCTCCATGGAACTCAGTGGCCTCTTCTGCATTCTTATGCATATAACACAAACACATAATTGTTTTTAAAACCATTTTTAAAATAGCATGACAAAATATTTTTTATGTAACTCTTACATATCTTGACTGTGGTTGTGATTACACCAATCTAATATAGAAGTAAACACAAATTTATATAAAAATCAGTGTGGTCTAAAGAAGGTTGGAAGAGTATATCATTATTTACTTTTGCTTGTAATTATCTATTAGAGTTATACAAATTATTTATACTAGGTGAAAGGTGTATATGTGGTTTCTCTATTTTTTATAATTACCTGAATATTTGCAACTACCTAAAATTATTTTTAATACTTAACCTGAAAGTTATATAACCATACTTTAAATTTATATACAATTTGAGAAAAAAAATCTTTGTCAATAAGTTTACATTTAGAAATGTCATTTGTCTGTTAGTAAAGCTATTTAATTTTTCTCATAGTTCTTTGCAATTTCTTTTATAGATGTTTTTAGTCATCTATTATTGCTTTCCACAATAAATGGCATATATCTCTCAATATTTTATGTATATGCACAGATTTTTTTCTCTAATTTATATTCTATTTTTATTTTAATATAATAGAAGTGCAAGATAATTTAAAAATGAATTATTAGTAAATTTTTTAAGCAAATGCAACATGTGGAACTCTCAAACTATTCATTCCTCAACAACACAATCATAATTGATATAAATTATTTAAAAAGAATTATTTCAAGTATATACTTATTGCTTTAAGAGTTTATTGCAAAATAATAAATATATTCATGTAAAGAAACTATGTATAAAGTAAAACAGACTCTGTAACACTTAAACTACAGCTTAATCCTTCATTCACCCTGATTGAATCTAATGGACACTTTTCTCTGGGAAGGTGTGACCTAGAGTATGGGAATTTCTCTCCATTTAAAAGTTATTTATTTCTCTAAGACATTCTTCCATCTTTTTTGTATCTTCAACTCCATCTTGTGGAGGCTAAATATCTGATCAGTGTGATAATAAAAGAAAGTTTCCTTTCCTCTATATATCCCTCACTCATAGGATTAGAGCCCTGGTTTAGATACAGTAATGCTAGAACTTTGTGGCCCCAATCACACCTAAAACAGCTTTTTCACAGGGCAAGAGCATGAAGATACTAAAGATTAGCCCAGAAGACTAAGAACTACTGTCCCTACTTAGTATTTTGGACAGAAGAAAGAGGTCTTTGCCCAGACAGAGAATCAGTCCATAACTACAGCTTGCTCCAAAGGCCTTTACAAGGAACTGATGTCTTGCATGTGGGGAAAATCAAGTCTAAGCATACTCTCTGAAACAATGGTGGTTTGGGTGGTAATCAAACAAGAGGATGTTGATTTTCACTTTATTAAGAACAAGAAATTAAACCAGCCAGCTTACCAGAAAGAACCTGAAGTAGAAGTGACTAAAAAGAATCCCCTAGCCGGGCGGTGGTGGCGCACGCCTTTAATCCCAGCACTCGGGAGGCAGAGCCAGGCGGATCTCTGTGAGTTCGAGGCCAGCCTGGACTACCAAGTGAGTCCCAGGAAAGGCGCAAAGCTACACAGAGAAACCCTGTCTCGAAAAACCAAAAAAAAAAAAAAAGAGAATCCCCATGGAGTCAGAACAAAAACTCACGTTGACAGGTGAGGGGTAGAGAGGTTATACAAAGACAAGAAATAAAGGAAACTCTACCAATCTTCCCATGTTGACCTGTGAACATCCCTCAGCTGACCCCCACACCCTTCAACAAGTTAGATATCAGAAACTTTACCATAAGTAGAAGTAAACTTTACTGAATTTGCCTAGTGAATTCAATAAGCAAACAAGGAACAACCACAAAAAGCCTTGGAGATGGGGAAGTAGAATCAATATCCATATTTGCTTCAGTGTATTATATGAACTATATAGTTTTCAACAAAAAGTGTTATACATTGATAGAATGGAAGAATGTGGCACAAACACAGGGGGAAAAGTAGGAAAATGAAACTGCCTATGGCAGCCTATCTAAATACATTCAGAAGAAACCAATAGGAAATAGTGTTGAAAAACCAACCTCTTATGATCACATCTCATCAAATGGTATGTGAGTCCGAATTCTCAGGAGACACAGAAGCAATAGGAGATACACAGGTACATAAAAGATTTCTTTTGAGAAGGGACTCATGATAATGAAGTTCATCACATGACATACAATCTGCAAACTAGATAGTGAAAGACAGAAATAAATCCATCAATCTAGGGTCAAAAGTCTAAGAACAATAGAGCTGATGACATAACTCCCATGCTAAAGCCAAATGTTTGAAAACCAGTGGTTGCTGCTTTAAGTTACAAGTTCCATGGTCTCAAACTCAGATGTCTAAATGGAGAAGATTGATGTCCAAGCATAAGTGAGGGCCATTGGAGAAGAGAGTTTTTAAATAATTATGTGCTTGATCTGCTAGAGGATATCATTTTAAAAAATATTTTTAATTTGAAAAATCAAATTCACTACTGAAGTTGAAAGTATAACTGGAATAGAAGGTTCAACAACAGGATTCAACACATTTGTATTAGAAGGAGGAAAAATGTCAGTGAAATAAAGGGATATAAATAGGAAAGGAAAAAAGGGAAAGTATCTTCATTTGCAGATGGTATTATTATGTTTATGAGTTTGTAAGACTCCACCAGAAAACTCTTAGAACTGATAAACATGATTAGTAGAGTAAGATTACAAAATTAGCATGGTAGCCTTCCTACATACCAAGAACAAACATGCTAAGATAGAAATCAAGGCAAATAACCATCAGAATGGCAGTTATTAAGCTAAGTAATGGGGCCAGTGGGATGGCTCAGTAGGGAAAGATACTTTCTAATGAAGCTTGACTTTAAAAAGCCTGATGTAGTGGTGCAAATTTGTATTCTCAGCACTCAATTCTCCTGAGCACACAGACTCAGGAGAATTGACCAGAACGTAGCTGGCTGACTGCAATACTCTGCAAAAGCCTCAACATGGTACAACAAGAGAACTATGTCCTGAAAGTTGTTCATTGACAGGCACCATAGCATAGGTATGCTCTACACATGTACAAGTGTGTATGCATATGCACACATACACACTCCTAATTTTTTTTAAATAAACCTTGCAAGAAAACAGTAACAAATTCTAGCAAGGATATGAACAAATGGAAATGTCTATGAATTGGTGGGAATGGAGATGTAAACTAAAGCAGCCACTTAAGTTAGTGTGGGGTTTTATAAAAAAAATGAAGATAAAACTTTCATATGACCTAGCTATGCACTCCTGGATATTTACAGGAAGGGGGAAGGTAAGAAAGGAGATTGGGGATTGAGGGACAATATACTGAGCATGTATGAAAAGAAAAATAAATAACAATAATAAAAGAAATAGATCATTATCAGCATGAGTGAAAGCTTTCTGTACCCCATTACTAGTTACTACTCCTTACCTCATTCAAAAGGATTTACTGTTCTCAGGTCAACACCATGAATTATCTTTATCCTTTTGGGCTTTATATCCACCGAATGAGTGCTATCTTTTCATTAGTATAGAACAATTTGATTATCCATTCTATTGTTGGAAAACACTTAAGTTGTTTTGAACTATATGCTATTGTGAATAATCTAACAATAAGTAGTCTTACATGTTTATTGATGTACGTGTGTGCATTCCCATTAGATTTGCACCTAGTGAACAGAATAAGACCCAAAAATACTAAATTAGAGAATATGCAAATGTGTCAGCAGAATTTTCCTTTACCAACAGATGCTCCCAAATAAACACACTGAGGCTTATATTAATTACAAATGCTCAGCCAATAGCTCAGGCTTGTTACCAGCTAACTCTTACATTTTAAATTAACCCATATTTTTTACCTATGCTTCGCGATGTGGCTTGGTACCTTTTCTCAGTATGACGTGCCTATCTTGATTCTCTCTGAGTCTACTTGTGACTCCTCTGATTCTGCCCTTCTTCTTCCCATCATTCTCGCTTTGGCTTTCCCACCTATCTTTATCCTGTTCAGCTATTAGCCAGTCAGCTTGTTTATTAAACCAGTCACAGTGGCATATATTCATACAATGTAAAGGAATATTCCACACAAATGAGTTTTACTTACTAGAACCTGAATTTTCCCAGGTGAATAGAGCAATTTGCATTCTCTTAAACCTTTTCTGAGAATTTTAGTTTGCTTTACATTATAACAGTAGTGAGTAAGCCTGTTGAGTATCATTGTATATGTTCTTCTTGGCCATTTGCATATCCCTATTTATTATATACCTGTAACACGAATCCTAATTGGTCTTATAATAAAAACCCAGAGCCAGATATTGGGGTAAATGCTGAAAGATAAGAAAACAAGATGCAGCTACTTCTCACCTCACCAACTCTTCAGCCAAAAGTGGAAGATCTTGACTCCATGAATCCCCTGAGTTCTCAGCCTAAAGGGCTTGAATTCCTGTCTCCTCCCATCTTATATGCCTTTCTCCACCCAGTCATATCACTTCCTGTCTCAATCTTCATAGTGCTGGAATTAATAGTGTGTGTGCTTCCCAAATACTGGTAGCAAAGGCATGAGATCTCAAATGCTGGGATTAAAGGTGTGCCACTACTGCCTGGCTCTGTTTCTCTTTTAGACAGGATTAATCTCATTCAGTCTAGGGTGTGGCCTTGAACTCACAGAGATCCAGATGATCTCTGCTTCTGCTTCCCAGTGCTAGGATTAAAGGTGTGTACCACCACTGCCTAGCCTGTTTAATCTAGTGGCTGGCTTTGTCCTCTGATCTTCAGGCAAATTTTATTTGTTAGAGTACAAGCAAAATATTACCATATATACCTGTTAGTCCTCTCTGTAAACATTACTTTATCTGTCTTGTCCTCATTTATTAGCAAGTGTACCTAGCATGCCCTGGATGTAAGTCCTATGATACATATACTGCACATACATATTTCCGTTATCCTTCCTGTTTTTACTCTCTTAAAAGTGTCTTTGCTGAGCAACATTCCTGATGTTAATGAGTTAGCTCTTTCACTTTCAGTTACAGTTAGTAGGTAAATATTTAATGGTTCAATAAATGATTCTGAAAGAGTTCAATTACCAAGATGAAGAGGAAATTGTATTGTTAGCGTTTAGGCATTTGTACTGGTCTACCCTTAGAGTCCTGACAGGATATATCCTCAGCTGCAGCCATTAAGAGCACCCCCTGTGCACATTCACTATGTTTCCTTATAAAAGGTCTTACCCACCACCTATCTCTTTTCTTTTTCTTCCTTCACTCTTGTCCCCAGAGACCAATCTCTGCCCCCTTTTCTGCCCCTTATGTCCCTTCCCCTCAATAAACCTTCCACATGGGCCCTGTTGTATGGTGTGAATCCTTCCCACCATTTTTAAAATACAACACGTATTTTATCAAGTAACACCTTTTTAAATTAAGTGTTTTAAAAGAAAATGCTCAGAATACTTAAGTCTGGAAGATCACCTTTGAGTGTTAGAGAAAAACCTCAGTAAAGTATTTTATCTTAGCAAATTTCTTATTGATATAGTATATTACTTAATTTTAGTATATGTGCTGCCGAAGCGAGCACAATATAGTATATTACTTAAAATAACAATACTGTGATAGCTAGTCTAAGAGTTCTATCAACTGTGTTCTATTAGCTGTCTTCACTAACAATCCAATTCTTTCCTGTGAAATGTATATGCTTAGGTCAGTTACAGTGATATTAGGCAGAGGTGCTATTTTTAATCAAATTCTAAGTATTTTTCCAAGTAATGCCTATTATAAAAGGAAATTAGTAACATTGATCATTTTTACAATACACTAAGCAGTAAATTCAGAAGGGTGTGCTATTCCAAGAGCAGAAACAATTACCAACTACTATTTAAACATTATATTAACATTTTTGTTTTCATACCATTTTCACCTTTTTTTCATTTAAACTTTTGTTCATTTGTGTATTACTTTGCTGTTAAGCATATTAAAGACATAATTTTAGCCTTTTTTCCAATTGCCCCAGCATCATTTTTAAGTTTTAACTTTATTTTCCAACTGATAGAAGAGGCTTCTTCAGAGTCTCTTCCATTTCTGTTTCAGAGACCAACTGTTGAAATTAATGTCTTCTTCATGATTGTATATATTTAATTTTTCAATAAGTATTAATCTAGGCTTTGTTACAACTCTTTGAAGTCTATGACTACTTTGTGCTAAGTATTTTGCTGGGAGGTAGAAATGTAGTAAAGCAAATACCACTCTTTTTAACCTGTATATTGAGACAATAATTATGATACTGTCATATTGTAGGATACACACAAATACACAATTAGGAGAGGCGAGACACACACACAGAGGAACCAATACTATGCCCGGGTTCCTGGCATAGCACTCTAAAGTCCTTATCTATAAGATGCTAGGGAAGTGGTTTGCTTTACTCTTTGCTCTTTGATTACAGTTTTTGATGCAGAGCTCCTAAGTGTCGTCTTTGTGATTCTCCTGTCAATTTTTTTAGATGAAATTTCACTATGTGGGGCATAATAAATTCCATAATGATGCCTATAGTGTGGTTAAAAACTTGGCCTCAGTGTGGAAAATGGAAACATGAAAAGCCCGAAAAGCTAATAGTCAATCTCATTTTGACTTCCCTTGTGCCAGAACAGGAGGTGTCTGGGTCCTCTCAATCTGTATGACTTGCAGTTAGTAGTTTTCTTCTCTCTCTCTTTCTAAGACATGAAATAGCCTACTGGGTGTTTCTTTTCTTGCAGAGCTTCTGATTTGATGAGAAAGCAATGAATTAGTATAAATTATTTTATAACAGAATATATGATAATGAAGAAATCTAAGATCCCTGTTCTGGTAGTATAGAAGAGATGTTAATTCTGGCTGTAAGAACAGGTAATTGTTACTAAAGTAAGTTACTTGTTGAACTTGAAGAATAGTAAACTAATTTTTCTAAATATACTGGTAAGTATACGTAATAAGAAACTTTTAAAAAACGTTAATGTCCTAAGCTACAGGAAATAATTTAACTGGTAGAATTTTGAAAAAATGTAGGAAATATTACCAAAGAAACACTACCCAGGGAAATATAAACAATTAAAAATATAGACTATTTTATTTTATTTTATTTTTTTTTTTTTTTTGGTTTTTCTAGACAGGGTTTCTCTGTGTAGCTTTGCGCCTTTTCCTGGAACTCACTTGATAGCCCAGGCTGGCCTCGAACTCACAGAGATCCGCCTGGCTCTGCCTCCCAAGTGCTGGGATTAAAGGCGTGCGCCACCAACGCCCGGCTTTTTTTGGGGGGGGAGGGGGAGGGGGGACTATTTTAATTTTTAATGTTTGATTGACTTGAAAATCAATATAGGACTTTGATAATAGGAGTAGTGGTATGATATAATTGATGCTAAATAAACATGAGAATTTTTTTCTGAGTATATATAAGAAAAATAGTACAAACTGTAACAATTAACCTTCCTGTTCCACTAGTAACCCAGAATAGAGATCAAGATCCTGGTTTAAATAGAATACAACATTGTCACACTAATAGTAAAGATACTGTCACTCTAATACTGATTAGTTTCCAATTATTGTCTATTGACTGTTTGTGATTTTCAATTTTTCAGTGTCATAAAGCAAATGACACCGAAAACTATTAGTATTTGAAACTGTACCACTACAACAAAGAAAAAACATTTTACTAAAGGCATATATGTGGATAAAACACCCACACAAATTAAGTAAATAGATAAATAAATGATAGGAATTATCAAGCCAAAACATAAAGGCATTTTGAGTAAAATAAAAGACTATTGAAAGAGAAAAACTAGTATCAAACAGTGATTGATTACTTAGGCATAAATAACAAGAGGGGAGAGGTTTTTTATTTTATTTATTTATATTTAATTTATTTATTATGTACAGTGTTCTGCCTGAATGTAAGTCTGCACACCAGAAGAGGGCACCAAATATCATTAAAGATCACCATGTGGTTGCTGAGAATTGAACTCAGGACCTCTGGAAGAGCTGGCAGTGCTCTTAACCTCTAAGCCATCTCTCCAGCCCATTTTATTTTATTTTTGAGATTATAATATAATGATATCATTTCTCCCCGTCCCTTTCCTCTCTCCAAACCAACCATATACCTCTCCTTACTCTCTTTCAAATTTATGGCCTATTTTTTCATTAACTCTTATTCCATGGATATACATATATATGTATATTTATATGTATATGTATATTTAGGTATTCATATACCTAACTATAACCTACTCAGTCAGTGTAATATCACTCATGTATAAGTTTTCATGGCTGACCACTTGGTATTGGATAACCATTTAGTGTTTTCTCCCTTGGAAAACACTATTTCTCCCACTCTCAGCATTCCTTAGTTGCTTGAAGTTTAGGGTTGCCTTTTTGTAGGATTTAGGCCTCATGGTCTTTTCTCTGTCTCCTTTTCATTATTTTGCATTGTTTCATTTCTTTATAATTTATAGGTATTGTTTTTAAAAGTAAGTAAATTTTAAGCAACAAATTAGTGTTCATACTTAATTCTTTTGATTGTGAGTAGTTTAACTCTTCTTTCCTCTTCATATTCAAAAAGTTCAGGAACAAATTTTTCACTCAACATATATATTTGGTACAAAATATATATGGTACGGTAGCTTAAATAACCATAAACTTTCAATAACTACTCCAATTAAGAGGTAAACTTGATTTTCACAGTCTCACCCTTCTATCTTCCTTTATCTAGTAGAATGCGGCAGAAATAATGAAATGTGAGTTCTGATCGCTAGATATCAGTTTGTTTGTTTGTTTTCCGAAACCCTGTACTATAATGTAAGGAAATATAGGCTAGACAAAGGATTGTCAGAAACCACATGGAGATAAAAGCCTAGTGATTTGCACCAAACCCTCCGACATTTAGCTAAGACTGACTGATTCTTCTGCTTTAGTTAAACCAGTATTATTTCAGTCACAGATGTGAACCCTCCAACTCCAAGGCCAAAACCAAACATACCAGACTAAGCCAGAAAGAAAAGAATTTGTGAGAAATAATAGATCACTGGTATTTTGTTGTTGTTGTTGTTGTTGTTGCTGCTGCTGCTTTGTTTTTATCACTAGGTTTTTGGTATACATAAATGCATCAGTAGAATACAGGTACAGTTATTTCTGAGTTAGCATTATTGCATTCTTTTTATGCATTAACTACTCCCAGTTTCTGCTGTATTAGTTGTAAATTGATCTATTTTTCATATTGAGTGACAAAATAGATCTGAGAGTAAAACTACTGAAATACAATGGAATGAGAAGAAAGAAGAAGGGGCTATCTGGTTTTTTTCTCATAACTTTTTTTTTTTTTTTTTTTTTTTTTTTTTTTTTTTTTTAGATATACTTATTTTATGCAGACGGGTTTTTCCTGATCTTCTTTAGTCCTTTGCCTATGGTTAATTTTAGCTCTTTGGGCATACTTAAAAGTTTTTAAGTCTTTGTTTTGTACGGATAATATTTGAGCTTCCCAGTGGATGGAACTGATGAACATCATAGTAATATAGCAAGCCAGATTCAGAAAGACAAATGTAGGTTTTGTTTTATATACAGAATCTATATTTTAAAAATATAAGTAGAAGAGAGAGCATGAGAAGTGGAACATTACCAGTGGGAGGGAAGATAAGATAATGGAGGGTGAATGATCCAAGTGTGGTATATGTGCTATAATGTAATGAAATTCATTTTGTATAGCAAATACATACTAAAAATAATAAGCAGTTCTCTCAGTTTTATATAATGGCTCTGTCTAGGGAACTCCTTCAACACTTACATTTGTACTAAAGCAGAAGTGAATGTGTGGGTTCTTTTTAGTATCTCTCTTCCTTTTCCCCCTTCTCCATGGTTACAATATATAGCCCAAGCTGTCCTTGAACTTGCTGTCTCCAACTCTAGTTTCAAATTTGTAATCCACTATTGTTGGCCTCCTGAGTACTGAGTATTGTAAGCATGTACCACCACATCATAACTGGCTTTGAAGGTTTTTACTTTTGCAGAGATCATATATGGTAAATAAAGATCCTTCTAAATTAAAAAACTGGTAAGCCACTAATAGATTTCATTAATATGTTTTTATTTTAGTATGGTTAATTAATATTTAAAAGTATGTATTATGACTTACTATATGTTAATATTTTTAAACCAAATATTAGATTGCTTAAATCTATCTATGAAAAATAGCATTATTAGCATTATTATATTTTCTTTTCACTTCCCTTTCTTATCTCAAGTTTCAGTTTATTATATGAATATCAGAAAAAAATGATTGAACAACATCCAGGCCTTAATGTTGAGCTTAATTTTAAGTCATTTCAGGAATAAAGATTAAAAAGTTGAGACAGGCAAATACTAAGGCCTGTTTAAGCATGAAAGAGATTTTACAGGTGCAAAAACAAACACAGTAGGATAAATTGCTTTCTAATTAAGATGCCACAAATTACTAAGTTAAATATGATAAATTGCTAAGATAAATGACTACTTAAGATAAATTTACTTTTAAGCATGATAGAAAATAACTCAGAAAATCTATAGTGTTATAGTTAGAAAGGCATACTTCATATGATTAAGTATACATATATAATACTTTAAGGAATCTCTAAAAGTACTGGTTCATAGATCTTTGAAAGGAACAGAGAGATTCTTTATTCCCAAAAAGCTCCCAGATGATAGTGATACCAGTATTCCAATGATACTTCTGATAGGAGTTCTAGAAAACAACATACTCACAGGTCTTCTATTTTGAATGAACATGTGAGACAAAGACTGTTTTATTTAAGTATTTGCTCTCTTGTCATTTAGTGATGAGGCTGAATAAATGTATTCCATGAAACAATTTCTTTTTAAATAAATGAGCTAATGAGTCAATAACTGCATGGCTACTTGGGGCCTAGAATGTTCCTTTTAAATTTTTTAAATTATGTTTTCTTTTGTAAAAAACAGATTTTTTTCATACAATATATCCTATTATGGTTTCACCTCCCTCCACTCCTCCCACTTCTGCCTTATCTCCCTTCCTGCCAGGATCCACCCCCTTTTCTGTCTCTCTTTGAAAACAAACAGGCATCTCAAGGATAATAATAAAATAAAATCAATCATACCACAAGGGCACATGCTCAGCTATGTTCATAGTAGCATTGTTTGTAACAGCCAGAACTGGAAACAACCTAGATGCCCTTCAACTGAAGAATGGATAAGTAAAATGTGGTACATATACACAATGGAATACTACTCAGCAGAGAAAAACAATGACATCATGAGGTTTGTAGGCAAATGGATGGATCTAGAAAAAATCATCCTGAGTGAGGTAACCCAGACTCAGAAAGACAAACATGGTATGTACTCACTCATAGGTGGATACTAGATGTAAAGCAAAAGATGACTAGACTGCTACTCAGAACTCCAGGGAGGCTACCTAGTAAAGAGGACCCTAAGAAAGATACAGGGATTGCCCAATGACAGAGAAATGGATGAGATCTACATGAGCAAACTGGTCATGAGGGGAGTTAATGAAGGGCAAGAGTTGGGGGAAAGAGAGCTTAGGGGAGCGGGAGATTTCAGCTGGATCAAGAACAGAGAGGGAGAACAAGGAAAGAGATACCATGATAAATGAAGACCCCATGGGAATAGAAAGAAGCAAAGTGCTAGAGAGATCCCCAGAAATACACAAAGATACCTCCACAATAGACTACTGGCAATGGTTCGAGAGAAAGTCTGAACTGACCTACTTTGGTGATCACATGGCCGAACACCCTAACTGTCGTGATAGAACTCTCATCCAATGACTGATGGAAGCGGATGCAGAGATTCATGGCCAGGCCCCAGGTGGAGCTCCGGGAGCCCAGTCAGCAAGAGAGAGGAGGAATTGTCTGAGCGAGTGAGAATTGTTGAGACCATGATTGGAAAAAGCACAGGAACAAATAGCTAAACTAGTGGAAACACATGAACTATGAACCAATAGCTGAGGAGGCCCCGAGAACTGGATCAGGCCCTCTGGATAAGTGAGACAGTCAATTAGCTTGAACTGTTTGGGAGGCCCCCAGGCAGTGGGACTGGGACCCATCCTTAGTGCATGAGCTGGCTTTTTGGAGCCTGGGGCCTATGCTGGGACACTTTGCTCAGCCTGGGTGAAGGGAGGAGAGGACTGGACCTACCTCGACTGAATCTACCAGGCTAAGCTGAATCCCCAGGGGAGTCCTTGCCCTGCAGAAGATGGGAATGGGGGGTGGATTGGGGGGAGGGAGGGGGGGGCAAGCTGGGAGGAGGGAGGACAGGGGAATCCATGGCTGATATATAAAATTAAATTAATTATAAAATTTAAAAATAAATAAAATATAATAAGATAAAACAAAAACAAAAAATCGAATTAAAAAAAAGAAGAAGGAAAAGTGACCAAGAAAAGGTACAAGAAACAAATATAGATGCTGAGACCCATTAATTTATCCTTTTAGGAATTTCATAAAACACAAAACCAGAAACTATTATCTGTATGCAAAGGACCTGTGTGGAGGGAGATGAGATTAAATAAAAGAAAAAGAAGAAGCCCTGACATGACATTATGGAACAAGGAACATTCAAGAATTACATTGAGTTTGTTTTCTAGTGGCCATCTACTGCTGAGATATTGGTCTACTTTTAAAAGTAGTTTGTTTCCCCCATGAGACTCCCTTGGAGGAAATGAAATTTTCATTTGGAGCTGTTATCACATGGAGATAGGTTTTGTTTTAGGAATGGGAGCATGTGTCCAGTTCTCCTTTTCAGTTCTGGGACCCTATTTAGTGCAAGGCCCTGAAGGCCATGTGCAGACTGCCTCAGCCTATATGAGTTTATATGTGCATTTGCCCTGTTCTGTTTAGGTCTTGTTTCCTTTGTGTCCTCAGTCCCCTCTAGCTCTTACATTCTTTCCACCCCCTTCTCTTCCACGGGATTCCCTAAGCTCTGAGAGGAATGATTTGATGGAGACATGCCATTTAGGGCTGAGTATCTGAGGTCTCTTACTCTCTGCATATTTTCTGGCTGTCTGTGTATTTGAGGGCAATTGAGTGGAAGTGGGTCTGTCCCTGTATTTGTTCCCTTCTACTGCAGGAAGAAGTGTTTCTGATGATGGCAGAGCAAGGTACTGATTTGTGAGTGTAGCAGACTGGAGTCTTTTTATTACTACATTTCTTTAGCAGAACAGTAGTATTTGGTTTTCCTCTAAGTCACTGGTCTATCTGGTCTTAGGTTCTTGGCCACCTGATTAGTGTATGGGATGGGTTCCTTCTCATGGGCTGGGCCATAAATCCAATCAGATATTAGTTCATTATTCCCACTATTTGGTGCCACTATTGCACTAGCAAGCACATCTTGCAGGTAGGTCATCATAGATCGAAGACTTTTTGAGTAGGTTGGTACTACCTTTTTCCTTTGGTAACATGTACCCTGAAGGTACCTTCAAGTACTATCAACACTAGTCAATAGCGGTGAAGGCTTTAGGAAGGCACCAGCTTGACTCCTCTGTGTTCAAAGAGTTCTGTAGGTGTTGTCTTCAGCAATAGTGCCTCACTGTCAGTTGGTGGAGAATAACCTATAGCTTTGCCAACAGCCTGGGTTCTTTTTGGGGTTCCCATGGCACCCCTTTAGCCAACAACTCAGTGAAATGTAACCCATTTCCAATACTGGAAGCTTCATTTGGTGATAAGAGATGTTTACTTAGGGCTCTATCTCCCGTTATTTGGCCATTTTGTTTAGATTGCCCTCATATGTGTATAGATTTTAGAAGCTTCTACTGTATTGGGTTTCCATACTTCCACTCAATTGCCCTCAATTTTTTTTTATTCCCTGTATTTCCTCCCTCGTCCCCCTCTTCCCTTGCCCTCCCCACTTGATCCTCTCATTCCAGCCCACCCTGCCACACATATACACTATCCATCCATAACTATCTATTCTGTTTCCTACAGAGATCTATCCGTCCCCCAGTCCCTTATTTTTTACCTAACCTTTGGTTCAACTGATTATGACTTAGTTATCATTGATTTAACAGCTAATATTCACATGCATTATAAGCAAATATATACCATATTTATCTTTCTGGGTCTGGGTCACATCACTCAGGATGTTTTTTTTTGTTGTTTTTTTGTTTTTATTTCTGGTCTGATCCATTTACCTGCAAATTTCATGATTTTATTTTTTAAGGACTGATATTCCATTGATGTACCAGATTTTTCTCTATCCTTTCATCTGTTGAGGAACATCTAGGTTGTTCCCATTTTCTGGCTATTATGAATAGAGCAGAAATGAACAGGGTTGGCCGAGTGTCTCTGTGATAAAATGAAGCATCCTTTGAGTATATGCCTAAGAGTGTATAGCTGGATCTTGAGGTAGATCAATTTTGATTTTCCTGAGGAACCACCTCACTGATTTCCATAGTGACTGTACAGCTTTCCACTCCCACCAACAGTGGGTAAGTGTTTCTCTTACTCCACATTCTTACCAGCATGAGCTGTCATTCATTTTATTGATCTTCATCCTCTATTAGATGTATAATTTGTAAAATAATATTTTCTGGATTCTGTAGTCTGCTGCTTTGTCTGAATGATGGTGTCCTTTGCCATGCAGAAGCTTCTCAGTTTTGTGAGGTCCCATTTATTAATTGTTGATCTGAGTGCCTGTGCTAATGGTGTTCTGTTCAGAATGTCTTTTCCTGTGCAAGTGAATTCAAGACTTTTCTCACTTTCTCTTCTACCATGTTCAATGTATCTGGTTTTATATTGATGTCTTTGATCGATTTGGATTTGAATTTTCTGCAGAGTGTAAATATGAATGGATTTGCATTCTTCTACAAGCAGCCATCCAGTTTGACCAGCATTATTTATTGAATATGCTGTCATTTTTTCAAGGGTGCATTTCTGGCTTCCTGATCAAAAATAAGTTGTCCATAGGTTTGTGGTTTCATGTATGGGTCTTCAACTCAGTTCCCTTGGTCAATATGTCTGTTATTGTTCCAATACCATGCTGTTTTTATCACTATAGCTCTGTAGTACAATTTGAGGTCAGGGATGGTAAATACATCCAACAGTTCTTTTATTATTTAGGGTTTTTTTTTTCTACCCTGGGTTTATTCTAACACAAACCGTAGTCTAGAAGTGGGACCCAAGTATTATTTAAGCTTTCTTTTAAGAAATTCCTGTAAAACTAATATTGAAAAGTGCAAAACTTTCCTTACTTCAACTTGATGAAAAATATTTATTCATTAGTGGGAAAAATATAAACATAATTGAGATTCTAGCAAGTGTAGTTTGAACTCTAGTTCTTTTACTTCTATTTCATGAGCCTATGAACATTTTTCCTCATTTTGAATCCATCATAGAAAAAGGTATTTGGATTTATAATTAAGGTATGAATATTTAGGTACTAGGGTGATGTCAGGTAATAAGATTTTGTGATTAGCATATAGTTCTCAACTTCTTTAAACTGGAAAATACTTTGTACTGTTGAAAAGACCTTTAGATATGCCGTATAAGAGTACATAACAAACAAATTATCCACTATGCCATTTCTTGTGTAAGACACTTTCTTAGGTTTGGTGCTTGTGTCCTCACTTTCTGTAATCGAGAGAAGGAATATCCCACGTTGAATTGTATTTTGATCAAGTGTTAAACTTTCCAGGAATTGTCCTTAAAAAAGTCTTTATTCAATGTGGAAAGAATCTAGTTTCCATGCTGTCTGTGAGATGATTACTTAGATTTTTGAGCAAGCAAGTAAGTTCTTCTGTGTGTTTGTTTTCTTTTAGGAAACTCTGATAGACTGGTGTGATGAGAAGGAACTTAATTTGATACTAACAACTGGAGGAACAGGGTTTGCACCGCGAGATGTCACTCCAGAGGTGAGATAGAGTGCCTTTCTCATATTCAAGGAATATACTAGTTATGTTATTTTTTTTTACCATTTCCTATTTTCAATTTTTTTTCTATGACTTTTATAGGCAAAACTATTACTCATGGATATGACAATACAAATATTTGACTGTGGTCCAAAGTTTAAAAGTATTTCTTGACTTTATTTGAATTTACCCTTGAAATTGTTAAATATAAAGAACTTTGAACTGTTCTAGAAATTAGTCCTTCATTTGCTTGGTGGCAACTATACTTCAGAAGGTTATAGCAAATTTTTACCATTGCATTTCAAAATTGGATCTGAGTTTCTCTTTTTTTGAAATACCTTTGTCATTTGTCGCAAAGTGCAGTAAATAATTACTATATATTTATACTAAATTTACACTAAATTGATGAAAAGGCACGATATATTCCATATTTTAAATGTGAACATTTAAATGCAGAATTTAATAATCTAAGCAACATAACAAATGCCAATGGTTTATGGCATAGGAGTATCTTCAACACAGGCAGAAAAATTAGGGAAAGAATAAAACATGAACACAGGGAAAGGGTCTTTAATTTCTTTTTTAAAAAGCCACAAATTATTACTGTAGAGTAGTGGAACCTTATATTACCATTATGACTTGGTTCCCTTTACCCTTCAAATAAATGTTTCTGGCTCCATTTCAACTTAATATTAACTATGTTCTTCTATTTCCAAACCAGTATACTATTGTATCTACTACCTTATTATTATCAGGGTTTTTTCTTCTCTTCATTTATTAAATAATTGTTGTCTTTATTCATTTTTAAATTTGGTCAGCATTAGAGTACATAGGAATGCGTGCATAAATACAGATTGCTGGGCCCTCCCCTACAGTTTGTAATTGAGTAATACTGCACTAGATCTCCACAGTTTGTTTTTTCCAACAAGTCCTTATGTGGCATAAATGTTTTTAATCCATAGACTATACTTCTAAATTCTGAGAACTACTGTATACTTTTTGAATATATAATTTTCTAAAATAAGTCCTAAAAATTTTTATTGACTATTCTCCTATTTTAGTATCCTTCTTTTTTCTATTATTATAATTGGGATTATAAATAAAATTTATTTTCATTTAAAACATTCTGAAGAGTTGTTTTATGATAGTATTAACTTCAGCTGTGTAAGTCAAGTGATCATCCTCATGAATCTATTTAGTTTCTCTGTCCTAACTTGACACCTAACGTGAGGTAGTCATTTGACCATTTTTATAATATATGAGATTAACTGAAAAAAATACAATTGGCAGCGAAACTGTCTTTGCAAAGTTGTGGTTATATTTTATGTTCTTTTATTTGTAAGGAAACTATCTATATGAAGGTATTGATTTTTATAATTTGGCTATTGTTTAAATGATATTAAGTTTGTATAATGAGCCTATAGTTTTAGTATGATGATTTGTTATGTTCACATTACTATTTATTTGTACATCAGAAAAACAAAAATATTACCATAAAATTCATTCTTAAGCAAATAATGGTGTTATTTTTAATTGTAAGGAAATAGTTTATATTTCCTTTTAATTATAAGGAAATAGTATCTTGTTTCCTGTAATCTCATTATCTACTAATTCTTTCTCTTTCACTGACCAACAAGGTAACCATAGGTGGGCTATATTCATGTACATTAATGATACATGTGGGGAAGTTTTTTTCTCACACTAATTAGTTCTTCAATTCGTTATACACCAGTTGCCTTTCATCTCAATTAAATTTGATTTTGACTTGGAGTTGTTTATTGTCCAAGTTTAAAGCTCCATACCACAAGACTGTCTTCACAGCTGATGTCATCAATAAATCTTGAAGATTATGTATACTTTGTCTTGTTTTTTCTAAAAAGTCTGTGGATTCACACACTCTTTTTCTGCCAAAAGATTGTTAGCTAGAATGGCACACAAAACTAACTTGTTAAAGATACACAACTCAGAAGCAGCTTTATTGAAGAGAGGCATAATTCAGTATATAGGAGAGACTACTAACAGAAACCCCACGCTTTGTTCAGATGCAATACAATTACAACACCCAAATGCATTCATCAAGTTTTGGGCAATGGCCCTTGTAGCACTCAAACTCCACCCCATCAATGAGTGAGACTGAAAGTTTCAACATTCTAGTAACTCAGTGTTTTTGACAACCAGCACTATCTGGAGGTCATGGAGATCCTTTTTGTGAGTTTAATGGATAGCAAAAGGTACTCAGCCCTATTATTCAGGGGATTTCAGGAGTTTGGGGGATTCTACATCTAGAACCAGGGATTAGTCATTTAACCACTCTCTTATTTAATTTTCTTGAAATGAGGGAAATGGAATTATCCATTTTCTGTGAACATTCATTTTTAAAGATTGTTTTTATTATTTATTAGTATAGATATGTGGGGGTAGAGTGTATATATATATATATAAAGTATATATGTGTGCATATATATACTTAGATGCATATATACACATATGTATACACACACACACACACACACACACACACACACACACACACGTGCAGGTGCTCACAGAATTCAGAAGAGGGTGTCGATCTCCTGAATCTGGAATTACAGGTGATTGTGAGATATATGATGTGGGTGTTGGGACCAACCAATAAGACATCTCTCCATTACCAGCTTTCATTGAATTTTTAAAAAATTAACCTAAGAGGTGACAGTTTCATTATGGCATTTTTGTAATACTTTGTTTTGATTTATTCTCTTTTACTTTGCCCCCCATCTCTCGTCTGCCCCCACCCTTCTGCCTCAAGTGTCCCCTTTGCAGTTCGTGTCCCATGCATTCAGTTGTTGTCTGTCATCCTGTTCATCCCTTTTCCTTGACATCTCTCCCCCGTGATACTCTTTTCTGGGTGGATGAACTATATTCATACTCACTTTCATATATTTATACATATTTAAAACTTAAGCTGTGAGCATTAGTCAAAACCACTCCTAACGTTTTGTATGAGTTTGCTTAAAATGGTTAAAAGAACTTTTTTATTTGCTATGTAAATACCAAGTTGTTGGGGAGGGTTTTGTAAAAGTAACTATCAAATAAACAAATATGGTCTTAATAACTAATTCAGAATCTAGCCATGAAATCTTTAAAATCTTGAGAAATTGTGTGATTTTTATCTACTAAGCATCATATTTGATCCTTTCCCATCTTCTGAAATGAATTGTATTCTAATTTTTTATATTTTATTTTTATTTTCTCTTTTTAGTACTATTTATTGATAAGACTCTCACTATGACTTTGTTAGAAATTGAACAGCATTTTAGTCTTAAATATTATTTAATTACTTACAAAACACAGAGATAGCCAGGCTTGGGTGGCGCATGCCTTTTATCCTAGCACGGGGGTTGGGGGAGTGGGCAGAGCCTAGCAGATCTCTGTGAGTTCGAGGCCAGCCTGGTCTACAAAGCGAGATACAGGACAGGCACCAAAGCGACACAGAGAAACCCTGTCTCGAAAGCCAAAAAAAAAAAAAAAAAAAAAAAACACACACACACACACACAAAACACAGAGATGTGTTTGTAATCTTTATTTATGTTGTAACTACCAAGATAAAGCATTAAGCTTACAGTCTATATATGTATGTACCCAACATCTTTTTTTAAAGCACTGATTTATTTGATTACTAATACTTGACCTTTACTGTTTATATCACTTTATATTTTACATATATATGATATACATTTATATATCAGATATAAGGATATATCTGATATGCATATCTGTGAGAAAACTGTTAAAAGGCTTTAATAAATAAACTTTTTTAAATGATTGGGACCTCCAAAACAATTTTTAATTTCCTTTATACCCTTAAGTAGATACAATTCCTATACTATTTAAACTATAGCAACATGTACAATAAAAATTAAAATTTTAATTTTGTCCTTAAAGTATATAACTTTTTGTTTATATATTGATTGTCTTGTATACTTGTACTCAACAGAGTAGAGAGTGTTGCTAGGCACATTTATCTATATACAACTATAAGTAACAAATTTTTAAAATAGTTTTAGAGCTTAACTGATCCAATTACTCATTTGACAATTACAAAATAATGGACAGTTCCTCTCTTATGAAACTACTATTTTATAGTTATTGATTGTCAGTTAGTTTGATATACAAACCTAAAGAACAATTATTGATCAGATGTTTGTACTATTAGGGAAAACACATATAGAATGAAAATGATAAACACAATAAAGGAAATAAAGCAAACCAAACTTATTGCCAATTGGATTGAATTATAAATGAAATCAATTTTAATCAGCTTAGATTTCTTTCTAATTCTGTTCAAAAAGGAGAATGGAAATAGAAAAGCCCATAAAGTTGTTTCATGTTACAGCCTTAAGGCTATCCGCATTTATTTTCCCTAAACTGTGGATTTGTTTCTACTTTTTTTTTAGCCTTGTATCATAGAATATGGTTCATTTGATAGTTACATACCTCCTGCGTTCATCTTAAATGTAGGATGCTATCAAAACCTATATAATCACAGTCTTTAACTTTCTAGCTCTATTTCAATATAAAATTTTTATATTTTTAGATGTATTGCATTTCTTTGACCTGATAGTTGGGCAATTAATTTGTACTATAAAATGCTAAGAATTATAAAATTCTTTGAACACAAGAAATCATTGCTATTTGTTAGCTCTTTATGTTCACTTATTGCTTAAATCCGTTTTGTCCAAAAAGAATCTTACGTTATTCTTAGAAATTAAAAGTTTAATTATAGATTTGTTTTTTATTTCTAGGCCAGATTAAAAGGTTAAGGAGCATATAGAGTATCTATATAATTACTAAAATATTTGATAATATTTTAGTAAGTTAGAAAAGATTAAGCTGCTTACTATTCACAAAGTAAAAATCATCTTTCAGAACTTTTTGAGGCTAGGCTACAATAGAATTAAGATTTATACCTTGATTTATTACTTTGATCATAATTATCTATGTTACACCTATGTTTTAGATACTTCTATATTTTTCAAGCTTTGTATTTTTAATATTCTTTATATATCCAATGGCATGCTTTGTTCCAGAGTTAAAAAATTAGTAAGACATAATGTCTGTATTCAGAAAGTTGATTATCAGTCATGGGACTCAGAATCTGACATAGGCCAAATCCTGCCTGACACATCTTTGTGTATCCTGTTAATTATGAAAGGTAATTACATCCTCACATGACTAAAAAATTTATAAAGGTATTATTTGACATATGCTTGTAATTTGGAATTTAAATTTCATTATCTACAACTAAAATGTATTTGGAACACTTACATCATTTATATGCCATCTATGATCACAATGGATGAATTGAGTAGTTGTAACTGAAACTGTATAGTCTGTGAAGCCTGAGTGAAATTTTGCAATCTGATCTCTTACACAAACTTGCCAGCCCCTGGCCTGCTAGATGACATAAGCCATCTTACTCAGCTTTAAAATTTTCTGACTTTCAGCTATATTGTATAGTATAACAATAACCGGAATCTTTTAGGTTTCCTTTCTATATCTTTTCATTTTAGAAGTAACAAATTTTTTTTTCTGCCCTTTTGAAATGTGTATATTTTTCTATTGTCCCAATAGACTATCTATAAAGAAAAACATGTCTTTTATTCTAAATAATAAGATTTTGAAATTTTAAACTTGATGAAATAGACTTATTGTTACATGAAATCTTACTCTTAAATAATATTTTTTTTGCAGAGTCTCTTGACAACAGTTTATTAATCATTATGAAGTAATCTTAAGAAAGGAAAATTGCTAAGCTTTCAGGAAAGTATAATTTTGAGTAGCTATAAGCTAAATCTAACGTTCACCTTTTTTTAAGTAGTATTTTAGATACAAATGGACTTTACATTTGTGTATGGCGGAATGTATTCTTTTGACCAACAGTTTATCATGACAATAAAGAAGTCCCTGTCAAGATAGCTGATGTTGAATGAGGAAGAATATTCAGACCTCATACACAGGAAACTCAAGGGTTTAGGGCAAAGTAATGTGAGTTTCAGACAACATGTGTACAACAAACTTTAGATTTTTCTGGAACAGATTATTATCTAAGCTTTTCTACTTGTAGTTCAACCTAGGTAGTTAGGTATTTTTTCCATGAAATACCCATTTTTTAAAACAAAAAATAGTGCTATTTATTATATAAACATTTGTTTTGTCTCAACTTTTTGACGTTCATATTTTTAAGAATTTTAATTGTGTATACTATAAACCAGATATTTTTTAACCCAACCATTAATCTTCTTTCTCATAATTCTTAGAAAACAAGAATACAATGAGTTATTGTAATGAAGATAAAATTGATGTTAGTTACTAATTACCTTTTAATGAGTCTCAATTTTTTATTCTATTGAAAGTAAGAATTTACATTTAACAGTTTCACCTAAAAATTAACATCCACCATTTTAAATACTCTTTATTTCAGAAGCATAGGGAAGCTAACATCTTTATTTGTCTTATAAAGAAAATTTTATTTCTAACATAAATCATTTGAATTATTCATTTACTTTTAGCTGCCTATCAGTTTTCTATAGAAGCCATTAATTATTTCACTGCATGTATTATGTATTGATACTTTAGAATATTTAACTGGAAAATGCGTTATGACCTTTGAGCCCCCTCCCTCCATGCACACACAGGCACACAATAAAAAATATACATGCTATGAATAGTCTTTTATAGTTCTCTGTTGTTAGTTTAAAAAAAGAAATAGCAGTTAAGTATAATAAAATTAAAAGCAACCATAATTAATTAAGGTTGTGAATATCTCAAATCTCTTCTTTGTAAGTAGAATCATGTGACAATATAAAATTACCTACAAAGCAAAATACTCAAAACTTTTTGCTTGAAATATTTCAAACTGATATGAAGATCTCTGTGTTCAGATTTGCTAGCTACATTTGAGTTCGTTTTAAGGAGCTATCCTGTACTTTTCATGTAGTGGCTCTAGACTTAGGAACTATGATCTCATGCTGTATTTTTGACTAAACATGTGAAGAAACAATAGAATGAGTATAAAAACTTGTATATTGTTGTCAGAAATACCTGGATTTGAGCACTGGCTCTATTAGTTTGTATGAAATTTAAGGCCAGTTAAGCTATTTAAGCATAAATTTTCATTCGAACTGACTTCACTAATGTCTTTCTCTCAAAGTTGTTGTTCATAACAGTAAATAATAAAAATAGTCAGTAATAGACTCTGTTGAGTATGTCTACAAAATAAAGGTGTCAGTTGACATTTTCCTACTATTATATTAAGGCATCAGACAGAAAAACAAAAATAATCTACATGATGTGAGAATTTTTTGTGTACCCAGTTTAACTAGCTTCTAACCTGCCTCCAAAGTTTACAGAGCTATTTATTTATTGTAGCTTCACTTTTTTTTCTTGTCTTTAATTGTATTATTAGCTTAAGTTTCTAGGTGTGTGAAAAGATAGCTTTGTATCAATAGCTACCATCTAAATTAAATTTATCATTGACTGTTATATGAAAATCAAAACATAAGCATGAGGACCTGAGTTTGGATCCCTAGCACTCTTGTAAAAGATAGATACAACAGCATGTACCAAAGCCCAGCATTGGGATTGGCAGTGGTGTAGAAGGGCAGATCTTGGGAGCTCACTAACCAGGCAGTCTAGCATAAATGAGTAGCTCCATGTTCATTGAGAGCCTGTCTCGAAAAATGAGGTGGAGAGCAATAGAGGAAGATACCTGATGCCGACCTTTGACCTCCACATGTGCCTTTATGGGCTAGTGCACCCATATACATGAACATACATAGTGTATATACACATACAAACAAGTACAAAAATTATGTGTGAGTATTGCATACAATATGATGTTTTGATATATAACTTACATTGGCATAAACAGTAGTAGCCCTCTTTATTGGTAGAGTTTCTAATTACTTTTGAAAAACAACATCTATTTTAGAACTCAAACATATTTATGAGCGTCTACACGTCTACACTCCTCATTTTTATTAAACTTAACAAATATTTATGAAGCACCTTGAACATTACTGAGCTTAGTGCTAAACTATATATATTACTAAAGTATATGGTCACATGAGAGATCATAACGATCGAAATATAACACCAGAAATACACTACCATTTCAAGCCAAAAAAATGTTTTGGTTTTTTTTTTTGTTGTTGTTGTTTTTTATAAAACAGTTGAGTATTTAATAATTTAAAGTGATAGAAGAACACTTGGTTTCAAACATCGAGAGAGGAAGGTTTTACTTACTGTTTAGAGTAAGGAAGAAGTTAAATTTATGAGGACTGTCTATGAATCCAAATTTAAAATCTTTTGGCTTAGAGCAGAGGACATACCATTATGTACAAGGATGGATAATCTAGACTTATGTGTGTTTTAGAATGCTTACAGTAGCACAGTGTAGAAATAAGAAAAAGTAATCATCATAATTGAGATTCCTTAGAAACAACTTATAAATGCACTATGACCAAATAAGACATTAAAATCATGCCATCAGAACTTAAAATGTACCCTTGAAGATGGAGAAATGGCCTAGTTGGTAAAGTTCTTGCTTTATAAAGCATGACAGCCTGAGTTCAGATTTCCAAAACCCCATAACGAGTGTGCATGATGGCACACACTTGTAATCCTTGTCTGTTCAGGCACAAACAGGAGGATATCTAGAGTGTGCTGGCCCTCTAGATAGTCTTTCTGAATCACCAAGGTCAAGATTCAGCAAGAGGCCTTATCTTATAAAATAAGGTGGAGAGCAGTTGGGGCAAACAGCACACATTGAACTGTATGCACACATGCACATGTAAGTACCACATGTATACACATAACATGGACCTGTCTAATTTCACATTTCTCAAGGACATATCAACAAACAAGTTTAATTATTTATTTTAGAGGCAGATTTTTATACTCTCATTTTTAAAGGGGGGGGCACATGTGTGTGATCATAACTCAGAAGTAAAATGCTTGGCTATCATGAATGAAGGCCTAGGCATGAGTTCTGACATAGGGGGGCAGGGCAGGATAGAAGGACAGAAGGACAAAGGAGGGAAGGAAAGAAGAATCCTGATTTAGTCTGCCAGCCTAGAATTGCCCTTACCATTATTTGTGTACAAAATTTAAGCTGCTGAGAAGTGCATTTCAACTTTGTTGATTTGTTTGTTAATTTCAGTCAGTACTTTTGAGAATCAAGACAATCAATAAATACTGATTTTTCTCAGTCTTCTATATGTACCATTTTCTTTAAAATTATTGTTTGTAATTATGAAGAAATCACAGTATCAGAGTTTAGGAAACTAATGGCCTTCAGATTTAAAGGCTGAATGTATTCATTTTATCATTCCCTACCTTTTGCTTGAACATCTCAATCAGCATTTCTTCCTAAATGTTCATTGCTGGAATGATCCTAGTTGATTGAAAGCCCAATCATATTCAGATAAATTGACCACATTATGACCTACCTACTAATCCTTCTCCTGCTCTTGGCTGTGCTTAAGAAAAAAATAATTTTGTATAATGGCATAGGTTGAGGAATACTACATTTTCTCCCTTTAAGTCTTCCTTCTTTATACTACCTTTCATTATCTTTCCCTCCAGCCACAAATTTTCTCTGAATTGATGCTCTTTCCTCGGCCTATACATCAAAAAGAAAAGCTCAGTTGGGAAATAAAGCCAGTGGGAAAATTAAAGGCATAGAATTTACCTTTAATTCTATACATTTAAAGGTATAGGATCACTTAAATACATTAATTAAAGGTGAGTTTCCATTTAAAAACATCAAAATGAAAGGCTTCTATTCCACTTAGCAACATTAAAGATGGAGAAATACATTACTTATAGACAGTGTTTTCTGAAAATGACAGGAACACTGCACCTATGAATTCACAGCAGGTGTGGTTCTCTTCACAAGACCTATACAAGAGCAAACTTATTAGCATTATAGCATGGTTTAGGGAGGTGTTCATGAGCCCCAACCCTGAATTAAGGAAATATGGACAGTTGATGGCTTCTGAGAGAAGACAACTAGTTTTCTTTAAGGATGTGGACCATGATAAATTGGCCATGGTGTTCTAGTGAATGGGTAACACCAAGAAGTATATAGACAGCACAGACTGGATTTGCTAGGTTATTGAATTTAATAAAGAAAGAGACAGTGTTGGGAGGGATGGGAGGTAGAGGTGGGAGTGGATCTGGGAGGATTTAAGGGGACAAGTTGGGAATGAGCATGATCAAAATATACTGGTTAATACATATAATTTAAAACAAAAATATACATTGCCTCTTACATCAGAATTTTGAAAATACGGCAATCTGAAACATTTTATATGTAAACAATCCACAAATAGAATAATATCTTAAGTTTTCTTAAATATATGTTTTAATGGCATACCTTTTCTATGGCAGATTGTATTCTGAGCTTTCATAATTCCCTCATGGGGAAGAGAGATCATACAAATTATGGTATGCTTGCTTTCTAATTGGAGTTCTTACTAAAATTGTAGTGTTGCCCATGTAGCAATTTATAAAGCAATGCGGAGAAAACAGGCTTTCTCTGGGTTTAAGTCTTCAAGCCACTTTTTACTAGTATGTGACTTTATACAGTTTATGCAAAATATACTTTTTGTACCTAGTTTTGTTATGTTGAAGATGAACTCTGAGTGTTTAACTCATAGAATAATCATGTAAGCTAATACAAATAAGCCATTTTCATTCATAGTTTGTTAATATAAAAAATGAACGCCTGAGTTTGTGTAACTTATTAAATGACTATTTATTTAGCCCACAGTGTAAAAGACTTGAGAGTAAAGGTTGGGCAGCTTTATTGGTTTGGCCTCTAATGTGGGTCTAATAATGGATAGAATCGTAGCAGGAATGTAATGATTACCAGGCAACAAGCAATTTAGGCTTATCAAACAACACAACCTTAGGAGAACTCAAAAGGACATACAAGGGCTTTTTAAATCCCTTTTGAAGGAACCTACATCCATAATCTAAGTATCCCACCTACTAGGTTCCACTTTTTAAAAGTTTCATATCATTGCTCTGTATGACCCCACTAATGAAAAGCCTCTAACATGTGAACTCTTAGGAGAAGAAACCATATCCAAACCACAGCTAGCTCCCAAAGTAGTATTTGCCTCACTGTGTTGTCCATGCTGTCTTAGGAGTCTTGAGCTAAATCAATCTTCCTGCTTTAGCCTCCCAAGTATCTGGGACTGCAGACATGTACAACTATACCTACTTTCCTTTTAATATTATCTACACTATCAACAGAGCTTTAGCTTAAAACCTAAGCAAATATTGGTTGGTTAAATACTGAAAAGATTTCCCTGTGGAGGGAAAATAAAGGCTAAGCAGGCTAAACACAACAGTGTAGTTGTAGAAGAGGCAAAGGAAACAGCAGAGTGAACCTGCCAAATCCTTACTTTATCTTGACTATTAGAGTATACAAATGGATGAAATTACTTTCCAGCTAACACTTGCACATGGATTGTTATAAATGAACAGAGGCTAGAATAACAGAATAGTCTCACAAGATACATGTTAATATAATTGAAAACAAAATAGCAATAAACCTTTTATTGATATTAACACTAAACACAGATTTCGCTAGAGAAATAGTCTTAGTATGAAGAATTGATAATATTCCTTACTTCACTACAGACTGAAATCAATAATATAAAATAATCTCTGTATTAGATATGATCTATAAAACATGATATTACTTCTTACACAAAATTTACTAGTGTTTCAACAAATATATATATATATATACACACACACACACATATTACCATCAACTCAAAATAGTATCACTTTTTTAAAGTGACAGCATATTTGTGATTTTATGTTCTTACATGATAGAGACCTGATAGGAATTAATAAAAATGGATTCAGAGACAGAATTATTTTGGATTATTCTAGTAATTTTGTTAGTGTTATTTCCTTATACTAGAACATAGCAAAAGCATAGCTGCTATTAAATATGAAAGAGAGAGCTGGAGAAATGGCTCAGGGGTTAAGATCATGTTGCTCTTGCGAAGGACCCATGTTTAGCTCTTTCATATTGGGCTAGTCACAACTGCCTGTGACTCCAACTCCACTGGCCTCTGTGGGCACATGCACTCTTGTACACATAGATACATAGATACATACATACATACACGTAACTAAAAGTAAAGTAAATCTTTATAAAATGAAGAATTATTCAGTATTCTGGAATTTTCAATTTCAAATATTATTAATAGCACACAGGAAAGAATTGTTGGAAGGGATATAGATTCCTTCAAAGGATGCTTAGAAGAGAGCAATAAATTTTGTGGAAGGTTACTGTTATCTGTTTAACTTCACAGGGAAAGACTGACTAAATATAAAAACAAAAATACAGAAGAAGCAGTTAATGATTCTAAGAGGTCTACTTTACATAAAAAATAAATTATCTTTAAAGAATGAAGACATTGTAGTGATGGATGTCACTGAGACAATTTTGTTATCTACCCTTTATATTCTTCACATCTTTCAATCAGTTTGCAGCAAATATCATAGTATTTTTTCATGTAATAATCCTCAGGATGAGACTTCATGGAGAAAAAGATAGGCCACTATTAAGAAGTGATTCTATACAGAGTTTTAACAAAGAGTAGAATAATTTGGCATGAAGTTTAGGTATTTGAACTCAGGTGAAATAGGTTCCAAAAATTGTAAATTATACAAAAACAGTTGTTAGTTTTTAGTATTATTAAAATGTATCATTCTGCCGGGTGGTGATGGTGCATGCCTTTAATCCCAGCACTTGGGAGGCAGAGCCAGGCAGATCTCTGTGAGTTCGAGGCCAGCCTGGTCTACAGAGCAGGATCCAGGACAGGCACCAAAACTACACAAAGAGACCCTGTCTCGAAAAAAATCAAAATAAATAAATAAATAGATAGATAGATAGATAGATAGATGTATCATTGCTTTTGTGTTATTTCCTTATACTATTTATATGTATTATTTGTATATATTATACTATACTTATTTCCTTACTGTAATGTATTTCTTGCTTGCTATGCAGAACTCCATTTGACAGATAGCCTTTTTATAATGGGATCATTTAATAATAACTCCACTGGTGAGGTTTAAAAGAGATTCATATCGTACACATTATTCTTAAATAGTATAGTTAGAAGTTTGGATAATTATATGACACATGTGAAACTGTTTATAGGTCCTATTTACTTTTTTCATTTACTGTCTTTCGCTATTTTTAAAGCTTACTAATACTGTACATCCTTCAGGTGGGATTCTTTGTGGAAGATGAATTTCACTGTCAGAAATAAGTAATATTTAGAAGACTGAGAGATTGCTTTCATATAATAATAGTCAAAGCAAATCCTAGTATAAAGACACCTTTCCTCAGAGGTGCATCACTGATAGCATTAACAATTTGTTCTAGCTTTACTCAGGTTATGTTATTTTCCTTGTCTTATAAATATAAAATAGCTTTGGATATCGAACTTACTTTTTAAGATATAGATGGCAAATTGATTACAGAAACTATATAGTTTACGTCATAACTACCCAGTTCTGGCGTCCCTGAAGCAAAAAAAAAAAAACAGCCATAGGTATTATAAATGATTGAAAATTCCAAAATCTAAGGAAAGAGATATTTATTCAGGTACAAGAGTTTGCAGAACACCAAATAACCAGCCCAGAAAAGAAAACCCCATGTCACATAATAATCAAAATACTAAATATACAGAACAAAAAAAGGATATTGAAAGCTGCAGCAGAGTAAGGTCAAGTCACATATAAAGGCAGACCTATTAGAACTGATGTTCTAAAAATTCTGAAAGATCATAGATGCCAGCCCAAACTACTGTACCAAGAATAGTTACCAGCCATAAACAAAGGAGAAACATTTTACATAATAAAATCAAGTCTAAGGAATTTGTGACCACTAAGGTAACTTTACAGAGACTACTGAAATGAAAACTTGGGTCAGAAAAGGAGATTAAATATACCCAAGATGGCACAAGAAATAAACAGTTTGAGAACAGCTAATCAAAAGAGGTTTACAAGTGATTGATTGAGGCTGGCTAAGTTTTATATAATTATTGCAAACACTAAAGTTGAACTTCCATATATTATTTTTACTTGACCCGAAAGGCTATTCTATTGGTTTTTTGAATCATTTTAAAATATAAAGATGGTTCTCAGATTGCCAGTAATATGAGAAAACAGACAATAGGCAGAGTCCTGTTTATAGGCTGTAATTTACTAACTGTATGTTAGAGCTCTCCTATCCTAGTTGGTACTAGTATCTTTTTTTTGGGGGGGGGGGGTACTAGTATCTTTAACTGCTAATCTGCAAGCTCAAAATATGTGTGAGCTTTTAGAATACTCTGAGACTTTGAAATTAAGAAAAAGATCCTGCTGAGCAGTGGTGATGCACACATTTAATCCCAGCACATGGGAGGCAGAGACAGGCAGATCTCTGTAAATTCCAGGACAGCCAGGGCTGTTACACAGAGACACCCTGTCTTGAACAACCAAAGAAAAAGAATCCCAAGAAATTTATGCTTTTCTACTTGAGTGTTTAATATATAATATATATTCATATGCTGTTCAAGATGTTGAGAATACAGAGCAGAAGTTCTCTATGATGGGCTGATGAAGTAGCTCAGAGGGAAAAGGTACTCAACACCAAGCCTGAAGACTTTTGTTTAAACCTAAGTGCTGGAAGGAGAGAGCTGGCTCCAGCACGTTGTCTTGACTTACATTTTATCCTGCAGCTCAGGTGGTGTGCACACACTACCCATCATGCATACAGCATAAATAAGTTTAAATAAGTTTAAGTTTGTGTGTATTCTTCATGAAATTCATCATAAAGATACAAAAGTTTACAATGAGGTTATTTAAAGTTCATATATAGAGACTCTTAAAGATGAAGCATAAACCTAAGAAAATAGATAGCCGGGTGGTGGTGGCGCACGCCTTTAATCCCAGCACTCGAGAGGCAGAGCCAGGCGAATCTCTGTGAGTTCAAGGCCAGCCTGGGCTACCAAGTGAGTTCCAAGAGAGGCGCAAAGCTACACAGAGAAACCCTGTCTCAAAAAACCAAAAAAAAAAAAAAGAAAGAAAGAAAGAAAATAGATAGTGTACAATATTAGAGGTAAGTTCTCTGGATCAAAGGAAGGATGATTGATAGTCTAGGCAGAAAAAAAAACATTGTAATTAAAATAGGCCATTCATTAAGGAAGATGACATTCTAGCAATGACCTAAAGGAGGAAAGAGGAATGAATCATGTAAAATGATTATGCCTCTTTAGTGTAAGAGAATAGAGTTATAGGGTGACTGGCTTCTATTTTAACAGGAAACCAGTTGGGAGGCAATTCATAGTGTAGGTGGAAAAATGAGAGTGGCGTAGATCAAAAGACGAAGGGGAGAAGAATGGAAATCAGAGAATTGGAGAAGAGAGGGTAGGAAAGGAGGAGGGAGGATAAGAGGAAAAGGGAGGAGTTAGTTTTGAGGCCAGGATTTTACTGTGTAGCCCTGGCTGTCCATAAACATATGATTCTCCTGCCTTAGCCTCTCAAGTGGTAGAATTAAAGGCATCAGCCACCATGCTTAGCTTGTCAATATACTTTGAAAGAGGTAACATTTGGAATAAGAGTGAGAGAAGTCAAGTAAAAGACGCAGTATTTGGCTTTCATGGTTTGAGGAATGAATTGTTAAATTCCGTTTAGTGAAATGAAGAACATTGAAAGAAAGGTAGATCTAGGGAATTAAGTTAGGGGTTTTACTTCAGTCACAGAAATGTGAACTGCTTTGGAACTCAAAGCAGATGTCTGCAGAATTTTTCAATCATTGATATAAATTAAAATCCATGACAGTTGATGAGATAACCAAGGTGTTAGCTAGAATTAATGTGTATTTATTGGTATTACTGCCCCCTGATGTTTTTTTTTTTTTTTCCTAATCCACTTTTTACAAGGTAGGTAGTTTCTAGAAATTATCCCCTCTGCTCACTTATAAAGAATGGAAGGAATCCCACTGAATCAGAACCTTGACCTGAACAGAAAATACTATTAGTTGACCATCCTCAAATTTTACCTTGATGTGAATTTTTCCCAAGTACCTCCTTGCTGGAAACTGTTTGCACTGGAGGTAAGTGTGAAAGGGGAGGTTGTGGGGAATGATGGGGTGAGGGCTTCCTAAACCTTTCTCAGACCTCAGAAGTGGTTGGATTCTGAGGAAGAGAAGGTTCAGGCTGGTTCTTCTTTCCCTGAACCAGTTCACAGAGCCCTAAATTTGACCTGCTTTCCTCAAACTGGGAATCAGAAATCCCTTTTCTCTTCTGTTTTTCTGCTGCAGAAATTCCCACCATTCCCATTTTGTGGGCTCCAGAAAGGGGTAAGCGAAGACTTCAATCCCAGCCAATCATTGCCAGATTAATACTTTTTAGTGTTTTGGTTTATTTTACCATCATAAAAAAATGCTTGGACCCATTTTTCCCATCTATTTAATTTCCTTGTGGATTGTTATGTATCTATGTTCTAGGGTCATTCTGTATCCCTGGGCAGTAGAGTTCAGATCCATCTGCTGTTTCCATTTGTGTGCTATTCTCTTGTGGATTCTCATACGCAGTTTATGAATTATTTCCTAGATGGAAGACACCCAATTCAGGGACTGTTTTCACTCCTCAGTCTCATCCTTTCCTGAATGGTGTTTTGTTCCCCTGCTGACAGCTTGTCATTACCTTACTCTACTGCTTCTGATGATCTGCCATTGCTTCTCTACTGTCCTGTCTTCCTGCTTGATTGCCTTTGGATTTTCTCTACTTTTTGCCTAATTTTATCTGCTGAACAATTTGTGTTCTTCACTCATTGGTGCTTTGCCCATCAGCAAATGGCCTGGTACCTCCATATCCATCTGCTATTTTAGCATTTTAGACTGCCCAGCATTGTCTATCTGCCCCCCACCACTCCTCTATACTCTGAACTATTAAGTTCTCCATCTGCCTGCCTGATTTTGCCCTCTCCAATATGCTTATAATATTGTAAGTAGGTACAGATTATTTAGTACTCCTACTCCAAATGCCTTGTGCCACTGGATTAGACTGCTGACTAGATTGCCTGACTATTGCCTCATCTTCCTATTTGCTCCCATTGGCTGCACCATTATTTTATTTGAGTCATGGCTTTCATCTTCAGTGAATTTGTGACTTGCTGGTTTGCTCATACTGCCTCTTTTATATTTCTCTGCATCTAATGAATCACTAGCATTGTTCCCTGTTATCTCTAAACCTGATCAGATGTTACTTCCAAGGAAAATTTTGCCTATGTATTGTCCAAACATGTCTTAAAAAATAGGAAAATGCTTTGTTATTTAACAGCCCAGTTTAGTTTACTCATAAACTGATTCAAAACTCAACTACCACATGTTATTTTTGCTTTTTAATACAAGTCATCATTCTTCTCTTTTTTTAAGGACATTTTAAAACATGCATCACCTTTGCCTCAGTTATCTTTCAACATCACATGTTATACACATTGTTTTCTTATGTGTGGGATCTTTCAATAATTTTCCATGTTCTAAATTTATTTCTTAGCTTATTTTACCTAATTTCTGAAAGGTTTCATCAAAACAATTTGTTTAATTTTATCTTTTAAGTAAGACCAGAAGAATTTTTTGAAACTTTAAAAATATTAAATTTAATTATTTTCTATCTCTTTGTAGTTTAGATTAGAGTAGCTTTCAGCTCTGCTCCACTTTTTCCTTAGAGAATATAATTTCTTAGCCTCCCCATAACCTACATAGTATAGTGATTTAGAGATCCTTTTGATATATCCATCTTTCCCTCCTTTATAACTTCTTTTCTTGTGTGTGGGTAGAGTTTTGAAATTTACATTTTCAGTTGTTTACAGAGTGCTTGGCATCTAAAATTATTTTGTACTGTGAAGTTTGTAGTCTATCGTTGACATGAAAAGCCAAATATGAGAAGCAGAGAAGAATTTTGTAGAGTTTGCAAGTCTAGAAAGAGATATAAAGTGGGGTGTTTACAAGTGCATGCCCATGTGTATATGTATATTTTAAATGTCCTTTATACTCACAGTATCATTATGTTTAAAATGTGAAAAATGAAAAGTATCCATATTCTATTTTATTTTATTAAAGCAAATAGGATAGGGAAAACCCTTAAAAAGAAAGTGATAACTTTAGAGACTGTGGGAAAAAGTATTGACAGGGTATTTTTAAGATTTCTGTCTTAATAAAGAAAATTAGTATGAAGAAAAAAGTTTCTTTAGAAATGCCAAAATAATTTCCTAGATTTCTGGTGCATGTCCTTAATCCTAGCTTTTGGGAGACAGAGGCAGATATCTGTGAATTTGAGGCCACTCTGGTCTACCTGTTGAGTTCTAGGCCAGGCCAAGAGAGAGCTACACAATGAGACCCTGGCTCAGAATCATCCAAAATAAGAATTTTATATATATATATATATATATATATATATATATATATATATATATATATGCACACATACATACACACATATGTATGTATGTATGTATGTATGTATGTATGTATTAAACAAAAATTTCCAATATTCTGTCTCTAGTTCCTGGCATATTTTATTTTGTTTTATCAATTTGCCTATTCTCAGTACTTCATCTTAATGGAAACACATATTTTTTGTCTTCTGCCTTATTTTTCTCAACATAATGTTTTAAGTTTCCATGAGGTAGCACGTATCAGAAGTCCATTCCTCTTTTCCATCCTTTGTATATGCCACACTTTATCAGGTCAGCTGTTCAGTAATCACTTGGGTTGTTTCTGCATTCTGACTAGTAGCAATAGTGCTTCTGTGATTACTGGTGTGAAAAGATCTTTCCCACGTCCTTTGGCTCTACCAACAGACGTATGTGTAGGGAGAAATGAATAGCAAAGAGTTCAGGGAAACTGCCTAACAAGCATGAAAAATAGATAAGTTCAAGACACTGTAGTATTAAAAGAAGAAAAAAATGAACTTTTGGACAAGCTACAAAAGACCAAGTTATAAGATTTTAAAGGTTCTATATTCTGTCAATGAAAGAATGAAGTTACACAGGTCTTGAATGCTTTAGATAAAACAAAAATAATTCTAAAGAAGATTTAAAAGGTTTTTAAAAAAAAAAAAATAAAAACAAGAGAATGATATATTTCAAACCAAATAATGTAAGTGGCCATTTAAGAGAAGGGAGGTATTTGAAAGGCAAGGTTTCAATGAAGGTGACTAAGATGAGGAAACACAGTTGTATTTAGAGGAACAATCATTTCAATTCAATGGTCTTTCATCCTGGACACCAAATGTACTTACAAAGACTTTCCTAAAACAAATTCTAGAGCTATGGATTTCAACATTTTGTGTAAGTACATCACGGTGTGAGCTAAATCTAATTCTTTTTCTTTTATTGAAAATATTTTTTTTCAAATATAATATATTCCTGACTACAGTTTCCCCTCCCTCTTTTTCCTTCAGTTTCTCCCAACCTCTCTTTCATCTGGGTCTGCCCCCTTTCTGTCTCTTATTCAAAAACAAACATGCTTCTAAGGAATAATAAGGTAGAACAAAACTAACACATTTGGAATAGGACAAAACAAACAGAAGGAAAGGAATTCAAGAAAAGGTACAAGAAACATATAGATGCAGAGACCCATGTGTCATTATGAGACAAGGAGCTTCCAGTGATCCTATTGAGTTTGTTTTCTGTTGGCCACCAACTGCTGGGTGTGCAGGTTGACCTTAAGAATAGTTTGTTTCTTTACTGAAACTCCCTTGGAGTAAATTTTTATTTGCAAGTGATAAGGTATCAGTTGGAGATTGATTCTGGGTTATAGATGGAGACATGTGTCCACTTCTCCTTTCAGGTCTAGGACCTCTTCTAGTGCAGACCTGTGCAGACCCTGTGCATGTTGCCTCAGTCTTTGTGAGTCCTTATGTGTATTGATTCTGTTGGTGCTAAATCTAATTCTATACCACAGTGCCAAGACCTACAAAATTAAGTTAGAGATAGACTTTGTCTTCAAAGGTTTAGAACTGGAATATTTAAAATAATAATAGATAAGGATAAAAAATACTTTAAATGCACAAGATAGTATGTTTCACTCCTATTTAGCCTTTGTTGGATTGAATTTTGTTTATCTACCCTTTATCAACTAAGTATCTTCACTAGACTAACATAGAAAACAGATTCGAGGAGAAGAATAAAATTTAACAACAAAATGCATTTTTAATATCTACCGTATTTTGAATTTTTTCTTCTAATTTTGATTTTTGAAGAGAAATTTTCAAAGTCAGAACTTCACATGTAAAGTAATGACCTCACTTCTCCAAACCTTGCTGATTCAGAAAGGAAAAATGCTTTCTGGGCTGAGGAGATGGCTCAAATAGGTAAAGAACATGAGTTTGAATCATCAACACCTGCATAAAAGCTTGATATGATAAATACTGTTTTACTATAGCCCCAGTGATGACGGGCCAGAAGCATGTTGATTACTGCAGCTTGCAGGCTAGCCAGCCCAGCCTAAAAGGAACACTCCAGGTTCAGTAAGAGACCTTGTCTCAAAAATTAGAGTGAACAGTGATAGAAGATATGCAAAGTTTTCCCAGGCCTCCGTACATGCTCATATAGGTAAGCCTATCCACATATATATGTGTCCATGTTTTCATATACTATGTAGACATATATTTCAAAAGAACGTCCTTTTTAGTTAAATGTCATACCAGCCCTCAGATGGTAACAATTTGCATTCTATTTGAAGTCTCTTTAATTCTTTCTTTTAATGAAAATAGATTTTTTTTCATACACTATATTCTCAGTTTCCCATCTTCCATCTCCTCACAGTTCCTGCCCACCTCCCCTCTGTCTGGATCCATATCCTTTTTATCTGTCCTTAGAAAACAAACAGATATCTGAGGAATAATACTAAAATAAAATTAGATGAGATAAAACAAAACTCAGGATAGGACAAAACTAGCAAACAGATGAACAAGACCAAAGAAAAGTAGGAGAAACACATATGGACACAGAGATATCTAAGTTCACATATATAGGAATCTTATAAAAACACTAAACCAGAAGCCATAACATTTACTCAAAGTACCTGTAAAGTTAAAAAATAAAAATATGCCCTACATATTAATTTTATATCCTGCTAGTTTACTTGAAGTGTTTATCAACTGTAGGAGTTTCAAGGTAGAATGTTTAGGGTCATTTACATATTATCATATCATCTGCAAATAAAGATACATTGGAAGTCTCTTTAATTTTAAAGTTTCTTTTCTTTTTTCAAGACAGGGTTTTTCTGTGTAACAGCTCTGGCTGTCCTGGGAACTAACTAGCTTTGTAGACCAGAATTGCCTCGAACTCACAGAGATCCACCTGCCTCTGTCTTCCTAGTGCTGGGGTTAAAGGCATTCACCATCACCACCTGGCAGAAGTCTTTTTAATTTTAAAGCCTACTAAATTTAGTGACAGATTGCAAACACAGTAAGAGAAATCTGTATTATTAGCTGGTGACACTTTTCAAGAGTTTCTCTTACCATATAAAACTTGAATTTTTGATATAAAAAAGTTTAGACATATCCATTAGCTTTTTACTATGTATTTAATAAACTAGTCATCTGAACTTGGAATCTATTTATCCTCCTTATATTAATGTGTACTCAAACTTGAGTTCTGATTCTCTTAAAAATCTAGTAGGGTAATTTTGAATAACCCATTTTTTCATCTTCCTAATTGTCCTACTAATATTTTTATTGTAATAATATGGGTATGAAGAGATTAGAGTTTCCTTGTCAAGAAAAACAGTAAAATAGAAATTATATCCATTTTTGGCAATAATAAATTAGTTTAAAAAATTATTCTTGTATTCACTCTGAAAATCACTTTAAAGCAGAGACGACACAGAACGATTATATAAATAATGTAGAGATCTAAGATAAAATACTAACAATGTTATTTGTAATGAATATCCTGTTTTCTTGTGATCTTTGAATTCCTATTTTAATTTCAAAGAAACTGAAAGCACAGTTGTATGTTTCCTTTGTGTGATAGTCAAGCTATGCTAAATCTCATCCTTATAAAGTATCAAATCCTTTTATATTTCATTTAAAAATAACCCTCTAAATGTCTTTAAAGTTGGAATATTTTTTGTGATTAACTACTGTCTGACAAACTAGTCATTATCTAATTTTTCTTCCTTCCCATTTCTCTACCAAGTAGTACTCCATCATATTCAGGATCTTGCAAACAGTGTAATTACAATATAGCCTTCCTTCTGTGAACATTTAATAGCACAAGATTGACCCTTATTTTTCAGAATATAGCAGTTAACAGTAACAAGCACTAGTAAACAATTCCTACATCTCCTGATATCTTGGTCCCTTTTCCCCCCTACTATTGTATATTTTAGTAGTGCTATAAAAACTGGCAAAAAAAAATATAGATTGCTAATAAAGAGACCATTAAAAGATAGTAAATCAGGACAGTACAATTCCTCAGCAGAGAAAGACACTGGCCACCAAGACTGAGATCCCAGGGTCCTAGGGAATGACATGATGGAAGGAGAGAATCAACTCCCAAAAGTTGTCCTTTAAACTCCTCATGGATGCCATGAAATGTGTGCCCCACACATACAGTCACACACACAAATAAATGGAATAATAATTTTTTAAAAGATAGTAAATTTCATCAAATTGAAGAATTGGCACAAAGCTACTGTATTTGTATTTAGCAGCTATTTAGCAGACTTGAAATTGATACAGGTTTACTACTTAGGTATCTGGTTATTTGTAAATGCAAGGTAACACCAAAATTTATTTTGCTCTAGAATTCTGTTTTAGTAATTAAATTTGTGCTGATAATTTCACAGAATATATAATGCATTCTAATATTCTCACCACCTTCCTTAAAGCCCCTCCTCCCCTGTCAACCCCTCTTCTCAGTTTAGATCCCTTTCTCACATTCTTGTCTTTGTTTTGCTTTGTGATCTACTACATTTAACCAGTGCCATTTGTGTGACCATGGGTTTTGAACTTTCCATTGGAGCTTGGTGAGTTTGCCACTGGCTACACGATGACAATGAATCCCCCACCTCTCTCTAGAATGCTTTTTGATATAATGTAATATTGTGTACTTATAAAGAAATTAAGATTATTTTCTGTTCATTTCAGCTAGATCCAACACTCCTGAGAGCTGATAATTCAAATGCTCAGGAATCAGATTTTCTCTGGTTGGTTAATAGCTGTAATGCTGTATTGCATATACAAATACTTACGTGTCAGAGGTAGCAGTCTTCTTTAAAAGATTTTTAAGAAACTAAAAGAAATTTTCATGTGTATCCCCCCCCACCCCCCGCTGCCTTCTGATAAAAAATAAGACATTTTAGGAGATAGATGAAAGGCATTTAGATAACCTGATTCTCAAAAAAGTTAGTTAACTACAAAATTAAAAAGGTGACTGACCACCTGGAGGAAACTCCTATTTTATGAACAAGTCTGTTGTTAAATTTCTTTATTTCTCTGTTATTGTCAGGATATTAGGGATATTTGATCTCAAACCCAGGAGAGAAGGCTAAGTGGGGTGCCTATTAACATTTCAAAGCAGACTCTGGCAAGCCACTCTCCCTTAGTCCCTACCTGTTACAGGGCCCTCTTGGCTGGCATGCCCACCCTAAACTCTTAGCCCAGGGACTGGGCTGGTCTTTCCTTTCCCCTAGCTTCTCTGATCTGTATATAACCCAGTCATTTTGGTTATATGGGCCCTTTGGTCTCTTGGCTGCCATTCCAGGTTGTCCACTCTCCCCTCTTCCCTATCCTTACATAGCCTGGTTTAGTTGGCTGGGCATGGTCACTCTGGACTCTCCCAGATGTTTCTGTTTCTGTCTATCTCTGTCTGTATTCTCCCTTATGTCTATAATAATACTTCAACCCCTTAGGAGCAGTCATGTCTTCCTTTTATTTCTCTCTCTCTTTTTTTTTTTCCATTCAAGGGGCACAGCATATTACACATTACACAGTTCTTGTATTGTGAGATAGGTATTAAATGTGATTCAATTGTAAATTGTTCCAACATTTAGAGACTCCCAAAGTACTCTCTGACCTTCATATGTGCGTTATAATTGCATACCCTCCTCAACCACACTTACCCCCTCCAATAGTAATAAACTAAAATCATTTTTTTTAATTAATGAAATGACTGACTCAAAATTGTGAAGTCTTATGTCTTGCAAAATAGTCTTCAAAGAATAATGGCTTAGCCGGGTGGTAATGGTGCACACAGGTGGATCTCTGTGAGTTCAAGTCCAGCCTGGTCTACAAAGTGAGTTCCAGGACAGCCAAGGCTATTTCATACAGAAATCCTGTCTCAGAAAACAAAAAACGAAAAAACAATGTCTCCAAATATATGATTGCCTATCACAAATTTCATGTCCATTTTTGTTTTTAAGTTTACTAATTATTAGGTTAAGTTTCATATTTAATAGGGCTAGAGAGATAGCTCTTGGTAAAGTACTTGCTTTATAAGCATAAGGACTGAGCTCAACCCCAAATCCATCAAGAAACAAGCAAAAACACAGCCCTGTGCCCATGGTCACATGTGTTTTAATTCATGTGTTGAAAAAGTAGGGCAAGCAAATCCTGAGGCATACTATCCAGCTAGCCTAGTCTATTTGCTAATCCTTGGCTAGTCAGTTTAAGAAAGGGGTGCTGTAAAGAAACCACTGAAATAGCCTTTCCATATTGTGGATAAGAGACTCTTCCAGAGGCATCTGGAAGAGAAAAAGAAGCAGACTAGAAGGGGCCAGGGCTGTCTGCAACAGATGGGGGAGTAGCTGTGGCAAGGAAAAACCTGCCTTTATAGAAAGAGGGATCTGGAACAGCATGGGGATAGCATAGTGTAAGAGAAGTAGGGGGAGGGAGTGGTGAGAAGAGCCAGGATGCTAGGGTAGTCTTTGAAATGTATAACAAGTACATATGAATAGGAACAGTAGGAGCCTAGAGGCCAGCATGGGCTTTGCAACCAGGAGCTTTTGTCAATGAAGAGCCATGTTTCTTACGCCAGAGGCAGGGGAAATGACTCTTTTTGGCTGATGGAGTTCTTCAGGAATGCTGGCTTTTATCTAACCACCAGATAGTCTTTAGTCTTTAGTCTAGCTTGAGCTGAGCCAAGACAGTCATTTCTGGACATATACACTGCCTGAGACCTAACAGTGACAGACTGTTAGGTATTTAGAAAAATAAAAAGGTGGACTGTAGCTAGAGTTTTCCTGCCTGGCCCACAGTCAGGACAAATCTCTCTCATCTGCCAGTCCCACAGCCACTCAGACCCGGCCAAGTAAACACAGAGACTTATATTGGTTACAAACTGTATGGCCGTGGTGGGCTTCTTGCTAACTGTTCTTACAGCTTAAATTAATCCATTTCTATAAATCTATACCTTGCCATGTGGCTCGTGGCTTACCGGCATCTTCACATGCTGCTTATCCTGGTCGCGGCTGGCAGTGTCTCTGACTCAGCCTTCTACTTCCCAGCTTTATTCTCCTCCTTGTCCCGCCTATACTTCCTCCTGCCTGACTACTGGCCAATCAGTGTTTTATTTACCAACCAATCAGAGCAACACATTTGCCATACAGACCATCCCATAGCAGTGAACAGTGTCTGAGAAACAACAGCTGAGATTGTCCTCTGATCCCCACATACATAAACATCCCCACTTGCCCACATGTGCACAAACACATTCACAAAATTACATATTTTATTAGTATATTATTGATTAATAGTGTGATGAAAGTTTTCTTGTGTCTGTCTAGCTTTATTTCTTATTTTTAAACTGCCTGGCGGGGGGTTGTTTTTCTGTTTTTCTTGGATCTGTATTTTGTTCTAACCACAGTAAGGTGATTAGGACATTGCCTGCCAATAAATAATTTTATAGCTGAAATAACTTAGTTGGAAGAACATTAGTTGAAGAAATAATCTTGACTTGATCAGGTTTATGTTTTTCCTATCATTTTGTTACATTAATATAAATTGATCCATTAAGATTCATTAAAAACTCCATTGCTTAGCATTTAATAGTTGTAGAACAATGGTCCAACTCAGAAACACTCCTAGAATCTAAGACATAAAGTTAACAAAATGCTGTTCATTTTTTTTAATTTATTTTTGTTGTTTGTTTTTGTTTTGGTTTGGGTTTGGTTTTTTTTTGTTTTGTTTTCAAGACAGGATTTCTCTGTGTAGCCCTGGCTCTCTTTGAACTTGCTCTGTAGTCCAGGCTGGCTTTGAATTCAAAGAGATACACTTTTGTCTGCCTCCCTAGTGCTGGGACTAAAGGCATGTGCTACCATCGCCTGGCAAAATGCTGTTTTTCTAATAAGCTATTTTTGTACTTTGTAGGTCCAACTTAGACATTGCTGAGATATTTAAGTTTATTTTAGATATCCTTTTGTTTTGGAATATTCACTGCTAACTAGTGTATAGATAGAGAATTATTGAACTTCAGTCATTTAGAATTTATGATATACTATAGATGTAAACTGGAAAACACCTTATAATTAGGGCATTAAGCATACATAGACACCATTTGCAATCATTATTTTAAATAACAAATACTTAACTTATTTAAATAATTATTTTCCTGGAAACTCATATTTTTAACAGAAGTTCCAAAAAAAAAAATCAGCATACCATTAATGTAAATTGTATTTGACTATCTAGACATTGAAAGTATTCTGTATACTTTTTCTGCCATATAAATACTATGTTCCCTTCCAGTCTTCAAGAGAACCTATTTGATAGTACTTAAAAAATACAAATCGTATCAAAGCTCAAAATCTTTTGGTAAGTAAATTAACACAGAGCTTGTACATTTTCTATAGTGAAGTGTGTGTGTGTGTGTGTGTGTGTGTGTGTGTGTGTGTGTGTAAATACCTCTCAAACTGCGATAATTTTTGTTTCCAGAGAACATGTATCTGGTGACACTTTTTTTCACAGTTGAAAATTACTCCTGGCATTGACTGAACATCCTACAGTGCATAGAATGTTTCCTATGACAAAGATCTGGGCAAGTGAGTTGTAATCTGTTTTGTCCAAGAACGGGCTCATACTGGACCTAGTGAACAATGTCTGAAATCTTGACTGAGGCAGGACCACTAGTTCAGAGCTAATCTAGACTGTCTAGTGATTTCCCATTTTTAAAAAAAAAAAAATGAGAAAATAACATGCCGCTTTATTCTAAGCACCAAAGTCTGGATGCCCTGGAAGAGTCTGGATAATTACAGGTTTAATTACAAGACCCTGATTGTGATATGTCAATCCAAAATCCCATTAAAACACAGCACTCATAAAAATTTTAATTTCTTTGGAAAAAATCTCATTATAGAAGATTAAGTTTTTCTATAAGCTTTTCAATTCATTTATATAAACCAGTGCTTCTCAACCTTCCTAACACTGGGACCCTTTAATACAGTTCCTCATGTTGTGGTGACCCCCAAGCATAAGATTATTTCTGTTGCTACTTCATAACTATAATTTTGCTGCTGTTATGAATTGTAATGTAAATATCTGTGTTTTCTGATGGTCTTAGGAGACCACTATGAAAGGGTCAGTTGACCCCAAAGGGGTCACTACCCACAGGTTGAGAACCACTGAATAAACACTTAAATTTTTTTTACAAAGTTTTTATTTTTAGATTTTATCTTTACATTTTATAATTTTACCTACCTTGTTAAGATATTTCTGATCCAACCAAATAAAGGGAAAAGATTTTTGGATTTTTCATTTTGTTTCTTAAGATTTTCTTATTTATGTATGGGTGCTCTATCAGCTTTATGCCAGAAGTTATCAGATCCCACTAGAAATGCTTGTGTGCCACCATGTGATTGCTGGGGATTGAACCTAGGACCTCTGGAAGAGCAGTGAGTGCTCTTCACTGCTGAGCCATCTTTTTAGCCCTCGGTTCTTGTTTTTATTTTAATTATTAATTACACTTTCTTATTTGTGTGTGTGTTTGTGTATGTATGCATGTATGCATATACATACGAATTAAAGAATAAATTAGAAGAGTTGGTTCCCTCCTTCGGGCATGTGGGTACCAGAGCTTAAACTTGAGTTGTCAGCCATCTCCCTGGCCCTTCGTCTGTCTTATTGAATACATAATTTCTAGTATGTACAGCACAGCACTGACTGATTGAGCCCAGGGGATGCTTCCTCTTCTGTTACTCTGCTTAGTATCTCTTGAGTCTTATCATCATCCTGACCTTAAACAGAAAGAAAAGAAAACATGTGTGTTTTTTTTTAAACTGTATTTTTTTAGTGCATAATTAGAGCAAATTAAGAAGTGATGTAACTTGCTCGGTTTATCAGATTGAACTGTTTGTCACAAATAATCATGGATTACATGTTTCAATATTTTCATATTTGCTGAGGTATTACGTACTGTTTTCTATCCAGATCAAATCTGCCATCTAGGGAATACTGTTAGTAGTTCTGTCTTTACTTGTATTTTCATACTCTTTCCTTATTCTTGTTGGTCTTTTCCCAATCTGTCTTGTTTTTTCAGTAATGCTCAATACTATGTTTCTAGCAACTGCTATCTCCAAAACAGCTAGTTCTGGATAAATCTTACTAAACGTTGAAGATTTTTGTTCGTGTGTTAAAATTCTCTAGTCATTTTCTTATTTAAAAACCCAATGTATTTATACTTTTCAATTTTACAAGGGTTTTGATAAAACTTTGTTTTTAAAAATTACTGTATCTACTGTCTGTAACATCAACCTCCAGGAGGTTTAGGTTTATGGGTTAGTACAAATGTGTACTGAACTTTCTGTTATAGGTAATACTGTATGTTTGTGTGTTCTATCCCCTTTCTGTTTTCTATCACATTTAAGTAGAGTACAGAGATTCTTCCTGTATCTGCACAGGAATCAGCCTTTTCAATTTGAAGCATATAAACATTAGATTAATTGGAGGCAAAAGACCTGAAGTCCCATTTAGATTTTTCTATTGGTTTACTTTCTGCCTTTGGACTAGTCAAACAATATATTAGTATGTCTCTTTATTTACTTTTTAAAAATGAAATTAATAAATCATGTCTCCTATGTTATGTAAATTGACAGTGTTAACTATTTAAATAGAGAATTCCTGTATTTTTAAAAGGAGAATTACCATAAGTAAAAACTTCTGATTTTAATATTTATTAATGAATTCTTAGACTAAATAATAGAATTCATGTTTAGCTCTTCAGTAGACTGAAAAGATGAAAATCTTTTGCAGTATGTTTGGATGATTTATGATAGTACCATACCAACATTGTAAATATAACATTATTTTAGTTACAACAAAATGCTTTATAGTGTTGGTACATGATGTGTATTTGCTACGAAAGGAAGCAAATATCATTGCCCTCTGACAGACAAGTTTTAGAAGATATAAGAACAAAAGCTGCTATTTATATAGTGTGTATATAACAATGAATTTTTATATTATGGATTTATAAGCTTACAGTTGAGCTATGGAATGCCAGTGATAGAATTAAATCAGTTGTTTTGTGAGAAAATTTGTAGAGAGCATAAAATAACTCAGGCTCTAATATATCATAGCCTCCTAGTATGTGTATGTATATTTTTCCCCTCTCCTAAGTATTTGAATTTTAGTTTAGTAAAGCTTTTCTAAAGACAATGGAAGTGCTGCATTTTCTTTGTTTTTAGGAAATTCTTTTCTCATTTTTTTTTTACTCCCAAATTTAAAACAACAGAAGGTTCTACAAAATTACAAAATGTACAATACGAAGCCAGCTGTAATGACACATGCCTGTAATTTTAGTACTAAGGAGGTTGAGAAAGGAAGATCGCCACAAATCAAAGCTTGGGCTACATGTATGTTATAAGCCAGCCTGGGTTGTGAGACTCTGTCTTAATAGTTTAATTAAAACTCTTCTGGGCTCTACTTCAGGGGTTCCTCCTTTTTAAGAGTTGTTCTCCCTCTTACTCTGCCTCATATCTGTCTGTCTGTCTTTCTCTATCACTCTCTCTCACTATATATATATATATATATATATATATATATATATATATTCCTTTTTAACTTTTTGAAATAATAATTACATCATTTTCCTCCTTCCCTTTCTTCCCTTCTACCCTTCCCCTGGCCTTTCCCCAAGTTTGTAGCCTCTTTTTCTTTAATTGTTGATATCTATATCTATGTCTATCTATCTACCTATTTATCTACATATCTATATATATATATTAATTATATGTATATGTGTATCTAAAAATACATAATTACAACCTGTTCAGTCCATATAATGTTACCTGTATGTATATTACTTCAGAGATAACTAACCATTTGGTTGAATTACCAGTTGAGGGGCTTGTCCCTGGGAAAGACCATTTCTTCAGCTCTTAGCATTCCCTAGTTACCTATAGTTCTTGGCCAGGATTGAGGCTTTATGAGCTCTGCCTTCCATGTTAGCGTGTCCATTGGTGTCATCCTTTGTTCAGATCTTATTTAGGCAACAATGCTGCTTATGTGTCTTTAACAGGATTGTGGACAAGTAAGTGGGTAATAGATTGGATGGATTATAGCAACAACAACAAAAAAAGTCACCACAATAACATACCTGTTATGTCACAGAATTGTCTTTGTGGATGTGCTCTTTACATTTGAAAACTACTCTGCTAACAAAGTTTAAGCATGCAATACAATATTATTTTATTTTAAAAAAAACCCACAACTTTGTATATTAGATCTCCTGAAATCTTATAGATTTATTTTTTATTTTTAATTATTTGTGTGCATTCATGCATGTGTGCGCACATACCACATGTGAACAGGTGCCAATGGCAGCTATAAGAGCGGTGGTGGTGGTATCTTCTGGAATAGAAGTTGCAGATGGTTGTAAGCTGCATACATGAGTCCTGGGAACCAAAGTCACATCCTCTGAAACCGCACGAAGATGCTCTGCATGCCTGTCAAGCTGCACACACCAACAATTACACAGTTTTGCATTTCCTAGTTATTTGTAGTGGGGCTGGGTGATGGCTGGCTCGTTAAGAACTCTTCCTTAAAATACTTACCCTGCCCCCTTGAGACTGCATAACTGGGACTGAATGACATTTATATAGATCTCAACCTCTAGAGATAGTGAAGGGTCACCTGCTAAAAACTGTTCTTTTCTCCTGTCATTCAAGAAATAACAGCAGATTATTTTAACAATAGCGTTGAATCTACTCTAATTGATTATAAACATTCATTTGCAGATTTTGTTGTTAATATTAGCTTCTGTTCTCTTTCATCAAATCTTACCATACCAGTGTATTTAGTATCTGAATGCTTGAAAAATACAGCAAAAAGAGAAGATACAAACAATATCACCCCAGTTTTACTTGAGACAAAACCATATTGCTAAGTCTAATCTTTAGTATACCACCAGATACTTATGGGGGGCAGCCACAGAACTGTCCATTTATTATGACCAATTTTAAAAGTGTAGAAATCCAAATAGTATATTTGCCTCAGTGTGGAGGCATCAGGAAAATATACCTGAATTTATTATTAAACTACTTATTTTTACTCAATTTATCCCCTCACTAGGTCTATATTTAATTCTAATGAAGGATTCTCACATTGATATCATGTATAAAATTGAATATAAAGTGCTCTATGAAAATCAGGGTGTCATACATTCCTTTCATCAACAGTGATTTTCAAGTATGCCCTATAAGTATGATAGGATCACCTGAAAATTGTTTGAAATAACAATTCTGATGCCCTATCCAGACATTATGAATTGAAGTATTTGAGAGTGCCAACCAAGAAATCTATAATACAGCAAAGTTTCTGTAAGATTCTGATGTACATTAAAGTTTGAGAACTGTTGCTTTAACCATATCTCACCTTGATGACATAACAAAGTGATCAGCGGCCATTATCTCATGTTTCTTTGTTGTTTATGGTTATTTACTCACCACATGGCTTTGTAGTAATTGTTAGCAGGAAATTGTATTAAATCTACTTAGTCAAGTAACAAGCATGTGAAAACAAATAAAATTCTTTCAGATTCTTAATTAAAGTGTGTCTACATAAACAAGTAAAAGCACTACACTAGAAGATTTTTTCATGGAGTCACATCTGCACTTACTTGAATTTCATTATTATGTATTATTAGTATTAAAAGTCATATCTTTTTATCAGTAACGTTCTATGATAATTTCCAGTGAAGTTTAAAAGTGAGTGTGAATTTCTTCAAGAATTTTCAATTGTTGTGACAATTTCTCAGCTTATAAAAATTAGCACTCTTAGAAATGTCTTTTTGACTTTAATGTTCTCAAAGTGTAAGGAAGGCAACTATACTCTCCACTGTACCACCAATGTACAAAGAATGAAGGAAATGGTCAGTTTTTCCTGGGCAGTTAAAATTTCATTGTTAAGAATATATTTAGAGCCCGAACATGATGCTACATGGCTGCAACCCAGCATTTCAAAAGCTGGGGCAGAGGATTGGATTTTAAGGCCTGCTTAGACCACATAGTATGTTCCAAGCTAGCCTGAGCTACATAAGAAAACCTTGTCCACAACAATTCAAACAGAAGAAAATATAAAATATTTGCAAATTAAATTTAAATGCTTTATTCAAATAAAGTAGGTACATGTTACCTAAACCTCATTATTTTGCAACCACCTAGTTCCTTAAACATTATCTGAAATCAAAATCCTAATTCCTACTATATTTCTTTCAAGGAAAAAAAATATACTAATCAGATTGAGAGCATATGATTACCAAAGTCTGAAATAGTACCATAATATAATTATGTAAAATAATTATGTTTTAGTGATATCTTTTTAGCACTGATAATGGTTTATGTATACACATTAGCAGGTGCAGATGGTTCTTACCTGTGTTTTACTAATGCATGTGATTGAAAGCGACAAAGGTGTTTGCTTACAACCACTCTTCTGTTTGGTTTTTCTAATGCCTTATAATACTTTGTCTTGTTTTATTCTGTTAGGTTTTATTCTTTTACTTTGTGCCTTACTTTTCCATTTACAGCTATAGAGCTTTGCACTCAGCTCTTACCCTACTTTTTGTCTTTCCAGTCCATACCTTACTTGGCTTTTTGCTCTCTGAAGATCAGAGTATTTCAACATTCTTTCCTGTCTTCACTAACTAATGCTCTTACATTTGGGTTATTGTTATAAATTGTTATCTATTTTCATTTCTGCTTCTCAACTACTAGTTATAAGTGTGTATGTTTTCTTATTATCTCTGTTAATCTATCTGATACAATCAAAACTATAAGGTTGTAAATTGAACTGGAAAATAGAAACAGAAATCAATTACTTCTCATGAGTACCTGTTGTATATTAGGTAATTTATTTATACCTTCTCATTCTCTTCATCACCCTAAGAGATCTAGGTATGTTTTATTCTTAAATACACTGAAGCTCGGAAAGCTTAAATATATTCTTCTCAAATCTAGATAAGTACATGTATTTACTTCTGCATTCCACTAATATTTTTGAGCATATGCTAGGTGTTACCCACTGTACTGTGTGATGCAATAAATCCAAACCCTCTCTCTTGAACAGTATCTATGTAGTATCATTGTTTAACTTCACAGATAGTGACACCTTTGCCATACCAGTCATTTTAAAAAGAGAAAATAACCCAAAATAGATTATAATGTTATATGGAAAACATGCATTAGTTACAGATGTAAGAACGATTATGTTGGTGATTTAATAATGTCCTACTGGAAACACATTATCATGTTTTGATCTATAAGAATCCTATAGTCTGCTCCCAGCCTCCCACCAACTCACCATGATTCATACCATAATAATTTAAAAGCAAACTAACAATGCAGAAGAATATCCAATCTTATTTAAGATCAGAAGATTCTCCTGAAGGAACTCTTAAAGAAAATCACATTATAATGTGAACATACCTCAGATACTCCATCCATATAAACAGAAGTTTCACTGAGAGATTTGTTTATGTCCAATGGTGGACCACAAAAGCAATTTCTAGTAAAATAATTTTCTGGAAACTGAAGTGAGATATTTCAGGTGGAATCCAGTGTACTGGCAAAATTCATGATATATTCAAGAGAATCTAGAAAAATTGACGAACTTGATCTCTTCCATGCCATTTTTACATATTTTGTTAACTCTAGGTCACAGCTTTTACACTAAGTTTATTTAATTCATCACTGGATCATTACATCCTTTGAATACTACCAAACACATTTTAGATTTCTAATAAGCAATGTTACTCAAGTAGATCAGTATTATATTTTGGTCTCTCTATTTTAGATAAAATATGCCCTCTTGGGTATCTGTTGGTATTTCTCTATTTGTCCTTAAAATGTGCTATTCTTCTTGGGTTACATAATCTTTATTTATTTTTTATTATATATTTATGTATATCTCCTTATTTTTTCTGTTGATAGAAGAAAATACTGGAGATTGAATTTTTAAAAGAAAAAGAAGTTTATTCAGTTTTGGAAACTGAAAGTCTGGAATAGAGGGATTCTATTTGTTGACCTCCAGGAAGGGTCCCTTAGATGCCTCACAACAGCAGAGAGGCAGAAAGGGAAATGGTTGTGTATAGAAGAGATCACACAGAAGCTCACTCTTTATGTAATTCGTTCCCTTAGGATAGCATTGCCACAATCTTTGGGAGAACTGTATTCAAGTCCATTAATGTCAAGCACTACTTATATGATGACTTTTTAAAGTGGGTAATGAAGTGTTAATTCTTCTAAAGAGATCTTTTTATATTATGCTCAGCTTCCCTTTGCTTGATGGTTAGGACTTTAGATTTTTAGTTTCCTGAGAATTTTCAAACTTGAACACAGCAGTTTATGACTGAAATAGTATCTCATATCATGAGGCCTCAAACTTGTATTGGATAGGTTGGCTATATTGGATATATTGGATAGATGATGAAGAGTGAAGTTGACAGCTCATCATTTTTCAGCTTTGAACTTAAATAATAGCAACTCATTTAAAAACTTTGAAGTTAAGATTTTCTTTCTACTGCCTGTGGTGCCCTTTGATTAAAGCAGAGTTCATTAAGAAGCAATTGTTGTTAAACATTATGCTATGGTGGGTGCAGTGGACCAAGAGATTTATCAGTTCTGGGAATCCTATATTTTATATGCATATTAGGGACAATCAATTTGTGTCTGATACATACTTGATTTGCTTTAACTGTTTTGTCAAGTCTTCAACTTTTGCTGAGAGGAAAATAATGAGCCAGAGATGCAATCTTCTTATAACTATCACTCACTGCTGCTGAACTGTAGTAGGCACAACCTGTTTCTGTATTCTATCAATGTTTCTATTTTGCTTGCTTTTCCTCATAATGAAATACTCTTGAAAATTTTACTTCTTGGTCGCTTCTATTTATTGTAACTTCCTTCATTTATGGAAACATTGCTAAAAAGGTTTTAAGTCATGTGTTTTGTTCCTAATTTTAGCCTAAAATTTACCTTTCTATTAAATACATGTGCGATCATAGTTTATATTTTGTAATTTCAGTGTATGGTCCTTCACAAATACCAGTGTCTTACAGATTAAAGGTTTTAGGCAACCCTGTGCAAAGCAAGAATGTTAATGCCATTTTTCCAATATATGTTTACCTCATATCTCTGTGTTGCATTTGATAATTCTCCCAATAGTCTAAAACTTTTCATTATTTTTATGTCTGTTGATCAGTCAACAGCCAGCAAGCTCAAAGCTAGAGCATCCACTTGGAATGCAGTTTTGACTACATGAAGATTCAGATGATCACTAGCATACTTTTGCAACACTGTATTTCATTATTGTAACTTTTTTATATATAATGATTCGATATGCTTAGTACACTACAGGATAATGTAAAAAACTTTTATATGCACTCAGAAACAAAAGAATTCATACGATGTGCTTTATTGTTTTATTGGCTTAATAGTGGTCTGAAAACAAACCTGAAATATCTCTAAGGTATGCTTGTATTCTGACTGTTAAAAAACGTGATTTTTCTACCGTCTTCATTAACTTAGTCATGGTTTAACTACCCTTCATCTTAAGAATGTTGGATCATAACTCTTATTATAATAAATGCTATCACCTTATTCTTAAAAAAAAATCCAATGGCTAATTTGTACTGAAAATAGAAAATGTAAAATTTTTCTTCTAGCTAATTTATGGGGAAGTTGATGATTTTTTTGTCTCTTTAACCACATTATAAACTCATAGAACTAGAAGTAATATATTTTAGAGATCATTTTTCTTTCAGTAACAATAGGCAAGCTGTGGATGTAGTGCAGTGCCACAGTTCATACTGGAGCTCTTACCTAGCATGCACAGGGCCTTCGCTTCCATCCTCAATACCACAAAACAAAAACCATAAGAGCCACCAAAGATGATGCCCAGCTTTCTTACACCTCTGAAATCTTTTGAATTGTTACAGCAATCTGAGTTTTCCTTTTTTCGAATTCAGTTATCAGACAAGTTGAGTTTTCTATCAAATACTTTGAAACTGTGAGGAAAAGAATAAAATGGGACTGGTAACATTCTCCAGATTTTCCTGATCATTAGCTTATGTTTAGTGATCCTGAAAAACTGAGCTGGCTAACTTTAAAAATCTAAATGATTGAGGAACTACAAAATATGGTTTATCTTGAAGTGAAATATACTACTCTGCCTTTCTTCTTTTTTGGCTAATTCACTCAGTCTGCTATTTAATCTTTAATTACAGGCCACAAAAGAAGTAATAGAACGGGAAGCACCAGGGATGGCCCTGGCCATGCTGATGGGATCACTTAATGTTACACCTCTGGGCATGCTCTCTAGGTAAGAAAGCCACCCACAAATTGCAAAGAAAGTGAACTCCTGACTACAAATCAGTAACCTAGAACAGTAAATCTAAGAGAGTTTAGTCCCAAAACTTAAGTTCATCCTTTTTATCCAGAGTTGAGAGCCTTACTGCCTACCCACTGTAGCTAAATCTCAACCAGTCCTCCTTTTTTTTCTTTTTGGTTTTGGTTTTGGTTTTGTTTATACTAAACTTCTAGAGACTGTTATAACACTGCTGAAAGCCATCAGTCCTAATGCATAAGAGCTGAGTTCATACAAATGTAAAGTTACTCTTTTTTGTGATTGTTTATAATCACCAATTGGTATTCATTAATTGTAGCTAGCTGCTAGTTTAATGCAATGATCTAGCAAAATTTTTAAAATCACTTATTCTCATATGTAGGAACTTTGATTTGATTTACAAAGAGGCATATTTATGTGCAGTCATAAAAATAGATAATTTCTAAGTAATTTAGTGTATTAAATTATTCTATTAAATCAGTGTATTATTATATTAAATTAGTATATTTAAAACTACATTTTTGTTGGCATAGATGGTGGCATCTATATTTGATCTGGTGGTTTCTTAGTATTTTAGCAAATCCTAGATTATAATCCTATAAATGAAAATAGTATACATCACTTAAAATAAACCTTAATTTAGTCAGGATCTCTTTTAATGAATTTAGAATAATAGTCATTTAATCTCATTGTAGCAAAAAATACACATCTTTGTAAGTTCATAACTTTATAATCAGCATAGCCACTTATATCCTGTGTAAATATGAATATAAAAGCTAATAAGGTATCTATTTAATTAATATATAAATATTATTCAATTGGCTTTCTTATTACTTGGATTAAGTTTATATTTCATTGATGGCAGTCATTGGCGGTATAGTTATGAGTGAATCAACAATTATTCTATTCTCTTTACTGTCATATATGTACATTATTATAATGTTTAATAAGTGAAAAGGAAATTAAATAACATAAGAGATCATATATATAATTAGTTCTTTGAGAATTTTATTCATGCTTTGATCGTATTCTCCTTTCCACCAACTTTTCCCATGTCCATACCCCTTCCCACCCAACATTGGGTCCTTTTTTTCACCCTCTTCAAGGCCAATGTATACTACATAAATAGTCTTAGGTGTGTGGCCTACCACTGGAACATACTAGATATCAGGGGCTACATTCTTAGAAAAAAGCAAATAATCGCCTCCCAACAGCTAAGAATTGCCAATAGCTCTTCAACTAGGGTTGTCTAACTCCTCTTTCCACATTTGAATTTGGTTTGGCTCAGATTTGCACAGGTCTTCTGCATGCTGGCTTACCACCATGAGTTCATATGTGTAAGATGCCCTGCTGTGTCCAGAAGAACTGTTTCCTTGTCATTATCCACTGTCTCTGGCTTGTACGTTCTCTCCATTCTGTCTTTGTCAATGATCCCTGAGCAAGCTGAACATTCTTCCATTTCTTGATCTCTGCTTTTTGGCTAGTTGTAAGTCTCTATGTTGATCATCATCTATTGTAAATAGACATTCTCTGATGAAGTTTGAGAGATTCCTTAATCTGTGGATATAATGATATATCATTTGAAGTTGGTTTAATACTATGTCTACTTAACAAATTATTCAAGTAGTTTCTCTCCTAGCATTATATTATCTATCTTACCATAGGTTCCTGGCCCAATAATGGTGCCAGGTATGGGTTTTGTCTTTCCAGTCAGGCCTTAAATCCTATCCGTAAGTGGTTAGTTATTACCATGACATTCATGCCACTGTTGCACAAGTGGGTAGGTTTTGCCAGGCTAGGCGTTATTTTAGCTCATATGGGTCACAGCTCAAGAAGATGGATAGTTACTTTTCTCCTCCAGCAGCTTGCATAGCACCATCTAGCATTATAAAAGTTATTTAGTAGGACTTAAGCTTCCAGATCTGTGCCAGCTTGATTTCATCATGTTCTTTGACTCAAGCATATGATATCTTCAACAGTAGGTCCTACTAATTAAGCTCTGGAGGTAACTGTGAGCATTGGCAATTGTCTGTGATACTTGGGAGTCTTTGGGACCTACTGGCCAACAACTCCAAAAAAAGTAGCCCATTCCTGGGATTTGAATTTCTATATGTTAGTCTCGCGTCTAGTAGTGGCACTGTTGCCCCATTATAGGGTAACTGCTGTAGTAAGTGCCTATATTTTTTAAAACTATTTAGTGTTGCTTGTTGCTTATATGTAATGGCTACTTTTCTCTGCTTACTTTAAAGGTTTTTTTTCTTTATTTTTATCTCTCACAATTTGATATGCTGTGCCTGAATGTATTTTTTTTAACGTTTTTCTTTTAGGTTCACTGAGATTCTTGAACCTCCAAACTTAAGCTAGTCAGATTTGTCAATCTGTTAGCCATTATTTTGGGGGTTGTTTTCCTTGTACCAGTTTCAGTCTCTTTACCATATGACTCTTGACATGAAAATTTAATCTATTAATAATGAATTAATATTCCAAGGTTCCTTGGGACCTGTTCTTGATCTATTTCTCAGAATGTTTCTGACACAGCTTTATATTAATAGATGTTACCCCTCTTTCAGTTCCATTCTGCCTTTGAACTTATTCAGTGATGTTATTATTTCAAATAAACCATTTTTCTATCAATTCTAAAGTTTCCACTTAAATATTTTCATGGTTTCTGTTTCTTAACTATTTTTTTTTTACTATTTATTAATGTCATTTGAGGATGGTTGTATTAGATATGTAAAAAAAAATTCTGACAGTTCTAATTATAGGGCTCACCTTGGAGTTGGTGCCAATGGATTTTTTTTCCCATAAAGAATGAACACATTTTTCAGGTTCTATCAATGCTGAATAATTTTGGATAGTATCCTAGGCATTTTGAATATTATATTCTAAGTAAAATATTTATCCCAGTTTAAATCTCTGGATAATGTTTATTAGTTTTAACAACCAACTTCTTTGAGTATTGATCCAAATGTCTTTACTGTACTGTGGTAGTTTGAATAAAATGTCCTCCTTATTCTTGGGTAATGAACACTTGATTCTCAGATGGCACTGTCTGGGGAAGTTTATAAAACGTGCCTTGTTGGAGGAAGTATGTGACTGTGGATGGACTACTGGAATTTATCCTATGGTCTACACTTGAGATTCTCTCTTCCATCTCTTGTATTCTGTTGGTGATGCATGGGTCTGTAGTTCCTGTTCACTTTCCAGAATTCCCTTTATTGCTTTCTATTTTCTTTATTGCTTCTATTTCCATTTTCAGGTCTTGAATAGTTTTATTCATTTCTTTCACCTATTTGTTTTTTTTCTTGATTTTCTTTAATTAATTTATTCATTTCCTCCCATTGTTTGTGTTTTCCTGGAGATCTCGATCTCTCTCTCTCTCTCTCTCTCTCTCTCTCTCTCTCTCTCTCTCTCTCTCTCTCAATTTTTTATGTGCATTGGTGTTTTACCTGCCTCTCTGTCTGTGTGAGGGTATGGGATCCCTTGGACTGAGCTAAAGACAGCTATGAGCTGCTCTGTGAGTCCTCTGAAAGAACAGCCAGTACTCTCAACCACTGAACCATCTCTCCAGCCCCTTTCCTGGATTTCTTTTAGGGTTTTTTTCATTTCCTCTTTAAGCACCTCTATCATCTTGACAAAGTTGGTTTTAAGGTCATTTTCTTGTGTTTCAGCTGTGTTGGAATATTCAGTGCTTGCTGTAGTAGGAGAGCTGGTGGTGCTGTATTGCCCTGATTGTTGCTGATTGTGTTCTGACACTGGCATCTAGGCCTCTGGTTTAGGAGTGAATGTAGGTCTAGGAGCCAATTTCTGAGTTTGTTTTTGTTGGATGGGTGGTTTTTGTTCCTTGTTCTGTTTCCTCTTTGGTGTTATGGTCTTTGTGGTCTGTATTTCTGGCAGCCTGCATGACCTCTGGTCCAGCTGGGATTCTTGGTCAAAATTGGGAGCTGGACTTCTGATAGCTAGTGTGGCCTTTGGTTCAGAAAGGGAATCTCTGTTCTTCTGACTGGTGAGGCCTGCACTTGAGCAGTGAGTAACCCCCTCCCCAACCTCTGTGTAGGGGGGGGTGGCATGGCAGTGGATGCAGGTGGGAGGTAGCGCTGTCAGCAGCATGGGTCTTTCATGTCTGAACTGAGGGAATGTGGGGGGTGTTCCAAGGGAAGGTGGGACTCTTTCCTGTTCTGACTGGTGTGGTCTGCACCTGAGAAATGGGTGTCTGCCCTTGTAGGGGCAATCACATGGGGTAGGGCCCTGAGGGTGTGTCAATGCCTTGGGTCTTTGGGCTCTTAACTCAAACCAAGGCAGTAGGAGGGTTCAGATGGCAGGTGGGGTCTTGTTCCAATTGTCATACCTGCCTGGTGCCATACTTTCATACCATGATGGTGATAGATGTTATTTTTCTGGAACCATTAATCCAAATAAACCCTTTCTTCTATAATTTGCCTGCTCATGATGTATTATAACTGCAATGGTAAAGTGACTAAGACTTAATACTGTCAAATTCTGCTAAAACAGAAGTCTTCATGAATTAGCATAATATTCGAGCAGAGGTATTTGTGTATGTGAATGTATACATCATACTTACATTTTAAAAGTCTGTCATATACTTCTTCAAGCCCTGTACATATGTGTGAATATATATGCATATATTCACAGCTTACAGTTGAGCCCAGAATTTTTTCTAGTTCATACATATTATTGAACATTACACACTCTCCTGTTGTCTGTGCTCCAGGGGTTTTTCCACACTCTCCAATTTCCAGGGACCTTCATTCCCACTTAAACCTATGTGAAAGAAAAGTGTATTTCTTATATAATGTTAATTGTAGATGTAACCAACTGTCTTATTAAATAAGAAACACAGAACCAATACAAAGAAGAAAGCCAGGAGGTCAGAGCTAAGAGCTAAAACCTTACCCTTCCTCCTGCGGTGGTCCTACCTCTCCGAAAGAGAGCTACTTCCTGTGTTAAAGTCTTTATGAAGACTTTCGGCTCTGCCTTCTCATTGGTTGTAAACCCAACCACATGACCGCCTCATCACTGCCTGTCTGTATAGACCTCCATGTCTTCTATGGTTGGTATTGAGATTAAAGGCGTGTGTATCCAATGCTGGCTGTATCCGTGAACACACAGAGACTTACCTAGCTCTGCCTACCAAGTGCTGGGATTACAAGCATACGCCACCACCGCCCGGCTTTCCTATGTCTTGCTAATAGCTCTGACCCCCGGGCAACTTTATTTATTAACATACAAATAACATTTTAGTACAAAATAAAATATCACCATAGTTAATTCTCTTTGCTTTTATGTATTTCTTTACAACTATAACACCCTTGGGACAAAGGAGCAAAAGATTTAAAGAGAAGATATTCTTCCCACCTCAGCTTTTCGAACAGTAGGGAATCCTTTTCCGTTTCCACTAGTCAGAAAAATGGCTGACTCTTTTCTTCACAGTTGGTACTTGTTTTTTTGGTTTTTTGGGTTTTTTTTTTTTTTTTTTTTGAGGGCATACACCTTTAATCCCAGCACTCAGGAGGCAGAGGCATGCTGATCCTTGTGAGTTCAAGACCAGCATGGTCTACAGAGTGAGGTCCAGGACAGCCAGGGCTACACAGAAAAACCCTGTCTCAAAAAACAGAAAACAAATAAAATGCCAAAGGAATCAAATGAACTAAACTTGCATTTTTATATCAATGAATCATGTTGAATTAATATTACTTTTGTAATATTAAACTAGCATGGGTCATTTTAATTAATTTACATTAATAGTACTACCATCTTGAAGAGCTTTAGTTTTCTCTTTATCGAAACTAGATATACTTAGCTTATAAAAAGCAGTATAGAGGAAACAAAAGGTAGCAGACTCTGATGTAATTGTTTGTAATTGATAAGCCTTTTCAAAAGTTTGCAGCTGTCAGGCTAAGTTTTAACTGATAAAAGTTATGGCTACTTTTGGTCAACTGCATCATAGAAAAAGTTGTAGAAGTAGGCAATAAGGACATAAGCCTCCAAATATTTGGGCTTCTATATGCTTCTTGTGATTACTGCTTTAGATAGTAGAAGTATAAGTGCAAACATTGACTTCCAATGTCACAGCTCACATTGGCTGTTATGCCCTCAAGAGATTTATAAACACAGTGCCTATGTTTTCCTTGATGTTTTTCTTTTATTGCCCCTTTGGGAGCCAGTTGTTTTAGTATTGGAATTTTCAAAAGCAACCATACATATACATGCGTTGTTTGTGAAATCACCATGTAAACCCAGAGGAAAATGCAAGCTCAGAGAAGACCTGAACAAGCCTTGCTTACACCTTAGACTGTTCTTCAACAGAGAAACTGCCTAGCTTTTTTAAATAGCAATCTTGGAGGAAAGGATACTCTTTTTTCTAAAATTAACACATTGTAACATTTAGGTCTTCAGTTTTTAGTAAACAAGCGTAAGACAATGAAGATAAAAATATGGCTCATTCATACTTACCTGGCAGGGGAGATACCATGGTCACGAAGGTGGTTTTCCCAGGGCGAGGCTTATCCATTGCACTCCGGATGTGCTGACCCCTGCGATTTCCCCAAATGCGGGAAACTCGACTGCATAATTTGTGGTAGTGGGAGACTGCGTTCGCACTCTCCCCTGTAAAGAAAAGAAAAAAAAATATATGGCTCATTCAAATAAAATAAGCAATTGACAAAATATTTATGATAAAGACCAAATGGTGAACTTACTAGAAAAGGCTTTTTAAAACAAACTAAAGATAACCAAAGAACTAATGAAAAATATTTACAAAATGTCATCAAAAGAAAGCAATATATGACCAAAAGTAAAGTGTCAGTACAACATAGAAAATTTTCAAAGCCAAGAATAAACTGTGAAATTGAAAGTGCCATTTCTGAGCTAAAAATTTAAGTTTAGAGATTCAGAAGTAGTTTTTTTAACAGACATAAACAATATTATTGACCTTGGTAATTCTGAGGGACAGAAACAAAAACAGACCAGGAGGTGAGTACCTATGGAACAGCATTCAGCAGATGTTATGTGAGTTCTAGAAGGAAAAGGGAAATGGAAGTAGAGATGGATGTTAAGTTGATAAAACATGAGTCTGCAAATTCAACAAGTTCAGTAAATTCCCAATAGGCTAAGTCCTGAGAACCTTACACTAAATGCATTGCAATCTAAGTGTCCTAAGTAAAAGAAGAGGAAGATACTGAAAGCTGATGACCTCAGTAAGATTTTTTTTTTTTGAGACAAGGTAGCATATAACCTAGGTTAGCCTTGAACTCCTGGTCCTCCTGCTTCTTCTGTCCTCCAAGTGCTGGGATTATAGGTGTGAACCACCACTCTGGACTTTTCAGTGAAATAGCCTTTCCTTAAAGTCAAAAGGCTAAGAAAGCAGGAAATGGAACTGATAAATTGCTGGAGAGTCACTGCAAGCCATTCTGAACCAATCATCTAGGCTCACTCTTCCCACTCCACCCCAGCACACACACTAAAAAACATCAAAGCTGAAAAACTTCTGAAATCGGGAAAAAACTAGAAAAACAACTTACCTATGGAGAGCAAGGATAAGGATTGTGTACAACAACTTCTTAGATATTTATAAAATATTAATCCTATTGGGGCATGTAGTTTATTAAGATGTAATTTATGAAATCCATAACTGAAGATTGGGCCAGAATCTCTGCATGCTATTGAAAGTAAGGTTATATAAACAAATTATAACATTATATCTTTAGGATATTGAATAGAATTCCCATAGTAACTACATAGAAAATGGCTGTAGGACATACAGAAAAGAGGGTAAGAAGGGATTTTAAATACTAAAGAAGACAATAATACTGACAGGTTGGTTTTTGTTTGTTTGTTTGTTTTTATTTTTTAAGGATAAAGGATATGATAAACTCTTAAAGTGATACATGCCCTTCCTTTACTCTTAAAGTATAATGAAATTAAATTCCCCCAGTAAAATGGCAAAATAGATTTTTAAAAGCTAGTTCATCTATTTACTGTCTCCGTGAGACTCACTTTAGATGGAGAGCCAAAAATAAATTGAAAGTGAAAGAATGGGAAGGGTCAATTAACTGTAGGCGTAGCTCAATAGGAGGACCCCTAGAAGGCACATGGCCCTTAGTTTGATTCCCAGCATGCACACATACCTATTTCCATGCTTGCATGCTTATACACACAAACACACACACACACACACACACACACACACACACACACACACACACACAATGCACCTGAGCACACATAAAAATACATATACATACATCCAGAAATGTTTACAAGAAACAACGGTATATGTTATTGAAAATTTCCAAATAATATGATTCTGTGACAGACTGAAAACTTTAGGAAGCTGGAAAGATGGCTCTGTGGTTAAGAACAACTGCTGCTCCTTCAGTGTACCTGAATTTAGTTCTCAGTGCCAATGCCAGCTAGCTTACAACTGCTTGTAACTCCAGCTCCAGGAGATCTGACACCCTCTCCTTGCCTCCATGGATGCATAATTAAAAATAATTAATTAAAAATAATTTTATTATGCAGTTAATAATTGACCATCCAAATAAATTAATAAAAACTGAAAAACTTGAAGGGATATTTCTGCAAAACTAGTCAGGAATTCATACCGCACATTCAATAATGGAAAGAACAACCAGACAAATATAACAAAGAAACATAGAAATTTAAAACACAGCAGACCAACTAGATCTAATGCCTATCAGTAGAATATTCAACCCAACAGCAAAATACAAAAATTAGAAAGTTAAAAGGGAAATTTAAAAATAAATAAGAAAAATTTTAAAATGAAAAATGTTAAAGCACACCAGACCTGTGGCATGCAGAAAAGGGTTATAGTTCCATCATGAATGGGAACGGTTTCATGAGTTCCCACCACTGCCTGAGGGGTTAGAAGCAATTAATGGTTGCTGGGAGAGGGAGAGTCATAGTTCTTAGTGGTGCGGCCATTCAAAAGTTTCCTCTATTTAAGTAAATAACATCCCTGTACATGCTTATGATAGCAATTAATTAAATGCAGAAAAGCAGCCTTCCTTCTCTCTCCTCCAGAAAAAGACCTGAAAGTAGAATAGATGACTTGGTAAGAAGAAGGAGTTCAGTTGGAAGGGGAGGATAATGGAGAAAATACGATCAAATTACATACAATAAAGATTGGTAGATCTGTATTCATAAAAATACTTATATATGGTTTTTATTTTTGTAGTCTCTGTTTTTAATGTCAAGTTAATGCTACTTTCTAAACTGAATTGTGAGATATTCTTGCCTTTTCAATTACCTGCATGACTTTATGTAAACTATATGGTAAATTTTTTAAAACTGACATGGGTGCTGGGAACTGAGTTTGGGTTGTCCAAAAGAGTAGTAAGTGCTCTTAACCACTGAGTTATCTGTCTCTCCATCCCCCTTATGTTTTTAACCGTCATAGAATCATACTATCTTAGTTAGGGTTTCTATTGCTATGATAAAATACCATGACAAAAGCAAGTAGGAAGCAAAGGGTTTATTATGCCTTACAACTCTCAGGTCAGACTTCATTGCTGAAGGAAATCAGAACAGAAACTCAAGGCAGAAACTGATATGGAGGCCATAGAGGAGTGCGGCTTATTGGGTCGCTCCGAATAACTTGCTCAGCCTGCTTTCTTATAGAACCCAGGACCACCTGCCCAGGGGTTGCACTGCCCACAATGGGCTTGGCCCTCCTACATCAGTCACTAAGAAAATGCAACACAGATTTGCCTGGAGGCATTTTCTCAGTGGATAGTCCTCTTCCCAAATAACCTAACTTCTGCAAGTTGAAAATAAACTGTCCAGGACATATACTTTCTTGAAACTTTTTGCAATGTATACCTTTTTTTCTTGTCATTACATTTTGTACTTTACAGAAATTTGTCCAATTCATCTGAGTTGTCTAATTTATGCATATGGAATATTCTTTATTTTGTCTTAAAGATCATTACTAATATCCTGATTTGTGTGAGTGTGTGTTCATGTTCATGTGTGCATGTGAATGTGAAAGCCAGATGACAACCTGATTGTCAATCCTCAGGCATTGTTTATCTTTTTTTAGGAGGCATGGTCTGTCACTGGCCTGGAACATGTCAAGGAGGCAAGACTGGGTGGCTAGCTAGCAAGCCCCAAAGTTCTGTCTGTCTGTCTCAGTCTCCCTAACTGTGGGATTACACAAGGGCATGCCCCCATGCCAGACTTTGTTGTTTTTGTTGTTGTAGGTTGTTGGGCTTTGGACTCAGGTCCTCATGTTTGTTACCCTCTGAGCAATCACGCCGGCCTCTGCGTACACTCTTGATATTGGTAGTTTCTATGTTTTTCAGTCTTGCTTAAACTTTCTCAATTTGATGGTTTTAAAGAACCAGATTTGTTTTTAAGTTTTCTCTATTATTTTTCTGTTTTAAAACTTACTGGATTTTATTTTGATTTTATATTTACTATTTCCTTCCTTCTTGGTTTGGGCTTGCTTTGTTCTCCATTTGTATTCTTGAAGTGGAAGTTTATATTTATTTGAGAGATTTCTACTGTAAGCATGAAAAACATCCATTAGTCTGTTATTTTGTTTTTGTGTTTTCATTTGTTTGAATGTTTTTCTTATTCTTTGATTTATGGGTTATTCTTAAATTTGTCATTTAGCTTTCTAAGTATATAGGAATTTTCCTATGTCTTTCTGCTTTTAACTTATAAGTTGATTTCACCATAGTAAAAGAGAACACACAAGTCTTTCAAAATCATTGTGGTCCAATGTAGGATCTTTCTTAGTGACTGCACCATATTTCTTGGATTAGAATGTATGTTATTCTGCACAGTAGAGTGTTCCATCAATACCCTCATGTTTCAGTTAAGTGATCATGTTGCTGAATTATATATCCTTTTGTTTTACTTTCTAATTGTATTTCATACACAAAGATGTCATTTATCTGAATTATACCAGGAAATACTGGGTATTTATCCATCAATTTCAAAACCTGTTCCAGAATAATCTGTGTATTGATGCTTATAACAGTTTTATTAATAATAGCTTAAACCTAAAATCAACTAAAACATACTTCAGTACCTGAAGATAAGCTAACCTTGGGGCATCCATATATTAGAATATTACTCAGAAATAAAAAATGAGCAGTCAAGTCACAATAAGATGGGGGATGCTTAAAAGCATACTGCTAATTGAAAGCTGCCAGTTTGAAAAGGATATATACATACATTCAGTTTTGATTTTGTAAATGCTGGAAATGGTAAAACTCTAAGAATAATAAAATGATCAATGTTTTCTAGGGGTCTAGTGGAAGAGGGAAATAGATGAATGGGTTATTCAGAGCTGACTTTTAGAGAAGGGATGTTTTATGATTCTGCCACCATTTAGGGTTACACGCCAAGAAAGCCTGCCTCCCACTGTCACTTTCAGCAGCCTAAGGAAGCCCAGAGGCTTAGAGACCTCTGGCCAAACCAGGAATCATGGCTTTAGCACTGAAAATAATTTCAAGACTAGCCAGTTGATGAAGTTGGATTGGAATTTTACTATGGCTATTTTATTATAGGCATAAGTGTAAGGAGTATAAGAAATATAGTCAAAAGAATTTAAGATATACCCAAGGATGGGTATGGCCTTCTCATGGGAACAGCACAGGTGGTTGTTTTTATAATAGTTGTATATAAAACTTTGGTGGGGTTTGAAGTTACTGCCTTATTACTGGGTGGCTCTGAAATGGCACCTGGTGGGATTATAATAAAAAAGTAGACATCTAGCCCGCAAGGGATGTAGGATATCTCTACTATATGTGGTTTGGGGTTCTTATGTAATGTCTGAGGATATAAATGAGGCCCAAGCAAAACTCATATACATTCAGGCCTTATGCCATGGTTATTAATATTCTAACATAAAGTATTTGTGAAAGGAATATTAACTCTATATCAGCATTTAAAATAGATGGTTATTGTGCAGTGATTCTTGATTCTCAGCTAGTGGGACTTTAATCAGTGTCTACATTGACAGGTTCCTCTCTTTCTTCTTATGTCTACAATTTCTCTGTCTTTCTACCCTGCCTCAATACTATTAGAAGTAAAAATATATCATTAGATATGTGTCAAAACTCATAACTTTACATCACAAAGAATTTTAATATACACAGATTACCAGATACACAAATTAACAGAGCTAAGAAAGGAATGCAGGTTTTATCTAAATGCTTTTTCCAATAAATGAAAACCAAATAGAAGGAGGGGAAGGGTCCCAACTTTAAAAAAGTTATTTATTATAGTTTTATCTTCCCCCTTTCCTCTCTCCAAACCCTCACATATACCTTTCCCTGCATACCTTCAAATTTATGGCCTCTTTTTTCACTAATTGTTACTGCACACATATATATTTGTATATACATATATATTCCTAAATACTAGTACATATAGGGCTGCTCGTATGTGAAGTTTCAGGGCTGACCATTTTGCACTGGACAACCAACTAGTGTGCTCTTCCCTGGGGAAGACTACTTGTCCCACTCTGGCTTTATTCAGTTGCCTGTAGTCAGTTATTTGTAGGGTTGAGGCTTCATGGCTTTTTTTCTAGTCCAACATGGCATGCTCATTAGTGTCATCATAGGTAAGCTCACATTTGGATTGTTATGTTGGTGAGACTTTATGGGTATACCTTCTGATATTACAAGGAGCTACACTCTCACAGAAAATTTCCTTGTCCTCAGGTCATAACAGTTTTTCCACACCCTCTTCGACACTGTTCCCTGAGCCTTGGTTGTGGGAGTGTAGTATAGATGCATCCTTTGGGACTGGGCTCCACAATGCTGGGTTTTGATTGGTTGTGGTTTTCTATAATGGTCTCCATCTCTTTCAAAAAGAAGTTTCCTTGATGAAGGGTGAGGACTACCATTATCTATGTAAATAGGGACAGATATTTATAGATTTTTGTTAGAAATTGTGCTGGTTTAGTAAATTTATTGGTTGTAGATTCTCTTCCAGTGACATGATTTCACTAGTACTGAGGCTAGAGCCCGGTTTCTGGTAACAGGCCTAGTCTCCCTTTTGTTGAGCTGGTTTTAATATATCTAGAAATCTGTTTGTTGGTTACCCCAAGGATATGTGTGCCACTATTGCAACCATGAGGTTATTGTGTCATTGTGGTTATTGGTGTGGTTCATAGGAGTCATAGCTGGGTAGGACTGGTTAAGATTGCCTTTCTCATTTGTAAGCTTACATGGTGCCTCTAGTATCATGAAAGCTAGTCCTCAGTTGCGGAGGTTGGGAGGATTCAACTCAGTTCCAGCTCAGGGGTCTCTGAGCCTTATTTCTGAAGTGCATGGTATATTGAATAATAGGAACTTACTAGGGGGAAACCAAGGGCAGCATCAATAGGCTGTATGCTTGGGGAAGTCTCTTAGCCCAAACCAACTCAAAAGAGGGCTTCTCCTGTCTGGGATTAAGGTTTTTGTTAGGTAGTTTTGACTCTTGGAGGAAACACCATCAGCCTAGTTGAGAAAAGTTCATTAAAACTATGTGTGTGGCCAGGTGGTGGTGGTGCATGCCTTTAATCCCAGAACTTGAGAGGCCTAGGCAAGTAGATCTCTGAGTTCAAGGCCAGCCTGGTCTACAGAGCGAGTTCCAGGATAGGGCTACACAGAGAAACCCTGTCTTGAACAACAAAACAAACAAAAACCAAAGCGGGGGGGGGGGGGGGGAGTTGTGTGTGTGTGTAGGGGGTGTCTGTGTCTGTGTGTCTGTTTGTATACTGAATTGAATTATGTGCATTATAGTTTTTTTTAATAAGTAGTTAATAAGATTCTTGTGGCTTTTTTTTTTTTTTTTTGGTTTTTTTGAGACAGGGTTTCTCTGTGTAGCTTTGCACCTTTACTGGAACTCACTTGGTAGTCCAGGCTGGCCTCGAAGTCACAGAGATCCACCTGCATCTGCCTCCCGAGTGCTGGAATTAAAGGCGTGCGCCATCACTGCCCGGCTTCTTGTGGCTTTTTTCAGACATCCTTATTGTGATTTTGCCCACCTCTCTTCTCCTATATTTATCTTCCAACCTCTTCCCTAGGGAGCCCCCCCTTTTCCCATTTCCCCTATTAGATCACTTGTATCCTATTACTGCCCTCATCCTACCTACTGTATTTGCCTTCCTCCCCACCCCACCCCCAAGAAGCCCCTGTTTTCTCCTTTCTCTGATCAGATCACTTTTACCTTGATATTCCCCTCTTTTTAGTACCCCACTCCCCCTGTCCCGGTAATAGTCCTGTTTTACTTTACTAGTTTCTGTGGTTACTACAGCCTATGTACTTACATCTGAAGATTTGGAGCCAGGAGCCTCCAATAATTGCTAGGGATGATAAACACATTTCAAGATATTTCTTATCCATGTGTGGTGGTATTGTGTTCCCCAAAATATTGTGCACTCTAATATACTTACCTGGGGTCAGAAAACAGAACAGCCACTATATTAAACATAGAGGTTAGGCAGTGGTAGCACACGCCTTTAATCCTAGCATTCCAGAGGCAGAGATTCGCCTGGATCTCTGTGAGTTCAAGGCCATACTGGAAACAGCTAGGCATGGTGACTCACGCCTTTAATCCCAGGAAGTGATGGCAGGAGGCAGAAAGGTATTTAAGGCGCGAGGACAAGGAACTATAGCTGGTTAAGCTTTCAGGCTTTGGAGCAGCACAGTTCAGCTGAGACCCATTCGGATGAGGACACAGAGGCCTCCAGTCTGAGGAAACAGGATCAGCTGAGGAATTGACAAGTTTGTTCTGCTTCTCTGATCTTCCAGCGTTCACCCCAATACCTGGCTTCGGGTTTGTTTTTATTAATAAGACCTGTTAAGATTCCTGCTACAGCCATGTTTTTCTTCTTTTGAAAATTCTCTATATAGGTCACAGGCCCATTTGTTGAATGGGTCATTTATTTTGTTTGTTTGTTTTTTACTCTTTGTTTTTTCATTCTTTGCATATTCTGAAGATTAAACCCTATCAGTATATAGCTAGCAGAGATTCTGTGAGCTTCCTCTTTACTCAGTTGGGTTTTTGTTTTCTTTTTCTTTTGCTGTGTTTCATATTGTTGGTATTCTTGCATTGAGATCTGGGCCACTTGTGGCCTTCCTTTGTTAGTTCTGAGTTTGTAACGTATAGAGCTGGCATCTAGGCATCTGGGTTTGTCTTTGTTGGATGGATATTTTGTGTTGGAATATTCCAGACTTGATGTAGTAGGCTCTGGTGGTGACAATGGAGAATCTCAGGTGTTGAAGATACAATAGAAGAAATAGATACATTGGTCAAAGGAAATGTTAAATCCAAAAAATTCCTGACAAAACATCCAGCAAATCTGGGACACTGTGAAAAGACCAAACATAAGAATAATAGGAATAGAAGGAGAAGAATCCCAGCTCAAAGGCACAGAAAACATTTTCCACAAAATCATACAAGAAAATTTTCACAACCTAAAGAAGGAGATGCCTATAAAGATACAAAAAGCATACAAAACACCCAAAACACCAAATATATCGGACCAGAAAAGAAAGTCCGCTCACCACACAATAATCAAAACACTAAACATACAGAACGAAGAAAGAATATTAAAATCTTCAAGGGAAAAAGTCCAAGTGACATATAAAGACTAATGTCTGACTTCTCAATGGAGACTCTAAAAGCTAGAAGGGCCTGGAGAGATGTCCTGCAGACTCAAAGAGACCAAGACTACTATAACCCAGCAAAACTTTTATCAGCACAGATGGAGAAAACAAGATAGTCCATGATAAAGTCAAATTTAAACACTTGGACGTATCTTCCTCTAGAAGGAAAACTCCAGTCAAGGATATGAAGTGGGGTGGTGAAGATGAGGGGACCCATGATTGGTTGCAAACCGGGCTGATCCTGGCAGAAGCCTAGAGTTTCCCTGGCACACAGGATGAGACAGTGGGACTAGGCAGGGGTGTGGGGTGTTATGCAGCCTTCTTTAAATAACTGAATATGAGTGGATCCTGTGAAAAAGGTGAAAGCAGCTACATATACACACTTTTGTTTGATAAGTAACAAAATAACAGATTTGTATATAGACCAAGAAGACCCTTGAAGCCAACTGACATGTCTCCTAAAAGTCAAAGATGAAAAAAAGTAAATAATAAAATCAGTAATACTTTATTACTATGCAAAATATAACATAGATCTCCTTTGAGTCCATAGTGATGTAAATAAATGTTTGAACTAAATAATGAGTAGAGGACAAGGGACAAATCTCCATTAAAACCTCCAAGTTATTTACGTGGATTTTCTACCTTTAAAAAGAAGAGGACAGAATTCCCTACTCCTCAATTAGTCATCAGCTGCTTATACTGGCTCCCTCTAAAAAGTACTGGGGGAACAGAGGAGTAGAATATCTTACTGTGGGGGTAAGTTACAGGTACTTAAGCTAGGTGGTGAAGATAATGTGAACATACATAAATTATATAGAGAGCACATACTTTTCATATGATACAATAGAAGTAACATTTCTATGGCTCTTCCTCAAAATTCTAAGAGTAGTTATACCTTGAGAAAATACCAGAAACTCACTACACAAACCTGTCCAGATATTCACAACTCTCAAGATAAAAAATAAAAAAAAAAACTTAGGGAAGTCTGAGAAACTGTCACTGCCAAGAGAAGCATTATAGATACGAAATCAAAAAGTTATTTGATAATCTAATGGGATCCTGAAACAGTAAAAATTTGTAAGTAAAATAACAAGGAAATAGGAATAAACTATGACACTTGTTTATTATTGCTATAAATGTAAGATTCTGATATGAGACATTAAAGATAGTGGAAATTGGTGCAGATATAGAGAATGTCTATGTAGTGTTTTCTTTAAATCTAAAAAAGGAAATTTGATAAAGAAAAATTTAAGTTCAATTCTATTATCATATTATATTCAACTTAAAAAAACAACAACAAAGTAAATGAGCTAAGTGTTTCCCAAGTCACATTATGAGCCTAAGAAAGTCTTGCCAAAATTATAAAAAGACAGTAGAAACAAAGTAAAAATATAGACCAATATCTGTTGTATAATAGATATAGCAACTTTATAAAGTACTAACATAAAAAAAGAAAACATGTATAAAGACGAAATGGATTTAAATGAAACAAAGATGATCATTGGGTGACTTATTAACCTGAATCACCATATTAATAGATTAAATGAAGGGGGAACCTATAATTATCTCAACTGATTCAGAAAAGCACTTTTTTTTATTTTTGACATTGTATTTTAGTTACATTTCTTCCTTTCCTTTTCTCCCTTCAAACTCTCCCATATACCACTCCATACCAGCTTGCCTTTATTTTTTATCAATTATTATTGCATGAATGTGTGTGTGTGTGTGTGTGTGTGTGTGTGTGTGTGTGTGTGTGTGTGTATTCCCAAATATAACCCATTGGGTCCATATGATTTACTTGTTTGCAGGGCTGGCCATTTGGCATTGGACAGCCAATTGGTTTGCTCTTACCTGGAGAGAGCCGCCTCTCCCACTCACAGCTTTACTTAGTTGTCTGTAGTTCTTTGTATACGTTTGGGGCCTCATGGTCTTTTTCTCATGCAATTTGGCATGTCATTAGTTTCATCCATGTTCTGCTCACATATTGCTGAGACTATGAGTGTAGCTTCTGATATTACTAGAGACAATCTCACAGCTAATTACCAGAAAAGCATTTAATAAAATTCCATACACATTTATGTTCAGAGATTCTGAGCAAACAAGGATTAGAATTTTTCTTTAATAGTGCAAATGTAGTTAACAATTATGTGTTACTAATATTCTTTTGTTAGAAATAAAAGTCCTATTGTAACTACTTCTACCCAACATTGTACAAAGCAAAACGCTTTGTATAAACATTGTAAAAGAATAAAACAGGGCTTTATGAATACACATACCTAAATTTGATAAAGATCAATAGTCTTAGAACCAGTGGATAATGACTTCCCTGTAGTGGCATATTGGAGTCCCCCTTTCAGCTAACCTTCCACGTTCTGTATACTCTAGCACCTGCCAAGACCCCAAGGCCACTTACAGTTAGATCAGTATTATATACAAATAGCTAAGAGATATAGGGACAGTGACTGAGATCAGATAAAGATCTAATGACCCTTTCCACCCCCTCCTCCTCTTAGAGAACATCAAAATAGTCAACAGGCCCAATCCTGAAGGTTTCTTACAAGTAGTCATAGCTGATCTGATGAGGAATTGTGGCTGTCATAGTCAGAAGGCAATGCTATATAACACCTAATGATCAGATTGCAAACTTTTAAGATGTACATAGTAGTAAGAAATACACTTTTGCTATAATCCTGCGTGTGCTCACACACACTGGCATGTCTTTTTGTACATGGTATGAAGAGATGAATGTGTGTGTGTGTGTGTGTGTGTCTATTTAATCATATTCATACATGTATGTGTATTAGAAGCATATAGTTTATGGAACTATCAGCAAGAGACCCTGCCTCAGTAATTAAAATGGAAAACAGTCAAGGAAGTGACATGACTTTAACTTTGGGCCTCCACATACACCTGTACATGCATGTACCCACACTCATATAAGCACACAGGTACATAGGCTTGTATACCACACATACATATGAAAAATTTTCTAGAATTGATTTCCCACAAACCAATATTGTCATTACACCTTATGTTCTTTCATTTCTAGTTTTTAAAAGTATAAATCTCAGCTGTGGAGTTGGGATATAGCTTAATGGTAGATATTTTTGCCTTACATGCAGAAAATCCTGGAGTTGGGGTTAGGGTGGAAGTTTAGTAATTCCAGCTGTGTTTTACTTTTCTTTGGTTAAGTAACCACAAAACTCTGTTGTCTCATCTGTAAAGCAGAAATTATGCTAATAAACTATCCCATAGGGCTGTTGTTGGTGTGATATGAAAATTAAGTAAAGGGTAGAGAGATAGTCCAGTCAGTAAAGCATTTCCTGGAAAGCATCAGATCTTGACTTCAGATCCTCAGAAAATAGGTACGTAAGATTAATATGGTGGCAAAAACTTGTAATGACAGAAATCATAATGTGGGGAGTGGAGACAGGCAGTCCCTGAAGCTTGCTGGCCCGCCAGCTTAGCCTACTTACCCTGTCCAGCAAAATGTGGAAGTTATTTGAGAAATGACACTTGAGGTTGTCCTCTGATCTCTGTACACAAGTACACTTGCATGCACGCACACACACACACACACACACACACACACACAGAGACAGAGAGACAGAAGAAAAGAAAGACACAAAGAGAATGTGAGTAAAGTACATGTCAAGAAACAAAAAATAAATAACTGTTAGGTGTTACTTACTTGTCAGCTCAATCTAATTGTCATAACTTTAATAATAAAAAATCCCTCTATAAATCACATTCTGTGAAATTTAAGAAAGTGAAAACATGATAAAAATCGAGGTTGAATATAAAAGGAAATAAATATAAAAGGGAAATAAATGATACTTATTAGATGCTGGGAAATAAACATCAGAAAGTGAACAAAAAATATCAAATCAGTTTTTGTCTAATATATTCTATTATATGGTCTTCCTTTCCTTACTATTATAAGCCTACTTTAAGTTCATTTTTAAATATTGTTCTTGAAATGGTAGTGCTTGGTAGTACTGAGCAGAATCCATCATTGGTCCCCAATTCCTTAAGAATGTATTCTAGTCCTGTATAGTGATTGTGTTACTTCCAATATCTAAGCCCAATGTACCTTTTGAAAGAAGATGGGCCAAGTACTTATTTGGTTCCTATTTTTTCAACTAGTACTTGATGTATTATAATTCAAAAATTATGTTACTCCTGTTAATAAATTAATTTTGAAAACTTATTAGAGAGTTTCAGTAATTAATACAGAATTGCACGGAGAATAAATAGTATAAAAATTCAAACACAAACTATTACAGCTGTTCTCAAACTTTTCCAAGCATCCAATCAACTAGCACTCTTATAAACATCCAAATTACTGGATCCAATCCCCATCATTTCTTATAGAGTAAATCAGCAGCAGCAGAGAGGAAGAGGGAAGAGAGAGTTGGGAGATTTGCATTTCTAAGTACCCAAATAACATGTATAATGCTGGTCCAGAGACCACACATTGAAAACTACTGATGTATCAAACTAACATTTTCCTGTGTTGCTTCATACTTCCCACATAAACACCTAAACTACTCTTTCCTTCATTCTTTCCCAAACCCTTTTCATCTGTTGAATATTTCCTTCATTAAAAACTACTCAAGTCTGTTTCTCCTATAACATTTTTACTCATACCCTCACTTAGAGATGTAATGCTTTATTTTATGCTTTTGAGGCCAGGCCCACCTTGAACTTAGAGATACTCCTGTGCCTCTGCCTCCCACTGCTGGGACTAAAGGTCTTTGTCACTTCACCAGCAGCAGTAGCAACTTAAGGAAGGATTTCTTTTTTTCTCTCTCAAGAATTTATCCCCTAGTAAGTTGTATATGCTCCATTGGAAGATCATACATTTAAAAATATGTCCTTGAAGAATTTTGTTTTGGTTTGTTTTTAAAAGGACACAAAGTTAGGTGGGGAAATGTATTTTGGAAGTGTTGGGAAGTATTATGATCAATGTACATTGTAAGAAATCCCAAAGAACTAATGCAAAGTTTAGGAAATACAGTTTTTAATAAAATAATGAATTCCAAAATGAAATAGAGAAAGGATGATTAGTAGACATTTTGAAATATATGCAAGGCTTTAAGTAAATGCTAACAAATTTTCCCATTCAGATTGTAAGAAAAGGAAAATAAAATATATGACAATTGTAGATTATTTTTTAAAAATCAGTGTCATAGAATAAGCTCCATCATAAGAACATTTGTAAAATAGAATTACATTACAAAAAATTCTGACTTATAAATGTTTTAAAAATAGCATAATTTCTTTTTCAAAGATAAAAATAAAATGTAACCACATCAAATTCCAGCCAGTTAGTGAGATAGCAGAATTCTAATTCTTATAATAATTAAAATATATTCCATACATGTATGAAATTGTCAAAGAACAATTTTAAAGAAAACTTTTAAAAGAAAAAGAACTCAGGTGTTGTTTGAATAAAAAAAGATAGTCTTAGATGGTCTTTTAATAAAAAAAAGAAAGAAAGAAAGAAAGAAACAAACAAACAAACAAACAAACCCAGAGCCAGCTATCAGGGTGAAAGCTGAAAGATCAGAAAAGCCAAACAGCCAGCCACTAGTTCTTACCTCTATGAAATCCTCAGTCTAAATAGAGTGAGTTCCTGTTTCCTCGTGCCTTATATACCTTTCTCTGCCCAGACATCACTTCCTGGGATTAAAGGCATGTGTGCTTCCCAGTACTGGGATTAAAGGTGTGTGCCACCACTGCCTGGCTCTGTTTCCAGTGTGGCCTTGAACTCATGGAGATCCAGATGGATCTCTGGATCCCGAGTGATAGGATTAAGGGTGTGTGCCACCACTGCCTGGCTCTGTTTCCAGTGTGGCCTTGAACTCACAGAGATCCAGATGGATCTCTGGATCCCAAGTGATAGGATTAAGGGTGTGTGCTACCACTGCCTGACCTCTATGTCTAATCTAGTGGCTGGCTCTATCCTCCAATCCCCAAGCAAGTTTATTAGGGTACACAATATATCACTACACTCAGGCCTTCCGTTCTTGACTCAATTTTCTAGTGCCTTCTCCTTTTGTTTTGTTTCTAGCCAGCTGATTTAAACATGGAATTGAAGTTGTCCAGTGAAACAGAGACCATGAATATAAAAAGGAGTTGGGAGAAGGAACTGGGGGAAGGGCAAGAAGGAAGGAAAGGAAGGGAGAAGTATATAATTAAATTGTAATATCAAAAATAAAATTTTAAAAAAAGAAATTGATGAGAGTCTCTCAAAGACCTTTCTATATTAAAATACCTGTAGCTAACAATGATTCTGTTTATGACTAAGCTCTCTTGCCTTTTCCCCCCACAGCAATTCATTTGTAAAATTCCCTATTTACTTTCTACACTTGTTGAAAAGTTAAAGAACAAATCTAAACCTCACTCAACTCTTGAATACTTTCTAATTTAGACTTTTGAACATCACTATTACGACATTACATATATTAATGCACTGTATCCTTGAACCGTTACAATTTGAAAAGCTAAAATTAAACAAAAAGGCAGTTGTATAGTGTCAGATTACTTTAAAATAGCTAGTTTATTCTGATTCAATGTTCAGTCCATTTTTTAAATTCACTGTACTAACCACTATTATAAAGACATCAGTCAGAATGTTCTATTTGTATAATAATTGATAATTTCTTACTGTAACATTTTACTCCTATAATAGATGTTCTCATATAAAACAGTATGGTTGGCCTTTGTTGAATATTTGTTGCAATTCATTATTCAATCCATTTTCTCTTTCTTTTCAGACCAGTGTGTGGAATAAGGGGAAAAACTCTGATAATTAACCTACCTGGTAGCAAGAAAGGATCTCAGGTAAGCATTCTTTACATCATATGGTTTGATGAATGGACTTATAGCCAACCAACTGTAAGAGCAGACAACCCACAATCTGAACATAGCACAAAGCTGCTCACTGCTGACACTATTCAGGAGTTCAGGAGATTCCCAATAAGCACCCTCAAATTTTGTAATTCATTAGGATGAATCAGAGAACTCACTAACACTTTATAGGCTTACAGTTATTGCTTATGGAAGGAAAAAATACAGATTAAATTGAGCCAAGAAAAGTGCATTGGAGTCCAGTTAACATACCAGATGCAGAGCTTCTGTTGCCCTCTTCCTGTGTACTCAGGAATTTGTTACTCTCTTGCCATTGTGACATTCTACATGGAATATCAACAATCAGATAATCTAATTTGATCTGTTATGTTTATCGTGTTTCTGTTTATTCATTCTAGCTCATCATATACTGTCCACATGGCTGAATTTTAGTCCTTATTCCTTTAGCCTCCAATATCTTTCAGAGACAAAGCAATACCAAAGTATGTCCAAACCTGCATTGTAGTTTACATTGTTAGGAGATCTGGTTGCCCAAGGCCTTTGACAAACAAGAACACTCTCAGTCATGGCAGTCAGGTATCCTAGAAGTTCCCCTTCTAGTGGCTAAAGGCAAGGCTAGACTCTTTCTGTGTGATATTTAATTCTGTACTACATATGGTGTGGTATGTTCTGGCCTTTGGCTAAGGCTTTTTACCAAACAATTAACATTCCTCAAAAAATTATATTTTAACACTTATTATATCACTTAACACAGCAATATTATCAATGATCATATGCCTGATTTGCAAGCAGCAACATGAAATATGGTTAGACTTAGAGAAACAAGTAATCTACACTTTAAAGACACTATATATATTTTCATATTTTAATTGTAATTTACTAATTTTCCATCTTAATCTTAATATTCATGCAATGCTATATAACAGAAATTAGCTAAACAATTTCCAGTCATTTGCTGGCCACTCATTTAATGTTGGTATTACACTTTAAGGAGGCCTTAATGCACTTTCCAAATATATTTGACAAAGAATAATCAGTACTACTATAGTAATAACAATGCCAATATTACAACATATCTAAATATAGAAATAGTACAACTGAAAAAGTATGAAGTCCAAAGATAGTGGATTAAAATAAAGTCAGGCCTTCGTTATACTTGTCTTATGAAGCATTACCTATCTTGTCTTGAGTCTCTTACATCTTTGAAGAGGTATAAAGTTCAACCACTATGCTGATTCACATTACCATTAGTAGTATTGGGTTAACCCTTTATTTTGCAACAGGACATTGTCATCTACAAAATTCACGTACAAGAACCACACAATCACTTAAAAAAAGTTTTCAGGTCATTTTGGCTTTGTGTTTAGCTATATATGTAGATATCATGTAGGTATCCTCAACCACATTGGGTTTGCAGGCCATAGGTTAGGTACCTCATAACACCTCCCACTCAGTCAATTCCTGTTCATATGATATGGTTACACAGATAAAGAGCTGGTGGATTATCTCTCCACTTAGGCAATATAGTATCATTCATTGTCAAATCTAACTTATCCAGATGTGGTAAGGGCAAAAGCAAACATCAGGAATTCTGACAAAAAAATTTAAAGATAATATTTCACATCTTCTTGCTTAGAAAGTGTCCCCTATTGTGGCACCCACAGTTGTATTATTGCTGTGGCCACTGTGTCAGATTAGAAAAAAAGTTTGGGTGTCATGGGGAGAAAGGGTACATTTGTAAGGAAAAGCATTTAGTTATGAGTATCTTTGTGTAAGTGCCCCTTTCCTTCAAAAGTGAACTCAACTAGTAGGAACCTTCCTTATATTGAATGTGATGAGACACTCATGAAGGCATATAAGAGCCCTTCATACCTTTTTCCATCCATGTGAAGACAAAAGTTTGAAGCACCCATGTCATTCTCCAAAGATGAAAATCCTAAAACCTATTTGTATCCTCAGGAGTTACCAGCATCAATTTTAATTTGACAGTTATATGTTGAACTTTCCCTCTTCAGAATATTTCCCATGGCTTTCTATGGTTTCTGACTTACTTGTTGACAGATTGGACAGTTATTGTTGACACTTCATGCCTCAAAGGGTGCAAGATGAATATATCTTAACTTGGCCTATCTTGCTTTGCTGTAGCTATCTAGTGTTCACTTACCTCTTGGACTCATGTAACCAATTTAAGCATCCAAATGTGTATGATTCCACTCAATTTCTAATCCTAGGAAGAAGTTCTTTGGGTGGACATTGACATATTTTACTTTAATACACACCCTGAAATTCCAGGAATAACTTCAATATTCCTGGGATTTCAGGGTGTGTATTAAAGTAAAATATGTCTTCATGCATCTATGTCTTCAGTAGATCAGTTTTTCATAACTTTTTTTCCTGCACATGTAACCATATGACATTGAACACTGCTCCTGAGTTAGGAAAGTAAATATGTAAGTATAGCTGAGATACAGCATAGGAGTATAGGTTGTGCTGACAATTCACAGGCCCTAGGACCATCATGTAGTTCAAGCATGAATTATTTGTTGTCATCTTCTTCAGCCACCTGCAAAGTTGGAACATTCCAAAGGATGAGCTTCCTTAGTGACGACTTCAACTTGAAGTGATTCCTAAAACTACATACTAATTCATTAGGATTCACGGAACTCACTGAAAGGTGTTATAGTTATTATTTACACAGGAAGGTGATATGGATTAAAATGAGGAAGGGGAAAGTGCATAGGGCAGAACATAAGAGTTACCTATGAAACAAAGAGCTTTCAATGTCTTTTCTTTCTTAGGACCATGCACATGTTACCATCCTGTCCTAGACACATGACAATATACATGCAGAGCATTGCCAATGAGGAATACCAGCTTGAGCCTTTGGTATTCATAGTTTTCAGGTATCTGGTAGTCAAAGATCCCAGCAAATAAGACATTTTTATCAGGCATGACATTCTAATGTCTGAATATAGCCTCCTAGAAGCTGAAGGAAAATATCAAACCTGTGTTTAGTCAAGATTACATTCTTTAATATACTGTTTAAACAGTGAGCAATTGAGCCCTATAAAGAGAATCAAAAGATTAGGTATTCTTCAAGGTATGCCTTTAATGCTCCTAAATTTTTTAAGGTATTTCTTCACCTCTTAGACTTTATTAAAGTGTTGCTTTAATGTGAAAGAGAAAGACTTCCATCTTTTCCTCAGACCTAAGTAGCTCTGTATTCTTATGGGATGCGTTATAGATAATAATGATGCATGAAGAAAATACTATATTGACTTCTATTCACAACTTTTTACAATTTTATTTCTGTTTTTACTTAACTGCACAGTGTTTTTGGGATGACTATACTTGTACACTTTAGGGTAATAGAATTTCCAATCTGAACAACAACAACAAAAAAAAATCTGGTCCTTAATGTGGTTTGTTAGATCCAAGTCTTGCACTAGCAAACATTTTGAAAACACTCCTGCCTTTTGTATCCTTTCTATATAAAGCATAAATAAATCCAAAGTTGTATCAAAATTGTACTTTAAAAGCTTAGTGGACATTCGTCTAAGGATTCATCTAAGGACCATAACCTCTAACATGTGGAAAATACCATATGCTGTAATTGTTCATATTTCACATTAAAAAGATGTGTCAAATATGACTCATTCTTGAGATGGATGGAAATACAATTCCAAAAGTAGAATCAGTTTGACTGCCACCATTTTATTTGTCTCCTAAAAAGCCTAATTTTTATTCTTTTTTGTCTTTGTGGGCAGGAATGCTTTCAGTTCATACTGCCAGCTCTACCTCATGCCATTGACCTTTTACGTGATGCCATTGTAAAAGTAAAGGAGGTGCATGATGAACTTGAAGATTTACCTTCCCCACCACCTCCTCTTTCTCCTCCTCCTACAACTAGCCCCCATAAACAGACAGAAGACAAAGGGGTTCAGTGTGAAGAAGAGGAAGAGGAAAAGAAAGACAGTGGTGTAGCTTCAACAGAAGATAGTTCCTCGTCACATATAACTGCAGCAGCTATTGCTGCAAAGGTAAGTCGGCTGAGAGAGACCGAGTTCTGAAACACCCATGGGGAAATTACTCATTTCACCCCTCTTTCCATTTCATCCTTCCATAAGTTTAATACTTCTTGAGAGCATCCTAAAAATGGAACTTGAATATCCATTAAGTTTTGTCATTGTGTTCTCTGTCCTGGTACAGATTGTTTGTAAGCATTGAAGTCAGCTTGTGCTCTAAGGCACTAATGATATGCCAATTACCTATATACACTATAGTGATAAATAATATGATATTTAACAACTCTTTAAAGTTGCCATTTTATTAAATGTACAATGATTATATATTTAGAACATCCAAACTCCACAGATTTTAAAGAAACAGAAAAGTTAAAAGACCTCAGATGACTCTTAAAATTAGTTAGAAAAGAGTAATTTTAAAATTTTGCCTGGTGCGAAGGTATAGGGAACCCCTAAGTAGTACCACAAAAAAAAATTTTTTTAAAGACAAGTGTATAAGAGGGTTTTGAATTTTCCCCAACTAAAAATTTACTCAATTATTGTCAAACACAATTTATCTTAGTGGTATAGAGGAGAAATTAATATTTTCCTTTTAATTTAATAAATAATTTAAATATTAAGGTAACACCAGAGTTTACAAATTTTCTTCAGATGGACCTAGAAATAAATAGAGTACTGTGAGGTGTTTGAGTAAATTTGGTTATCTTACTGTCATATGTTCATCATAGTGAACATGATTTATATCATTATTTATGCCTACTAAAACCCAGCTGCTCTATTTTAATATCTTTAGGAAGTAGCACATTACTTTTAGTAATGATAATCATTCATTGTTTGATATTATGCAGGTTTAAAATTTAATTGCTATATGAAATAAATTGTAGATCACATTTTGGCTATGACCATAGGAAAAAAATCTCTTTTAATTTTTAAAAAGTATTTGTTCTTTGATTAAAAAAACAGTGTAAGAGAATGATTACTTTGTTCTATTTTGCTAGCATGTAGGGCAATACTGAATTTCAGTAGCTCTGAACAATAATCAGAAGTTATAGTGCTGTGGAAACTTTGATAAAAATCAAGGTCTGAAAATATTTAATCAAATCATCATTTTCAGCCTTACATATTTTCTTGATACTACTTTATAGATATATTAGTAAATGCAGCCAATAGCAGTTTTCAAGTCTATGAAGACTTTTCATATGGCTTAGTTCTGAATTCCTTATTGAAAATAAACAGATTAGAATCACTAGAAGTCCTTCTTGGGTCCATTAAATAATCCTTCATTGAACACTACCAGATTCTGTCTGTAGACCATTCAATAATCCATTAAATCCTAACCATACTATTAAGTACTAAGTTGAATTTTTTAGTAGAACCAGTTAATAAAATAGGTTCATTTTTTAAATCATTGTGTGTTCATTCTTTTTTATCCTTAATTAAAAGGGTTATTCCTTTTAATTACAATTAATTGTTGTTCCTTTACAGCATCAATTTTAGTTGTAAAGGAAAATATAACATATAAAGTCAAAGATGATTTTGTCACTTTGAATTTAGAAAAATTTGACATTTCATTGTTCCATTTGTGATCATTTTTTTTTTCTTTTAGTCATTTTGCTTATGTAATTTCATGCTTTGCTCTCACAGTATTCATAATTGTTATATGTTATACATTAGAAGCATCCATTCTACACCAGTCCTGCTGTTTTCATGGCACATCATGGACAGCCCATCCCTGGTATCATCAGTTATTCCCATCATGCAACAGGCAGTGCAGATAAACGGGTAAGACAATGAGTTTTGAATAATGATTTTGCAAATATATATCATACTTCCTTTATTTGGAGGTGGGCTATAACATATGGAAGATGAGTTATTTAATTGTGAAAGATCTTCAGGGTTATTGAGCATACCACATCAAGGAATTAATTTTTATCTTTGGTGCCTAAATTTCTCCATAGTCATTAAAAGTCTGTCATTTTTACAGTGAACTTTCATCACTTGACTTTTAAGAAATTCAGCTCAAGAAGTCTGGGTTTTCTTTGTTTGTTTGTTTTGCAGTTTTATTGAATACCTGTAAATAAATTGCCTAGCTTAATTAAGGTAGCATTTAGGAGGATTACATTGTGTCTTAACACCTAGAAAGCTTAATCAAACTAATATTTAATTTGCAATGGCTTTTTATTTTCATGAACTTGCATCTCTTTTTGTTTTCCTTCTCTGTGTTCTCATGGCAACCATTGAGAGCTCAGTCTGTGACTTTAATGATCATTAATCTTTAGAAACAGGTGCCTAAGTATACATATTACTTTTTTTACTCAGGAAAAGCAAAGAAAGTCAGACTTAAAATTCTTAAATATAAATCATTTAATAGCAATAATTTAGACCATGGATATAAGATAAAAAAATCCATTTCAATCCATTCTGTGCATATGAAATAAAAGGAAACAAAAAAAGAAAAATAAAACTAATTCATCAGATGAAATTTGACTTTATTTACTTAGGAATTACATATGTATATAATAACCTTTTGGAAGATAACATTATCAAATGTATAATTTAACACTTAAATTCCATAATACATATCTGGATGAAAATAAAATTGAGTTAGTCAAAGGACACATAGTAAATTTAAATTGTGGTTAGTTTAAATATTAGTGAGTGTCTTTGAGCGGTGCCAAATTTGAAGCCTTTCTTTTGGTAATTACATTTTATAGTGCTATTATAACCATTATAGAAAACATTCTGACCTTTTAAAATAAAAGTCATTGCATGATTCTGCATTTATAACCAAAATTATTGGTCACTATATTCTAAGAATATCAGATTAGATCCTCAAAAATTATTTGAGGGCTGGAGCCCTCAAATGGATAAGTGGTTAAGGGCATGTGCTGCCTTTCCAGAGAACCTGGGTTTGATTCCCGACACCAATGTTAAGTAGCTCACAGCAGCCTTTAACTCCAGCTCCAGGTGGATCCAAGTCTTCTGGTTCCTGTGGGTCCTTGAACTCAAGGGCACAGATCTACAAACAGATACAAACATATACATAAAGTAAAAAATGATAAAAAGAAATAAATCTTTAAAAGATAATAAAATCTCTTAAGAATTATTTAAGTAATATTTATTTTCATTTGTCACAAGGATTTACATATCTGCTACCATCATTTCAGGTACATATGAAAGAAGGTAATTATCATATATGATAGACATGAGTTATTGTGACCTAATCTTCTTTTTAATCAAGAAAATTTTTTCGTTCATTTTACACACCAATCAAAGATCCCCCTCTTCCTTCCTCCAGCCCCCCCCCCATGACTTAATTTTCTAGAACTAACTAATTTGAAAATAGCTCCAAAATGCTGTAAGTGGATCTCTTTTCTTTTTTTTTTTTTTTTTTTTTTTTGGTTTTTCGAGACAGGGTTTCTCTGTGTAGCTTTGCGCCTTTCCTGGAATTCGCTTTGGAGACCAGGCTGGCCTCGAACTCACAGAGATCTGCCTGCCTCTGCCTCTCGAGTGCTGGGATCAAAGGCGTGCGCCACCACTGCCCGGCCTATAAGTAGATCTCTTCATGATAGGACTCAGGAACTTATTTATTGACTGAAATTTAATATTCCTTTGTAAGTAGTAGCAGTATTAGTCATTTTGTCATTTTAGCAAATATTTATTTTTCATTTAGACTTAATTTTTATTCCTTTACTAAATGATGAATCATTTATCAAAGCATCTAATGCTCTTATTCTTTGTACTGTGCCCCCATAGGAAAGAATAGGAAAAAGAAAAAAGAGGTAACAGTCAATAAAACACCTTTAATGTTCTTGGTGTTTCTTAATACAAATAGATTATTCCATGCCATAAATAATTTGTAACCTAGGTAGAGTTGTAGTTATTAATACTACTTTACTTTCCGAAGTAATTTTGTTCTTCTTAACATCAAAAAGAGAAACTTGATCAATGAATGCACTGACTTTTCAGCAGTTACCAGTGATCTGATTACTACTTACTGCCAAATTTTTTGGCTGCCTGCCCAGCAGGCGTTTCCCATTCGCTCTTCTAATACTGCACTACATATATCCCCATCACATAGTTTGAGCATGTTAGTTTAATACAATCACCATTTTAATTTTATCTAACCACAGCTATTACTTCAGATAACACAGAATCCAAGCCCATCACAGCTCGTGGTTCTCAGCTCCAACTTTCTTTGAAGTACTGGGGAATAAATTCTGTTTAAATATGAGTATGAATGAAGAAATACACATACCAGCCAGGCAGTGGTGGCGCATGCCTTTAATCCTAGCACTCGGGAGGTAGAGGCAGGCAGATCTCTGTGAGTTCAGGGCCAGCCTGGTCTACACAGTGAGTTCAGGACAGGCTCCAAAGCTACACAGAGAAACCCTGTCTCGAAAAACCAAAAAAAAAAAAAAAAAACAACAAGGATGAGATTAAAATTATTCCTTTAATTGGCTAGAGTATATCGAGTAGGATTTTCTAAAGTTTCACACTTGGGTGAGAAGCCTGATTCAAGAGGACAAAGTGTAAGGAATATGAAGTAGAGAAGGAACAAGAAGAAAATAAATCGCACTCTGCTATGTTTAACCCTGAGATGACAACTTGTGTTATATATTGAAAAAATAACTGATAGGTTTGATAATCAAATTTATAAGGACAAACTATGATCATAAGACAAAAAGGAAAATTTCCTTGAGATATATGAGAAAATTTCATCTCACTAATGAAAATTAAATCTTCTAGAGAAGTTCAGAACAATGATGATGTTTCTGTGCTCTCCTCGTGAGTCTTATAGTACGTATACACAAAAATAAATACATATATCAGGACAGAAAATGAATGCATATAAAGGCTATTGAGGACACTGGTGTTATGGGGGAATAATTTTCATAGAATTTAGATAGAGGAGTGTAGATTTAAAAGGAAGGGTTTCCTTTTGGAAACTGGGATAAAAAGTGAAAAGGAGTTAGGCAAAAAGTATGTTCTTTTGTGTTTCATTTTTTTTTCCTTTTAGTATATGGTATCTGTAGAAACTCTTAGGTTTAGAGATTTTCATGAATACAGATGATGTGCTTTGATAATAGTCACTCCGCCTACCTCTCCTATCCCACTCTCTGCTATTCCTTATGCTTTCCATACCCCTTTGGGTCTACCTTTTACATATATGTCTTAAATTCTACAAATGAGAAAAATGTAATGCTCGTTTGACTTTTTTTTTTTTTCAGTCTTACTCAAGTCACTCAATACACTAATCTGCAGTTTCATCCATTTTCTTGCAAATGACATAAAGGCTCTGTGTCTTAAAACTTGTTTGTATATGTTGTATATGTATGTATGTATGAACCTTATTTAAATTTATCTGTACAGCTGTTGATGGGCACCCAGAAAGTGGCTTCTGTGGACACTGCCATGATAAACATGGAAACATGAGTGTTTACAGTAGAGATTTTTTTTTATTCTTTTAGGTAGCAAGCCAGAGTTATATAGCTTTATCAGATAGTAGTTCTCTTTTTAATTTTTGAGACACTTACATGCTAATATGGACTAATATATTCCCATGAGCAGTGTGTAAGGGTTTCTTTTTTTGGGGGGGGGGTTGGTTTTTGGAGACAGGGTTTCTCTGTGTAGTTTTGGTGCCTGTCCTGGATCTTGCTCTGTAGACCAGGCTGGCCTTGAACTCGCAGAGAACCACCTGGCTCTGCCTCCCAAGTCCTGAGATTAAAGGTGTGTGCCACTGCCACCTGGGCTCTTTCATTCTTAATAGCATTTGTAGTTTCTGTTTATTTTCTCTCTGATCTTGTTCTGACTGTAGTGGAATAAAATTTCATTTAGTTGTGGCTTTCATGTCTCTGATGAGTATAGGTATTGAGCAAATAAATCTTCGTGTATTTATTGGCCATCTGTACTCTTTATTTGAAAAGTGTTCATTTTAACTGTACTTTCTATTTGTTCCTTTAATGTTTTGTCTTTTTTGTTCTGTACATGAATCCATTGCCAGGTAAGTAGCTGGCAAAATTCTTCTTCCATTCTATAACCTTTCTTTTCATCCTGATAATTGTCTTCAGTGCTATGAAGAAACTTTTTATTTGATGCAATCCCACTTGCTAAATCTTGCTCTTATTTCCTGAGTTGTCCTATTCAGAAAGTCATTTTCTATGTTTATATCTTAAATTGGTTTTTTCCTAGTAATTTCACAATTTTAGTTCTAATCTTAAGATCTCTAATACATTTTGTTTTGGTTTTTGTACAAGGTGAAACAGAAATCCAGCTTCACCTTATGTATGTGGGCATCCTGCTATATGACCACCACTTGTTTAAGAGAATGCCCTTTCTTCAGTGTGTTTTTGCCACCGTTGTGGCGAATCAGGTGGCTTTTGCTCTTCCTTTGGTCTGTGTTCTCTTTTTGAGAGGGTACCATATTGTTTCATGACTATGGCTCTATAATAATGAGTCAAGTATTCTGATGCTTTTACCATTGCTAGTTTTGTTCAGGATTGCTTTAACTATTCTGAGTCTTTTGTGTTTCCATCTAAACTTCTGATTTTTTTTCAATCTCCAGGAAGAGTATTATAAGAATTTTGATAGAGATTTCACTTATGTTTGCTTTTGTAATATAACCACTTTAAAATCAGTTCCATCAATCCATTAACATGGGAGATCTTTAAATTACTTTGCAGAAGTCTTCCATGTCTTGAGTTAGATTGGTCCCTAGTTGGTGCCACAGTGATTTCCATAGTAGCTGTACATCTGTGCACTCCACCAGCAATGGGTGAATGTTCTCGTTACTCCACATCATGACGCATGAACTGCCATTTGTCTTACTGATCTTAGCTATTCTGACAAATACAAGATGAAATCTTAAAGTAGTTTTGATTTTCATTTTCCTAATGACTTAAGATGTTGAGTATTTCTTTTAAATGTAATTCCTCTTTTAGAGAATACTCTGTTTAATCTGTACCCCACTTTGAATTGGGTTATTTGTTTTCTTGATGTCCAGTTTATTTTAGTTTTGTTTGTTTGTTTGATTTTCCAGACAAAGTTTCTCTGTGTCCAGACTGTCTTGGATTTCTCTTTGTAGGCCTTGAACTCACTGAGATCCACCTGCCTCTGCCTCCCCAGTGCTGGGATTAAAGGCATGCACTATCACCACCCAGCATATTTTAGTTTTTTATGTATTTTAAATATTAGCAGATATTAGCCCTCTTTTGGATAGTAGTTGGTAAAAATCTTTTCCCATTCTGTAGCCTTCCACTTTCTCTGAATTATGGTGTCCCTTGTCGTGCAGGAGCTTTTCATTTTCATGAGGTCACATTTATTAATTGTTGATCTTAGTGCCTCTGCTATCAGTGTTCTCTTCAGAAAGTGTTTTCCTGTGCCAAGGTACTCAAGGCTATTTCCCATTTTCTCTTCTATCGGATTCAGTGTATTCATTCTGTCTTACGTTGAGGTCCTTGATCTATTCATAGTTGACTATTGCTCAGAGTGATAAATGTAGATCTATTTGCATTCCTCTTCGTGCAGCCATCCAGGTTGACCAGCACCATCTGTTGAAGATTCTCTCTTCATCTTTTAGTTAATTTAGCTAAGGGTTTATCATTGTATTGATTTTCTCAAAGAACCAACTTTTCCTTTCATTGATTCTTTGTATTGTTTGTTTGTTAGCCCAGAGTTTAATTCTTTCTTGCCATCTACTCTTTCTCAGTGTTATTTATCCTTTTTATATTAGAGTTCTCAGGTATGCTGCTAAGTTGCTAATATGAGATCTCCTCAGGTTTTTATGTACGCATTTAATGATATGAATTTGCTTCTTAGGACTGCCTTCATTGTGTACCATAGGTTTGGGCATGTTGTGTTTTCATTTTTATTTAATTTTAAAGGTTTTTAATTTCCTTTTCATTTTTTAATTTTTTTTATTCATTTTACATACCAACCACAGATTCTCCTCTCATCCCTCCTCCTGATCCCCTTCATCTCCCCCGTCCCTGACCCACCCCGCATCCCCTCCTCCAAAAGGGTTAGTTCTGCCATTGGGGGAAAGCTAAGCTTAGTACATTCAGTTGAGGCAGGACCAAGCCCCTCCCCTCTGCATCAAGGGTGAGCAAAGTGTCGGACCATAGGTAATGGGATCCAGAAATCCAGGTCATGCACTGGGGATAGATCCTGATCACACTGCCAGGGGCCCCTCAAACAGACCCAGCATCTCTCTCCTGTATGCAGAGGGTCTAGTCCGGTACCATGCCGGTTCCACAGCTGTAGATCTAATCTTTGTGAGTTCATATGAGCTTGGTTCAGTTATTTCTGTAGATTTCCCCATTATGATCTCGACCCCCTTGCTAATATAATTCCTCTTCTCTCTTTTCGACTGGACTGTCGGAGCTCAGCCTGGTGCTTGGTTATGGATCTCTGTATCTGCTTCCATCAGTTACTGGCTGAAGCCTCTATGATGACAGTTAGGCTATTCACCAATCTGCTTATCAGGGTAGCCCAGTTCAGGCACCCTCACCACTATTGCTAGTAGTCTAATTAATCTGGGTTCATCCTTGTGGATTCCTGGGAATTTCTCTATCACCAGGTTTCTTCCTTACCCACAGTGTTTCTCTCTATGTCTCTTTCATTGCTCTCCCACTCCGTCCCTCCCCTAGCTCAATCATTCCATTCCCTCATGTTCTCATCCCTCATTCCTTCCCCTCTAATAACCCCCTATCCTCAGTTTATTCATGGAGATCTCCTCTATTTCCTCTTCCCAAGGTGATCCGTATGTCCCTCTTAGGGTCCTCTTTATTTCCTAGCTTCTCTGGAGCTGTGGGTTATAGTCTGGTTATCCTTTGCTTTACATCTAGTATCTACTTATGAGTGAGTACATACCATATTTGTATTTCTGAGTCTGGGTTACCTCATTCAGGATGATATTTTCTGGTTCCATCCATTTGCCTACAAATTTCATGATGTCATTGTTTTTTTACAAGTGAGTGATACTCCATTGTGTATATTACCATATTTTCTATCCATTCTTCAGTTGAAGGACATCTAAGTTGCTTCCAGGTTCTGGCTATTACAAATAATGCTGCTATGAACATAGTTGAACAAGTGTCCTTATGGTATGTTTGAGCATCCCTTGGATATATGCCCAAGAATGGTATCATTGGGTCTTGAGGTAGATTGATTCCTAATATTCTGTGAAGTTGCCCTATTGTTTCCAAAGTGGCTGTACAAATTTCCACTCCTACCAACAGTGGGGGAGTGTTCCCTTTGTTCCACATCCTCTCCAACATAAGTTATCAGCAATGTTTTTGATCTTAGCCATTCTAACAGGTGTAAGATGGCATCTCAGAGTTGTTTTGATTTGCAATTCCCTGATGACTAAGGATGTTGAGCAATTCCTTAAATGTCTTTCAGCCATTTGAGATTCTTTTGTTGAGAATTCTCTGTTTAGATATATAGCCCATTTTTTAATTTGATTGTTTGGTATTTTGCTCTCCATTTTCTTGAGTTCTTTATATATTTTAGAGATTAGCCCTCTGTCAGATGTGGGGTGGTGAAGATTTTTTTCCCATTCTGTAGGCTGTTATTTTGAAAATGGGCCAAGAAAGAAATCAGAGAAACATCACCCTTTACAATAGCCACAAATATAAAATACCTTGGGGTAACTCAAACTAAGCAAGTGAAAGACCTCTATGACAAGAACTTTAAGTCTTTGAAGAAAGAAATTGAAGAAGATATCAAAAAATGGAAAGATCTCCCTTGCTCATGGATAGGTAGGATTAACATAGTAAAAATAGAAATCTTACCAAAAGCAATCTACAGATTTGTTGCAATCCCCATCAAAATCCCAACACAATTCTTCACAGACTGGAAAGAAAAATATTCAACTTTATATGGAAAAAACAAAAAAAACCCAGGATAGCTAAAACAATCCTGTACAATAAAGCAACTTCTAGAGGCATCACCATCCCTGACATCAAGCTCTACTATAGAGCTGTAGTAATAAAGACAGCTTGGTATTGGCATAAAAACCGACATGTGGACCAGTGAAATCGAATTGAAGACATTAATCCACACTCCTATGAATACCTGATTTTTGACAAAGAAGCCAAAACTGTACAATGGAAAAAAGAAAGCATCTTAAACAAATGGTGCTGGCATAACTGGATGTTAATACATAGAAGATTGCAAATACATCTATATCTATTACCGTACACAAAAATCAAATCCAAGTGGATCAAAGACTTCAACATAAATCCAGCCACGCTGAACCTGATAGAAGAGAAAGTAGCAAGTAGCCTAGAATGCATTAGCACAGGAGTCCACCTCTTAAATATAACACCAGTAGCACAGACAGTGAGAGCAACAATTAATAAATAGGACCTCCTGAAACTGAGAAGTTTCCTTTTTATTTTTATTTTGACCTATTTTTTTATTCTGTACTGAGTTGTTTATTTTCCATGAAAACGTATACTTTCTATTGTTGGTAGTCTGCAGCTTTAGTCCATTGTGGTCAAATAGGATAAAAGATGTTATTTTAATTTTGTAATATCTGTTGAGATTTGCATTGTGTCCAAGTATGTAGTCAATTTTAGAGACAGTTCCATGAGCTGCTGAGAAGCTCATTCATGGTTGTGTGAAATTTTCTGTAAGTATCTGCTATTTTCATTTGATTTATGAGGTTATTTAACTCTGGCATTTGTCTTTTATGTTTTTGTCTTGATGACTTGTCTCTGGCAAAAGTGAGGTATAAGTCACCAACTGTCATTTTATGAGGGTCAAGGTGTGATTTTAGCTGTAATAGTGTTTCTTTTGTGAACTTGGTGCCCTTGATTTGGTGCAGAGATGTTTAGAATTGCAATATCCTTTTGTTGATTTTTTTTTCCCTTTTATGAGTTTGTGGTGTCCACCCCTATCTTAATTAGTTTTGGTTTCAAGTCTTTTGTCAGCTATCAAAGTGGCTACACCTGCTTGTTTCTTGGGTCCGTTTGCTGGGAATATCTTTTTCCATTCTTTTGCTTTGAGGTAATTTTTATCCTTGATGTTAAGGTGTGTTTCTCGGATACAGAAGAGGAATAAATCCTGTTTCACATCCAGTCTATTAGTCTGTGTCTTTTTATTATGGAATTGAGACCCTTGATGATGAGAATTAGCAATGGGCAGTGTTTCTTGAGTCCTATATTTTGTTATTATGGTATGGGCCCTCCTTTCCTCTTTTGATTTACTGGCCTGAATTATTTATTCCTTATGTTTTCTTGGGTGTGGTTAACATTTTCAGCTTGAAGTTTTCTAGCACATTCTGTAGAGCTGGATTGGTAGATAGATATTGCTCAATTTGAATTTTATTGTAGAGTGTCCTTGTCTATTGTTATTGATAGTTTTGTTAAGTATAGTACTCTGGGATGGCATCTGTGATCTCTCATCCAGTTTAAAGAACATCTATCCAGGCCCTTCTAGTTTTCAGATTCTCCATTAAGAAATCAGATCCTGTTCTATTGCATCTGCCTTTATTAGTCATGGGGAAATTCTTTTCTGGTCCTGTTTATTTGGTGTTCTGTGTACTTCTTGTACCTTAATAGGCACTGCCTTCTTTAGGTTAAGAAAGTTTTCTTCTATGATTTTTGTTGAAAATACTTTCTGTGCCTTTAACCTGGGTTTCTTCTTGCTCTATTTCTATTATTCTTTTTTTAAATACATATATACTCTTTTTTTTTAATTTCTTTAGACAGGGTTTCTCTATGTAACTAGCCAAGGCTGTCCTGCAACTTGATCTGTAGACCAGGCTGTCCTTGAATTTACAAAGATCAGCCTGCCTCTGCCTCCTGAGAGCTGGGATTATAGATGTGTGCCGCCACCACCCTGTTATTTCTATTATTCTTAGATTTGGTGTTTTCATGGTGTCTCAGATTTCCTGGATGTTTTGTGCCTGAATTTTTTTTTACATTTAATGTTTTCTTTGACATATTTCATTTCTTCTACCTTGTCTTCAATGGCTGAGATTCTGTCTTCTATGTCTTCAATTCTGTTGGTCAGGTTTATATCTAAAGTTTTTGTTTGACTTCATACATTTTTCTTATCCTATTATTTCAGTTTAGGTTTTCATTAGTGATTCTATTTCTGCTTTCTTAAACTGGTTTTATTATTTCATTCCACTGTTCCTTTTCACAGACTTCTTTAAAGGATTTATTTATCTCTTAATTTGAAATCATTGTCTTATGCTTCAGTTATATTGAATATCTCAGGGCCTACTATAATAAGATTACTGGTTTCTGATCAAAGCATATTGTCTTGTGTGTTCAGTGTACTTTTGCACTGATGTCTAGGAATATAAGTTATGATGATTGGGGTGTTTCTAGATGCTAATATCTGCTTTTGTCTTTATTGTTTGTCTTTATTTGGTTGGTGTTGTTCTCTCAGGATCTTACATGTGTGTTGTCTGTGTGGTCCCTGGTATAGAGTGCTTCTGCAAGTTGTTGTGTGGCAGGGGAATAGATATATGCTAAGAGAAAAGGCTGAGAGGGACTTTGGGAAAGAGAGAAGAGGTTCCTGTCCACACGGAGAGGCCAGATTCTCCAGGGAGTTGGAGGTAAAGAGGAGATGCTCCTGAAAGTAGGTTGCAGTAAGACAAAGGATGTGTCTGGAGAGACAGGGATGGAAGGACTAGGTAGATTCAGGATGTATACCAAGAGGTGGAGTCTTGGATGGTGTTGAGGTGGGAGGAAGGGCACCTGCAAGCATGCTGCTACAGGATTAAGATGGAGAGATCATAACGGAAGACAGGAAGGATAGTAAGACTTGCCTATCTGAGTCCCGAGCCTCATGTTGCCACCATATGTCCCTGTGAGAGAGTGTTTCTAGATGTCAGCAGCTGACACAAAAAGAGTAGGGGTAGGCTAAAAGGGAGAGTTGAGAGGGCCCATAGGAAAGAGTTAAGCTGGGCCCTGCTAAGAGGCAAGAGTACCCAGGGAATTGAGGGATGGTGAGAGGAAGGGCATCTAAAAATTAACTGCTGCTGGAAGAACCATAATGAAGGATGGGAAGGATAGTGAATATTGCCCACCTGACTCAGAGCCTGGTGTGGCCTCTCAAGATCCCAGGTAGAAAGTGTTTCTAGATATTTACAGCCTCAAGATCCCATTTTTAAACTGGTAATCCGTCTCTAACACTCTAGCACAAAATAACTAAATTATTCATAGTCTAAAGTAATAAATTTGATAACATAAATATTTACATTTAAAATTATCTACATTTTTTCATTTTGTTTATTTTTTAGAATAGTGGTATTCAGTCATATCAATCCTCATCATATTCAAAGATATAACCTAATAGCCAACATTTATTAAATATTTACTATTTCAAACTGCTACAGTTTACTATTATAAACTGTAACAAGTACATTATCTTGCTTAACCATCAAAATACTCCAAGAAGCCAGAGGCTATAATTATCCTCATTTTTTCAGATAAAGAAAATGTTGCTGGAAATGATATATTCATCAGGGTCCTAGCAGAAGTGAGATAGCACACTAAATAAGTAATTGAGATTTTTAAAAAGGGCAAACATATTTAGACTGAATTTAGAGAAAGCAGGAAAGCAATGTGAGTTTCTGTGGGATTAATATGCAAAAAACACTGTTCCTAGCTGAATTTTGACAAAAGGGATCCTGAGAATTCCAGGAACTCTATTGCTATACAGAGAAAGAGCTATATATACTCAAACAGAACTATGGTAGTTGAGAGACACATATAACCTCTGATAAAGTGAGGGGAATAAATACCAGACCTTATTCTCCTCTAATTCTTGGTCTCTGACATCACAGAAGAACCCAATTGGAAGTCAAGGAGCACAAAAAAGCTAGTTGATGATGTCCATAAAGGTCAGTTAGAAATAGAGAGGATGAAATGTTAGAAAATGAAATTTAAAAATCTAGGAGTATCTAGCCAGGAATTCAAGATATTAAATGGCAAAGTCAGTTATTGAGTAACATATATTTCCTCCTCACCACAGTGCTGGACTGCTTGTCACTAAAGTATTTCATAATATATTGTTTGTTAGAAAAAATTGTAAATCTAAAAAATGTCTGAATCAAATATTACATGTGCTTATATATAATAAGTAACACCAACTGTATAAGAGCTTAACAGCAAAGAATGACAAAAAAAATCAAACACTAAAAAGATGTGAGTACTTATTTTATATGCTGTGGCCTTTTCCTAATGTTAAACTATAGTCATGCTTGTTTAGATTCCAGATTCCATCATTTCTCGTGGTGTTCAGGTGCTCCCACGAGACACAGCCTCCCTCAGCACTACTCCTTCAGAATCGCCCCGTGCTCAGGCTACATCGCGTCTCTCTACAGCTTCTTGTCCCACACCAAAAGTAAGTGCAGGCCCTTGCAGCTTATGTTTCTCTACTGTGAATTCTGAGAAAACTATCAAATGTTCCCCGGCTTGTCAAGGTTGGAGTGCATGCAAAATGCTGGTAAAAATGGATGGAATATATGATAGCTACCACCCATTGTTTAATAGATTATCTTATTAGGAGAGTAGACAGTTCATACAATATGCCTGCTTCTACATCACAGGTAAAGATACCACTTTCTATAACTTAGGTTTCTTTGTGGTAGACCAATTACTTTTTAGGAAACTTATCATTGTGGGTGTAAAATTATTCTGAGAATGAATGTATTTTTGGCCAATAATCAGCAATATTAACAAAATACTATGACAAATGGGATTTTTTTTTTTCTTTTAAACTTCAGGCTTGGATACCTACTTGCTCTAATATCATTCCAAAAAATTTTTCAAACGGACTCGACTTGGAATGTTGCTGCCTATTATTTGGAAACAAAACTAAATTTGTTAGAAAGTTTTAATGCCAACCTTTGGGAGAGGGTGGGAGTTTCTTAGTTTCTATTTTTTATAATTTGTCCCTGATTTGTGGTGGAGGAGAGATTAGACGCTGTTTCCCGCCTCATATGTTGTGTGTAAGATAAAGTAATGAGCAAGCTTAAGCACTATCATGCCTCTCTTCTGGAATATCTCCTCTCTGGAAAAATCACTCACTTGTTCTTTCAAGTTTTGTTTGTGAAGAAACTAATATTGTTATCAAAAGATTATTTTCTTATTTAATAAGACATTGTGTTAGATATTAAGCTGTATACTAAATTTGCCCTAAGAATCTGACAGTTTTTCAAACTAGCCTTCTTTTCTATCATGAGATTTAAAAGCAAATATAGCTTTCTCCCTCAACTGCAACTTTTCCATTAGTTTTGTGAGTTATAATTTCATTGACTAGAAATTATCTCAAAATTATTGATGTTATGGTGCGTCTTGTTTTACATTTTACGACAGATGATTGAACACTCTTAGGAAAATCTTCATGTTGTTACTATTACATTTGTATATCATTGTATTTAGATAGGTGTCAAAATAAGTAACAATGTTATTTAAAAATTGCGGTTGTAAATCTTTAAAGAAGAAAAATTTTGAAAACATTCTAGACATAAAATGTATGTTAGTGCTCCTTGGGTACCAGTCACATTTTAAACTAAATGAAAACATGAAGTTCTTAAGACCTAAAGTGCACAGAAAAATCTTATCCATTTTATTATATTAACTAAGTAAATTAATGTATGAGTTGGACTACATTAAATTCTGAGTGTAGAAGCTAGACTTTTTGTAAAGTCCAGAAAATATTTAAAACTAAAATTTAGGTTCACTGTAAGATTTTTTTTAATCTAGGCAGGTGGTGGTTGTGCATGCCTTTAATATCAGCACTTGGAAGGCAGAGGCAAGTGGATCTCTGTGAGTTCAAGGCCAGACTGGTCTACAAAGTGAGTTCCAGAACAGCCAGGAATGTTACACAGAGAAACCCTGTCTGGAAGAAAAAAAAAAAAAAAGATGTTATAATCTACCATATAGTAAGACCTGACAGCTAAAAATACAAAACTACTAAGCCACAGTATATTTTTCCATTATTATAAATGTGCTATACCATAAATATATTTGAATAATATTTTAAGCTCAATATAATTACATGAAATTGTTCTTAAGCCTCAAAACATCTTTTTTACATTTCAAAGAGGATAGCAAATATAATTTTAAGAATCACTTATACTTCTAATTCACCAAAATAAAATTCCCAAATGAAAATGTTTTAACATTTATGAAATTATTGTGCTTATTCATGGAGCAAATGGCTTCTTTTGATATTGTTATTACTTGGTATTTACATGTTCAAACTCATTATAAATTCAAATAAAGCACTGTCTTTTGAAATAGGAAAAGATTTTTTTTGTTTTTTTGTTTTTATGTTTATTTCAAGACAGGATATCTATGTAGCTTTGGTGCCTGTCCTGGATCTCACTCTGTAGACCAGATTGGCCTCGAACTCACAGAGATCCGCCTGGCTCTGCCTCTCGAGTGCTGGGATTAAAGACATGCGCCACCGCTGCACAGCAGAAAAAGATATTTTTATAAAATTTTCCCAATCCTAGAATATATGCATTAAAATTACAGTTATTAGCTTGGCCTATTATCTTTTGCCTGTAATTCCAGCACTCAAGAGATGAGGCAGGAGGATCATAGGAGTTTGAAGCTAGTGTGGCCCATATAGTAAGTTCCAGAACAGCCTAGGATAAAAAGTGAGAACACGTCTCAAAAAAACAAGAAGGAAGGAAAGAAAGAAAGAAGGAAGGAAGGAAGGAACAAAACTAGAAAATAAAATTTTGCCCTTGTCTAATTTTTTAAATAAAATTTGTATGTGAGATTAAAATATTAATATAATATTAATATTTACCATTTTGAATATCATTATTTAAAAAGAGTAAAGATTATAAGATCTCCCTAAAGACTAAAACTCAAGAGCCATGGGAAAAATGAATGAATGAAAGCCAAATATTAAGTTTTTCTTGCATAGGCATTTATTTTAAAAGTCATATTCATTAATAATGATCACTTTTACAGCATTTGACACCATGAACAACTCTCTGCAAATATTCTCAATATATCATGAGTTTCCATAATTCAGTGTTCAGCATCTGATTTCAAATGTGTTGATGTTTAAGCATGACTTCCCTATGCCCAATCTATTTTCCCCTGAGTTAAATTTCAAGATGATGCTAGATTTTAGCACTTAACTCTGTTCTGAATGAAGTATTTATTTTAATTCTGCATCATAAAAATCTAGGAGAGAAAAGAAGATGAAAAAAAGAATGATTCTCAAATTTCTAATGGTAATATTAACTGTATTAGCATATAAAAGAAAAATAACTAATTTTCAAGGTTTTTTCTAAGGAAAGATACTACATTTTGATTTGAATGTGTTCAATAGGAGGTATTTGTGAAGTATGCAAGGAGTGCTATTCTGTGTAGAACTGAAAGTACATTTTAAATTTGCCATTCCTGTGTTTATTGCCTTCTGGTTTTGATTTATAATTTAGTGGGTATTAGTCAACTCTATAGAAATCACCTTTCTGTGTTTCAGATTAAGCATGAAATGTGTCATATACAGAAATAATGTGCAAATGATGTTTCTTTGTATCAGAAATACCTACAATCTTGAATGATCAGCTTTAGAAAGAGCATTTGACCCTGGTAATGAATGTGATTCCAGTGCTTACTTCTCTTCTTAAAAGCCTCACTACATTGAGCAAGATACTTAATATTTTCTGAGTTTTGTGTCTGTTTGACTGGCTGTGCCTGGTTGTCAGAAAGGAATAATGAGCCAGTAGACAGTACTTACCACCTTTAAAAACAAAACTGCCTACTATAAATTATAGTAAAGTATAATTAAATGTTATGATTCATCAACAGGAGTTCAAAATATTTAGAAAATTCTCTTGGCTATATTCAAGTGATTGTTTGTGGAAACTTAAATGAAAGATTTGGGATATAGCTCAATAGTAGAAGATTTGCCTAAGATAATCAAGACTTTGAGGTCCACCACCAGCACCGGATAAACAAAAAAGCTGTGGTAGCACACATCTGTAATCCATACCAAAGAGGGTATGTCAGGAGGATTTTGAGTTCAAGCCATCCTAGGCTATATAGCAATACCATCTCAAAACATTAAATAAAAATAAAAATAAAAATGGCAATGCATCAAACCTAATAATTTTATTCTATAGGGTTTTGTTTGTTTCTGTAAGTTTTAATACTGAATAATATTTAAGATATAAGATGAAACTCTTTCTGTCCATTTACATATGAGCACTCATCAAACATTAAACTGTGTGTGTGTGTGTGTGTGTGTATGTGTGTGTGACATACTTTATCTTTGATTGAGTTTGATCCTTTAGGATTCTTCTACCTATAAGAACACATTCTCTGTGTAAAATATACTGTTTTGGTTTTGTTATAGTTGTTGTTCACTCTTCCTAATCCAATGATGACAGTCAAATATTAAAATATAACAATTGTTCATCGAATGAAATTCTCTACAGCAAATATTTATTTGGTGGAATAATTTATTTTATTTTCATCAGGACAATATTTTCTTTTGTATTGACGTTTTCTTATAATGAATTCTTACTGGAATGAATGATACTCCTTTTGCTTGTATCAATGCAGAAAATTTTAGGAACAAATTGGGGTTTTTGTCTCTTATTGCCCCTAAATAAAATAGTGCGTAAGTCAAAGAAATGAAATGGTAAATTAATTCTAAAGAAATGCATGCAGTATATAGTGCATTCAAGTTCTACCATTATAATGCTCTTCTAAAAATGCTTTGATAAAAGAATAAGTCTGTAACAGAGAAGTCCTCTTCTTTAATGAACATGATTTACAATTTAGCTCAGTGATCGTTTTCAGTTATGATGAACAACAAAATATGTAGAAACCAAAAGAGGAAAAAGAAAAAGTACGAAATAGAAAATAATGACCAAGACTAAAAGATGGGGAAAATCCAAAAATTCAACGTATTCACAAGAGAATATTTTTTAAGGACTGATTTTGTTATCTTTTCCTTTTCTAAGCATCTGAATTTTAACATGTTTACAAGGTAATATAGATTGTAGTCATCTATTCCCTTGTGCCATAAAAATTAGAAGATAATTTTATAATTGGTAGTAGGAAAAAGAATTTGTACATGAAGTTACCAGGAAATTGTTTTGTTATGCTTAAAAATAAAATGCAAACATTTAATATCTAGCTGAGTAAAATTTATGCACTTGTTTAAATAAATGTAATTGAAATCTTTTCATGAAAGCCATATTACATTAATGTATTAGTATCTAATCTTACATTCAAACAAAATGCAGAATTAGGATTTGTTTTAGTTTTCTGTTATTTGAACAAAATAATTTACATTAGTCAGTATAGGGAGATGGCTCACTGGGTAAAGTGCTTTTCTTGCCATCATTAAGACCAAAGTTCTGATTCCTAGCATCCACATAAAAACCTAGAGGGTATGGCAGCCCACCTCCAACCCCAGCATACAGGAAACAAACACAGGGGATCTCCAGAGTAGCTGACAGACTAGTCTAGCTGAATCAGTGAGCTCTGGGTTCAAGTGAGCATTCCTATCTCAATATAAGTTGAAAATCCATCAAAGACATCTGACATCAACATGCATGCACTACACACAGGTGGAATACATACCACATACATACACACACTCTAAAAATATAAATAAAAGAATTTGTATTACTCAGGGTCTTCATTATATGAGTCTGAGAGGCAGTGTGCTTTTGTTAACCTATGAGAATTATTGAACTAATACCATATTTTATTCCCTATGAGATTTTTTTCTCTGGTAATGTTATTTTTTTTATAAATTCTTCCATATTGTCACCATTTTTCTTTGAATAACAGTTGATTATGTTATGTAGCTACTCAACTAACAAAATCTAAGTATCAGAAGTCTGTTTGATCTTACTTGCTGTTACCATAGTCTAAATCAACACTGAATGATAACCAAAAAAAATATGTTCTATTATTTTTAAGAGCCTAAACAATGAGAAAATTCTCCTAGACATCAGTTTTATGTGATTTTTGTCTGAAATTATTGCAACATTACTGTATTGATATTTGTTTGGCTTTTAATGACAAATAAATTTGGGAGTCTACAAGTAGAATCAACAAACAGCACAAAGACTGAAAACCACTGAATTAATTAGATTTTTAAAATGTCATCTAAACATTTTTTAAACAGTTTTTAGGTTCATAGTTTTCTACCCACTTGGGAGGTATTAAACAGAATATTCTCGTGTGACTGCTCAAATGCAGTCTTATTCATCTCAAACTATTTTAAAAAATTAATGAAGATTCCAAATAAATTCTGTTAATGTGGTTTGTGACTAGCAATATTTACTGTCCTAGAAGTTAAAACTGAGACCTCTTTTGTAATTTTTGCTTAATGACTGTAAAATCAAAATAAGCTTTCACATATTAACATAAATCTCATTTTTATGAAATCAGAATCAAAAATATGTTTTATACATAGTGAAATGTTTTGCATTGCTTACGTTTTTTAAATTACTATTGATGGCTGACTAAATAGAAGACATGAATTCTTACAGTGTATTCAGTCTGTTGTGATACTAATTTAGTTGAAGACTGTGAAGGAGCAAATCCAATTCACACAGCTGTGTAGTTAGAAAAAGAAGTGCAATATTAGTATATCTGATAATTGTGGATTTTTTAAATACCACACCAAAAGTTTATGGTTTTGTTTAAAGGGTGGAAATTTTACTTGATGGATTTAAAACAGAAAGAATTGCTGCCCTTCTCTGGTTGCTATATATGTGATATTAGAAGTTTCTAAAAAAATGCTAATAAAACAAAAATCAGTAACCACTTTGATTTTTAATAGAACTCATTTCTAAAATATATCTTATAATTATGTAGTATATAGATACATGGTAGTGTATAAGTGTTTCATATATAATGATAAAATTTACACCATGTAATCTTTTTTCTATATTTTTTTTAGAGGATTCTTGAAATGTAAAAATCTAAAACCCTGTTTGTTACCATTCCATACTCTGATACATTTGTGTGTCTTGCAATTTGAATGGATCTTTTTCTTCCTAAGAATAATTTAGGAACACATGCATTGGTCATTTGAGTATATATTCTTCCAAATGTTGATATAGTTCATCATTATCAAGAAATCATGTTTGTTAATATGATCACTCAACTCATCCTAAAACTCTTAGAAGCATTTGAAGATCTCTAGCTCAGAGCTGCAGGAATACGTTTTCTAAAGTTCTAAATTCTGTTTTAGAGCTAGTATTTGCCACAAAAAGAGGCCAGGCAGCAAATGTTTCTACTTTCTTTGGATAAATGGGTTTACTGTTCATTTGTAAAATAAAGTATCTTAAATTTCTAAATCTGAATAATCTTAGTTTGTCAAATGCCTCTTGATTCTTTCTAGTTAAGAATTAGGATCTCTGTGAAAATAGCTAGTTGGGTTCTTGTTTTGTTTTTTTGTTTGGGATTTTTTTTTTGTTTTTGCTTTGAGACAACACCATCCTTTGCTATATAATGAAAGTATTTCAATCATACCTACCATTTTATCAAAATCAAGAATGAAGACTTAATTTGTTTAGTTAAATTAATATTAACTGTTTCATTGAGGACAATATTAAATGAAACTAGCTTTTAAAAAAGCTGTACATCTCAGTAAATAATATTCAGTGACTGTCCTATTTAGAGTCACTTGCTGGGCTTATGCTGCTATATGCCATTGCTTTTGTGCCATCAATGCAAATGTCAATGTAGGGGGAGGCAAATAATGCTTTAATAGTTAGTAAAATTGGCCTTAAGAACTAGTAAAAGTATTTCAGGAAATCTCCTTGGATCCAAACTAGTAGTAACAATGGTATTATCAAACAGCTAAACTGGCATGTTTCTAGAAAATATTCTGGGTTGAAATGATGTATGTTGAATATTATTCCTTCCATATTTTTCATAGAGACAATATTACAGTGGTATTCTCAGCCAAAGAGACTAATCTCTTTTTTTTGTAAATGACTATAAGTACTTTCTTCTGTATAAATAATTCAAAATGAGAGCAGACTTCATAACGACTTTTAAAGATAAAAGACCCAAATGATAATTTTCAAAAAATAGCACTTTTACTTTTAGTATGATACTACTTCTGCAATTGGGTAAAAACCAGTACTTCCCAAGATATCCTGAAAACTAATTGGCATTCACCAAACCCTCTTTTAAATAGTAACCTAACAGTAGGTAAATAATATTATGGTTTTACTGGAGATGTCTTCTTTTTAAAATTAGTTTGGAACATTCATATCTCAAATGATTCCATGACTGAGAAGTATATAGCTCAGTTTTTGAACACCTTGCTAGCAAGTACAGGTTCACTCCCTAGCACTACAGATTGAAAAGAATCAGAATGAAGAAAGGAAGAGAGGGAGGAAAAGAACAAAAGGAAAACATTAGAAATTTCAAAAAAATAAAAATTTCATTATATCCTAAAATAAATCATACTAATATTGCTGGACTAGCACAGCTGTATGTCACTGTTCAGCTGACATTCTTTCAACACTCCAGGCTATTTCAGTAAATCATATTAAATGCCTCATGTTTATAGATATTTTAAGACTTATTTTTAATTTATATATGTGCATATTTTGCCTGCATGTATGTATATACACCATATGTGTGCCTGGTGCCCACAGAGGTCAGAAGAGTATATCAGATTCCCTGGAACTGGAGTCGTAGACATTTAGGAGCCACCACATGACTGCTGGGTACCGAACCCAGGTCCTCTGGAAAAGCAACAAGTGCTCTTAACCACTGAGCAGGCTCTCCAGCCCCCTCTCTGTATATATTTGTAGTTAGTTTATTTTCTGGTTACTTAGTGTCTAGCCTTTCCATCTTTATAAAGACATAGGTGGAGTTCTTTTTGTTTTGTTTTATTTTTGTGAAGTTTTGTTTTTCTTTGCTTTGATTTGTTTTTGTTTTTTTTCTCTGGTTTGATAGCAGTACAGAATTTTGAGATTTATTTTCTTTCTATTAAGTTAGACATTACCCAGTAGAATTAGGCATGTTTTGATATGCCAGCTAACAATGTAATGGCCTCTGTGTAGGGATTAAACTGTGCTATATATTACCAGCTCTCGTCAGCCTGTTTTAGGAATGATGAAACAGCATTCTAGAACACCATAACTCGTACATTCTTCATCTCTGCAAAGCCAACACTAAATTGATGATGCCAAGTTCTGCTGAAAATATGAAAGGTGGCATTAGCCAACCGCCTCTTACCTCAGCAGCAGTGGCTTCAGAGCCCCTTCATAGCTGAACCTGAGAAAATATTTCCCATATGATCCCATTTAATCACAGTACTCTGGATGCTCCATCTTCTCAAGGACTGTCCTCCAAAATGAATTTTTAAAGGAGTTTGCACATTTACACCCTGGAGCCTTTGATGGGTTGGGTTTTGAAGGCAGGGTACCTTTGCTGTTATTATAGTACCAGATTAAATGGACTCTAGCAAAATCCCCATACTTCATGAGCCTCGTTTCTCTGTCCATATTTCTGTCGGCATTGTGGTCTCCGTCTTATCACCCAGAATGGCCTGTTTAGTTTTCTTATAGCATTCAAGAGTTCTCTATCCCACAGTTCCAAGCACTCCCACCATGCTACCTCCTGCAACGGTTCCAAAGTCATACAAACGACATGGCCACATCTTTCACAGCAGTGACCTCACATCCCCATTACCAAACACCTGATAGAAGCCATTTAACTGACAGAGGGTTTATTCTGACTCATAGTATAAAGGAATGCAATCCATCATGATGGGCAAAGCGTGGTAGCTGGGAAGCCATCCACGGTAGTGAATACCTACAGCATGGTAACATGGAAAACAAAGAACTTGGCCCAGAAACAGGGCTGAGCTCTGTCCCTCAAGGACTGCTTCGTAACTCACCACCCTAAAACAGGAGGTTTCCAATCAGATTTGACATCTGTGAAGATATATTTTTTAAAAACTAGAAATCATTGGGCATAGAATTGACAGTTTTATAGTTAGACAAACTCTAAATGTCATTGTCTCCTTTTTTTTAACTTTAAAGAAGGAATGTATGACAGTTATGTGGCCCATACCCAAATTCCCAATATTTGGGAGACAAATATATGAGTATCCTGAGCTGAGAGCAGCCTGAACTATATAATGAATTCCAGTACAGCTACCTAGTTCCTGGCCTACATGGTAAGACTGTCTCTGTAAACAAGCAAATAAAGTAATATGCAAGTTCACTTTAGAAAATAGGACATTAGTAGAGTGAGTAGAAAATTTCTTAATAAAAATGAAAAAAATCTTTAAAAAGAAAAAGAAAATAGAACATTGATATAGAAATCATTCTTACAAAATTTCCTTTATAAGAAAAATACTGTTGCTGGGAGTGTCTTTGATCCCAGAATTCACAGGCAGAGGCAGATGGATCTCTGAGTTCAAGGACAGAGGTATACATCGAAAGTCAAGGCTACATAGTGAGACCTTGTCCAAAAAAAAGAAAGGGAGGGAGAAAGGAAGGAAGGGAGGTACAAAGGAAGGAACATAGGAAGGAAATTGTTAAAGCTTGCTATGCGTCTTTCTATAAGTTTTCTTCCTGTACATTCAGATGTCTTATAATGTATAGGTATTAATAGCACAGTTTCTGGAATCTGACATACATGACAAGTGGCCAATATCAACTCTTGCATGTCACTTTGAAATGAAGAATATCTAAAGGAGTTTGTACTTTTATGCAGTGGAGCCTTTAATAGGTGAGGTCTTGACCTCACAGCACCTTTCCTGGTATCATAGTGCCAGATTTTTTTCCAGAGTGTAACACAATTGGACTCTAGCACAGTTAGTTATCCTTAGTCGTGTGTATAGCCTTCAGAAATTACTTATTCTCTGCAACCTTTATAATATATAAAATGAATCTCTAATGATATTTGCCTCATAAGGTTGTTTTAAGAATGAACTTTAAAACTGATTATAAAATCCTTAGAACAGTGTTTGAAATATGTTGACTGTTATTAATAAACTATAACATGTACTTCACTTAGTAATGTGAACATTTTTCTGTCATAAACACTTTATGATACATATTTTGTATAATTTTGATTATTAGTTCATATTTTAATTAATATATTTTTACCAGTCTCTACTTTTGATATTTTATTTGTTTTTTATTTTCTGATTATATAAAAAAAGTTCTGAGTAATCTCCTTAAAGTTGTTTTGTAGATTTCTGTTAATCTAATTTAGGAACTTGAGTTAGTTCTAAGTTTATTGAAAATATATGCAAAACCTTTAAACATGATCCTAATAATTCACATTGATACCCAGAACAGTTCATTACATCTTTATGAATTCAGTTTAATGAAATATTAGAAAAGCTGTTTATTTAGCATTTGCATTTTACTGAGTCATAGACAACATTTAAAAATTATGGACTCAAAGTTTTTGAAAAGATAATATTGAATATGTAAAATTATTGCACTAAGACACCAAATATTGAAAAAGTCCTAGCATGCAACTTTATAACTCTCTAAGAACTAATAGAGTTCAGTTTCTATATCTGAAACATGCAGATTTTAAATGGGATTGCCTTTCCAGGTCCTGCTCATCCGTTGATCACATTCCTTTGGCCTAGTTCTTATTCCAGCTGAATATATGTTAATACTCTTTTAGTTCTTCTTAATTTCCAATTAATATAGTGAAACTTAGGTTTATTTACTTAAACTTTGTACTCTATACTAATAATAAAATTTGAGATTACCAACTGAAAATATATTTACATCACTTAAGATCTTTTTCATTTAGGTTAAGTTTGTAGCTGTTTAATGGAATTTTAATTCTCTTGGACCCCTTAGAATTTTGTGCAAATTGGAAGATAGGGAAATGAATTATAGAATAAATAGTAAAATTGCAAATGAAAAATTTTAACTTCAGAAAATATCTTTGACTCCTAATGTATTGTAAAAACATTCCTTTGATATATAAATACTGTAAAAAATAGTTTCATAAAATTAGACATTGTGGCACATGCATATTGTCGGGAAAACTTAGAATTAAAAATGGCCTGTGAAGCGTTAATATTGCAATTCAATCTGAATCAATGCCAGGTCCCACTTGTGATTTTAATATAGTATATCTCAATGAAACCATTCTTAGAACTTCATATTACAAAATGATATAGATATTCTAAAATTAGATATTTTCTGACCCAAATTTCAGAATTATCAACTATTCATTCTATTTTTATTGAAGAGAAGACACAGATTGAGAAATTCAGTCAGTGAAAATTTTAGTGCATGTCATGTATCAATCACCACATTATAAGCTGGAGATACAGCAATAATGCCACTGGTTTGAAAGTAAAATTTTCACAACAAATCTGTTTAATCGTTTGCTAGAGCCCTTCTAATCATGCAAAAGAAAATAAGGTGATTGAAAATCAAGACGAGGCATTTCAAAAAACAAATTCATGTAGTAAAGACACATGAACAAAAAGCATATCCTTACTAGAAATCTTCTTAAAACTTGAAACAACACAAATATTGGCATCAGGTTTACTACTGTTTTAAATTGTTGTCATTGGTTTACTATAATAGCAGTGCCATGAGAATATAAAATGTAGTGTCTGTATAACATGTACAGAAAAGGTCAGAGGGGGGAAAGAGAAAGAACCCAAAAGTTTTCATTTAAGTAATCATCTCATTCCTAGAAATTGACCAAAAAAAAAAAAAAATTATCAGAGGGGCCAGATTGAACAGCTATAACCCAAAAAGTGGAAGTCTAAAATACTTAAAAAAAAAAAAAATCAAGAGTACTTTATGTGATTGACATACCATAATTTTCAGATTTCAGAGCATTTTGAATTTCAAGATGAGAAATATTTAACCAATTGTGTGTGCAGATGTTCAATACTCTAAAAATCTCCAGACTTTTAAGTACTTCTGTTTCCAAGCATAATGTTTAGTCAACCTCTATAAACATTGTACAGTTTAACCTCTCTCAAGAAGAATTGGCTTCATAGAAAAATAGAATAAAAGTAGCTAACAAGGTGAGACCCTTACTGTTATGATGAAAAGTAAATTCCTGATGCTACTGTGCTGTGATTTCTGTTTCTCATTAAAAGATGAATATTTGAACTAATTAAAAATTTTCTTTCATACTGATCTTTTGTAATTGACTATTAAAATTTGACTAGAATAAATTAGAACGTTTATTGATTTCATGCTGAAGAGCCCACTCACTCAGAAAAGCATTTCTCTTGCAAGCATGAGGACCTGAGTTTGATCCCCAGGTCTCAAGTTTAAAAACAGAAAAAAGTCAAGGCTTTGTTGTATACACTTGAAATCACGTTACTGGGATGACATTGACATGTAGGTCTCTTGGACTTGCTGGGCAGCCAGACTACTCTACCTGGTGATTTTCAGGGCAATGGAAGACTGTCTCAAAGCAAAAAAACGTATGTCACCTGGGGAACAGCACCTGTAGTTGTCCTATGGCGTTCACATACTCCCATGCACACATAAATGTGCATGCACACGCAGTTTACTTTTCCCTATTTGAATTGTTTCGATCATATTATTTCTGTTTCTAGAGTCACAAAAAAATACTCACATGAAACTTAAATTGCAAGCACTTCTTTGAGAACTGTGTTAATTTTCTAATGGCCTTTTACCATAGTAACTTCAAAGACTATGATCATGAAATTGATATCAAGCATTGATAACTTCCTTTCCAAAGTCTCTGTTTATTAATGGGGCAAAAGGCCATGAATTTGAAAGAGAGCAAGGAAGGTTATATGGGATGGTCTTGAGGAAGTAGGGGAAGAGAGAAGTGTTGTAATTATAGTATAATCTCAAAAATAAAGGAAAAAATAAATACAAACAAAAATTATATATCATCTCTGTAATCTATCTAAATCTCCCCTATTCCCTGCTTAGCTTCCAATATCAGATGTGGCTGGGCATGCAGACTACTAAGTTTCTGTTCTCACACTTGAATTTGTAATGAAACAATTTAGAAAGCATTTATATGATCTATAAATATAGTAGAAGGTAAAATTTGTTCCATAAAGCCAGATGTCATGTCACATAACTATAATCGTAGCATTCAGGAGGTTGAGGTGGGAGGATTTCTAAGTTGAAAACTAGACTAGGCTATATAGCAGGTTCCAGCCCATACTGGGCTACATGGCAAGATTCTGTCTCAAACAATCATCATAAATGGAAAAATATATAGACATACACATATCCATCCTTTTATAAGCACTGTTTTTCAACCCTCTGTGTTTTCAGGCCAATTAAGGGACTATAACCTTAAACTATTAACTAACAATAATCAAGATCTACTAGAACCTTGGAGAAAACACTTAATGTGTTTGTTGTCTGACTTAATGTAATTTTAATATTTTTAGAGAAAAAAATAATGCAGAAAATTGTAATCACTTGCACTTGTAAATGTTTTTAGAAAGGAGTATAAGTCATTATGTTCTGTATTTTTATAGGAAACTACAAAGAATATCTTTATAATCCAGGTACTGTTCATTTCCATTTGACATGGAAAACAGCCTTTGGTGTAAGATGTTCTTTGAGGTAAAAGAATGTAAAGAAGAGAATGTGTAGATGTTGGGAACTGAAGTCATTCTCATTGTTCATTCTATTCAATTATTTCTAAATTTGCCAATTCTTATTCACAAAGAAAAGTGAAAATTGATTATTATCTTTTTGCCAAAACAGCTCATGCTGAATAACTTGTAAAATCTCTTCATTTCAAATGTTTATATAATTCTTGTGTATAAATAAGCTTATCAGTTTGTTTTTGGGTTGGGGGAGGTGTTTGTTCGTTTTTGTTTTTCAAAATGGGAATTTCATCTTCTCAGTACTTCCCAGTAACCTATATATGGTATTCTGAGACACCTTAACAGGAATCTCTACCCTGCTTCCAGGGAATAAAACTTGTAATATAATCAGGTATATTATTTTCCTGAGGACGTTAACACCAGACGTTTGTCATCATACACCTCATGCTATCTGCCAACACGGGGATGAGCCTCACAGTTAACTTGACCCATGCTGATTAGAAGTAAGACAACCTCCAAGTGAAGTACAGCATTGAGTGTAAAATCACTTGGTCTAAATCTTGCTTACAAGGAGAGAGTGAGTGTGTGTGTGAGAAAATAGAGGGGGAGGGAGGGAGGGAGGATGTGTGTATCCCTTGTAACTCAGTATGGCCTTGAATTGAGATTGTCCTGCTTACCCCTACCTCACTAGGACTAGGATTGTATGTCCACACCACCACACAAGGCTTTATTTCCCCTATTTTATCTGAAAGAAAAATTCAGATGAAATAAGAAAAGGCTTTGAAGGAATTACTATATCTAGCATTGGTCTGGCATTAAAATTTTCTGATTGGCAGCATAATTGTTTAATTGGGAATCATAATGACAGCTGAACAACCTCTGTGCTTGAATTGGCAAGCAGAGGAACCTCACTGTCACCAGTAAGAATGATGCTTGTTGGGATTGATCTCTCCACTTAAAGAACACTCATGTTTCTTGTCATACCATTGATGTTTTCTGATATTACAATAGAATAGACATTTAAACACTGAAAGAGAAAACGTGCATAGGTATATTTGTAATTCTTTGTTTTTTGTAAGCTAAATGCAAATGTAACACTACTCCAGATACTGCTTCATCAGAAGTCCCCAAGATAACCAAAAGTAAGTGCCAATTTCCTCCTCTCAGGAATAGTGCCGTACCAGAAAACTGAATTCTAGAGATCTATTTGCAGAGCATGTCATATAGCATCTGGGTTAGTTAACTCCTTGATCTTATAATAGGAGCCTAAGTCAATTAATGAATTGCATGTACTGCTTACTAATGTGTAGAAAAAAATTTAAGTTCACTTTTTCTTTATTCTGTCTTTTTTACCCATCTTCCCTCATTGTAGCAAATTAGACGGCCGGATGAAAGCAAAGGAGTTGCTAGTAGAGTTGGATCCCTCAAAGTAAATATGTTTCTAACATTTTTTGGCAAGATTTTGTCTATAGCCTACACTTCTTTTTTGGAGGGTGGAGGGAGGAAGCGGGCTTTTTCCATTTTTCACCATCCCATTTTTTATTTTAATATTTTTATTGGCTGTTGGGTCATATTATTTTTTGTTTTGTTTTCAGCTACATATAGAGCAACCAGCTGAAGGCAAGCTGCCAAATAACTAGCTTTGAAAGGCACCACAAACAAGAAAGGGCACCTGCCTCATTACATGTGCCTGCGATTTGGGGCTCTAGAGTAAACCGTTCCTCTGACTGATGTCACCAGTTATGTCTTAAAATTCCTCTTAAACAGAGAATTAATACATTTTTCAGAATGTCACCTCCCCTTTTAACCTATCTTATAAAAAACATTAAATTTTATTTTAGTGTCATTACCAGCTTAATTCATTCCAGAATAAAAATTATCATGAGTTAATAACATATATTGAATATGCATCATGTTAAGAACTAGGAAGAAATGCTTTATGATGCCAGTGTAATGGACCCATATCCTGCATTTAGTGTTAAAGCACTCTTAGTACTTTTGCTTTTTTTTAACATTTAAAAGTTGATGTAACATTAGACAAAAATATATATCTAAATATTTGCCCACTTTGTACATAATCTTCTAATATACAATTAAGGTTTCTGATCCTATTTGTTAATGGCAAAATGTCACCTGGTCGATACATATTGGGCAGCTAGTACTCTTATCATTTATTTAATCCCAATTGAAAGCTAAAAAAAATTTTATCACTGACTACTTTTAATGATACCACATAAATACAAGTTAGAAAAATGTTAACTATAAAAATAGGCACAATTAAAGTTAACCATTGTTTTATATCTCAATCCCAAATATCCTCACAGCAGTAACAACTATTAAAGTAGTCAAAATGCCAGATAATTCAGTACACTGAGATGTCATAAAATTCACTAACTATATTAAAGCCTAATTAACTCAGTCATTACAAATTTTTCCATAGCTCCAATTTACTTCCATTTAACAGTTTTTAAAAAGTCAAATTTCTGTACTCTTTCCTCCCCTTTGATTCTTCTGCCTTCTTAGTTTTATCTTTTTGTTGTTTGTGAGTATGTGCAAACATGAATGCACATGGATGAACCTGTGTTTGTGTGTCTGTGTTCTTTATAAGAAAAGTCATCCTCTCTGTTCCTTAACATTGCCTCATAGTAGATAGATAGCTTTTACATTTAAAAGTTACTTCTGTAAAGGATGGGACATGATGATGTTTGCCTGTTTCAGGAATTAGGAAGCTTAGCATTATTCAGTCAATAAAATGTAGAATTCTTCACTATATCATACTTTACCTTTGTCTTAAAGAGACAGTAAGTCTATTGTAGTTTACACTGTTGATTAGGACACAGACTCAGCTAAGAAGATACAATACAATATAAAGTTCTAAAAGTAACTGATAGTGAACTGAACTTAAAAATGGCATCTATAACTGTAGTACCTGATATAAATTAATTTGCATGTATGAATGAATGTGTGTGTAACAGAAGTTCAGTTCTGAGATATATATAGAACTTAAAGTTATATTGTATGTATCTTTAAAAGTTTTGATACATGCTTAAGAATAAAACACTCATTTTATAGTTCAGTTAGCCGGTTTCAATATGGATGCAGCCTTAGCTTGAACACTGTGCTTGGGGAAAAGGCAAATTCTCTGGTCTTTAAATATATTTATGCTATTTATCTATCAAGTAGAAAAATCTTAGAATGAATCTCCAGGACATTATAAAAATAGTTGTAATATTTACATAACTATTTTTGGTGGAAAATATGTGTTTGAACAAAATAAAATGTCGGCTTCCTAGTTGCAAGTTTATTAAAACTGTTATATTCTTATGTTATAGAAAAATCTGTGGTATTTTGAAATGTTTGCCAAAGGCAGTGAGAAATGTATAATGCTACGGTCTTATTTTTAAAAGGAAAAATGAAGACAAAACAAGTTACCTTTTCAGTTACTGTTCTGACATTTGCATGTAGCTCCATCAAAGGCTGGAGGAGCTGAGCGATCACCTAGACATCAGTGTAACCGGATGCTCTCTCAGAGGAGCTGTATGAATTTACTTGTTGTTTCCCCCTGAAACTTTGTGCTGATGGGTATTTCAAAATCTGACTGGTTTGTCCTCTCATCTCCAACTTTCCTGCTTCCTGCCTCTTACCCCTTTTTCTTTTTTAGCCGTGGCTTCATGCTCAAGTCTGTAAAATAAAGATTAAATTGGACCAGTAAGCCACACAACTAACATTATAGTTGATTTAATAACACTTTGACCTTGATATAAATTAAGAACTTTTCAAAATCAGTACAAACATAATGATATAATTTTCTAAAGAACTCTTCGTGTGACATCTGTTATCACTTATCCAGTTGACTGTGTTTTGCCTATTATTGAATATGTTAGCAAGATTATAAATTATTGACCAGAGTAAAGACATGTGATTCAATTTTAGTTTGCAAGGACAATTATGAATGTTAAATGGTCATAGATAGTCTGACCAGTAGATACACATGTTCAGAGTCAGAGTTTATAGACTTCTCTAAACTTAGATACCTTTGGAATAATTATGTCATATTTTGATTAGAAAGAAATTTAGCAGCAAACAGCTTTACCAAGAATGGTTTCATGTAACATCTTCTAAATGCTTAAGTACAGGCCCATATATACAAGACGTCTTTTGAAAGAGAACACCAACGTGGAGCCACATATCATATGTGCATCATATTGACAGTAACTAGCAACTATTTTTAAAACATAGTTCAAAGTTTTAGAATATTTAGCTTTTCCTCTAAGTGTATCTTTTCAATAGGTAATCATTTCCAAAACAAATATATAAATATGACAATAAAATTAAATTATTATTCTAAATAACTTATGCTTACCTCCCATTGCTAGGGCTTCTAAAACAGTTTCTAGGAATCTAGCTCCTGGATTTATTTCTCCTGAAATTGTTGTCTTTCATTTAATTCATACTGCTATATTTATTTCATCATGAAAACAAAGTAAAAGTTAATTGTCTTTTATCTCGGCTTATTTTTAATAGTATTCTATATATTATATGTATGTATATTACATTTGTGATTATTAAAAAGAATTTTACTAATATCAGTCGCTAACTCTTGAAAACTAAACAGAAAGAAATTAATAGAATGTCTCATTGTTCTACTTCTTTCTTTGAGCAAGACCTTCTTTTCTATGTATATTATTACAGTTAGAAAAATCTTCTACAGTCACTTCTAAAATCCAAAATACTGTCACTCATATAAAAATGTCAATATAAATTTTATGACCAAACCAATCTGAACATCACTGAATACTATTATAGAAAACCATAAGAAATATACTACTATATATTATTAATAAAATAATAATAAATGTATTGATAAGTAATATATATGGTGTCATATTCTTTCCATATCAATCTTGAGAAATATTTTTTTCAACCAAACTAATACTAGAAAGTTGAAATTTGCTAAAGTCTGTATGCTAAGGAGATAATTAAAAGAATTAGATTAAATTAAAAATTTGGTACTTTCCAAATTGTTTTATCTCATGTCAGTTGTTACTTTCTATTTTCAACATTACACTGCTACATAATAATTAATCTTACTAGCTTCATTTCTTGTTGATTTTACTTAAAAACACATTGTCTTGATTATCTATTTTGGTAAATATAGGCTATATTATTTGAAAGATCTTATAAACTACCAGATAATTTTTTTAAAGATAAAGAACTATTAAATTGCAGTTGCCTGATGAATAAATCATTAGCCTCTTAAAAAACTATTAAAAAGCAAATATTATCTTTGCTAGTGAATTTAATTCAATGAATAAAACATGCAGACAAAATCTTTAGCTGAGTATTCTTTTCTCTACCTCCCCTTCAATACCTATTGTCTATGCACATCATAAAATATGCTTTGCAAATAAAAAAGTGTTGCTTAAAGCAAAACCAGTATGTCAGCATCAGAAGGGCGGTGTTGTACATGCCTTTAATCCCAGAATTTAGGAGGCAGAGCCAGGTGGATCTCTGTGAGTTGGAGGCCAGCCTGGTCTATAGAGCAAGATCCAGGACAGGCACCGAAACAACACAGAGAAACCCTGTCTCGGGGTGGGGAAAAATGTCAGCATCAGACACAGTTAAACAGATTTTGGGTCTAAACTGAAAAAAATTGGCAAACAAAGACCATTCCATTTTATGAAAATTTATTGCAAGTGTTCATAAGAATATGGTTTAATTCACTGAAAGCTTTTAATTCATTGAAACACATGAGGAATATTTCAGTAAGTTGAAAAATTAAAGATCTTTGTTTCCAGTTATATATTTATTGGGTAGCTGAAAAGTTAGTGACATATATGTCAGAAGTATAGGTTATGAATATAATTAAATCATTAATACTCCAATTGTCATGACACATACAGTATTTTATTTTACACAAAGGGTAGATCCCCATATGAAGCCTGGAATTTTGTGAGTGGTCCTGAATTTTATTTATCTCTTAGGTGAATGTCTGTTCTTCATCCTCCATTATGTTGGCCCTTCCTTAGAGAGGCAGAATGGATTGTTAGTGCATTGAACAAAGCAGTAACATTACAAACCCTAACATGGGATTTTCACAATTGTAATAGGACAACTATTACTAATATGTAACCAAAGCTTTCCTAATTAAATCATTGCAAAATATGCTACATATCCTTAGATTTATAATATATTGAGAATAATGACCATAAAATACAACCACATGAGGAAAAAAAATATTTCCCATTTAATCAATGCATTGTAGCTGGAGAGCTTCTCTCCAGGTCCCACCAAGCCCTGCAGTCCCACAACCCATGTATAAAATAATCACTCAGATGCTTATATTACTTATAAATTGTATGGCCGTGGCAGGCTTCTTGTTATCTACTTTTTTATCTTGAATTAACCCATTTCTATTAATCTATAAGTTGCCACTTGGCTCGTGGCTTTCCGGTACCTTACATGTTGCTTGTCATGGCGGTGGCTGGCAGGTCTCTCCCACTCAGCCTTCCACTTCCCAGAATTCTCCTCTCTCCTTGTCCCGCCTATACTTCCTGCCTGGCCACTTGCCAATCAGTGTTTTATTTATATAGAGCGATATCCATAGCACTTCCCCTTTTCTACTTTTTCAAAAAGGAAGGTTTTAACTTTAACATAGTAAAATTACATATAACAAAACAATTATCGAGCAAGAATTACAGTTACAATATTAAAGAAGATATCCTACCTAGCTTATATTTGTGAGTTTAAGGTTTTATATCTAACTTATCTTTTATCATAACTAAGGAAAATTGTAACCATCTAGCTGCAACTACATCAAAGACCTCAGAAGGATATAATATTACCTGAGAAACAGGAGAAGGATGCAAGCAACTTTCGGGAGTCTTGCAGGGTAGACAGAGACAGCTGACAGCCTGGACAGTCATCCAAAGTTTTCTTGTAAAGTTGAGGCATCTGTCTTTAGCCCACAGGACTAGAGTCTCTCAGTCATTTTTCTCTGTGTCCTGTAGAATGTCTGGCAGTTTCCTCTGCGAAGCAGGAACCTCAAGGACCATTTTGTCAAGCAAAGTTCAGTGGTCACCTTTCCATGGGTCCTGCCTGTCCAGTCGATCAAGCCGTTCAGGCAAGAATAGTTTCTTGCCCAAATGGCTATTTTTGCGAAGATGAAGATATGTCTTCGATGCCCATCCTCCTTTCTGAAATAAATTGGTGCTGCCAGGAGCAGACATGTCTCACTGTCCACAAAGCCTACATTTTTAACATATTTTAAATGCCATATTCTGTAGGTCTTTGAAGTATTTGAAGATTACCTATCTATCTGAAATTTATCTATGTATACCTAGAAGACTTAACTAACATGGCTACGAGTATGATTATCATAGATGACTAATTATTAATCTGTATTTTTAATTATCCACTACAATCTAAATGAGTTACATAAACATAATACCTCAAACGAGAATAGAAATATATATACAGTATAACAAATTAAGTTTAAACTTGCATCAATAAACTAAAATCTATACCAATGTAAAACATTTCAAACATAAACTAAAATCTGTACTAGTGTAAAACATTTTAAACAAGTTGTTGCTCTTTAAAAGTAGGTTCATTAATCTACCCTTTTATCCTATCATCTCTATATCCTATATATCTATATCAATGCATGAACCTAGCATGGACAATATTAAAAGGAATCCAAGATTGAATGTCACTACGGACAGTGTGTTTTTTGTTTTTGTTTGGTTTGGTTTGCTTTGGTTTTGTTTTTTTTTTTTGTTTGTTTGTTTTTGTTTGTTTGTTTTTTGAGACAGGGTTTCTCTGTGTAGCCTTGTGCCTTTCTTGGAACTCGCTTGGTAGCCCAGTCTGGCCTCGAACTCACAGATCCACCTGCCTCTGCCTCCCGAGTGCTGGGATTAAAGGCGTGCACCACCACCGCCCGCCCAGCTTTGGTTTTTCTTAGACACGGTATTTCTGTATAGCTCTGGCTATCCTGGAACTCACTCTATAGACCAGACTGGCCTCGAATTCACAGATATATGCCTGCCTCTGCCTCCTGAGTACTGGGACAAAGATGTGTGCTTCCACGACCCAGCCAGACAGTTTTACAAATAGAAAAACCAGATAAAATAACCAAAATCTATGCTTTGTATATGTAATATAAATCAAGCTAAATTTACAGTGAACTTACGTTGTTGAAGAGCAATCAGAACAAGAAGAATATGAAAGAATTTAGAAAGAATATTAGATACATAATTATGGAATGAAAATATGAAAAAAGCAAGAAAAGGAATAAAAATATTCATCATCCAGAATGGTGTTTTTGTATAGTATATATTCTATATAGGATCATGATAAATTAATGTTCAACTAGATTTGTTCATTTTTAAAGATTTTAGAAAACAGTAACAGGGAATATGACTCATAAAGATTATTAGAATATAAATTAAACTAAGAAATATAATAAAAATAAAAGGAGTATGATAATTCACAGTAATTGCTTACCATGGTGATGTAAGTAAAGGAATGATATTTAAAGTGAAAAAACTCAGTCAAGGCACAAGGATATCGCTAAAAGTGAACCAGAATTAAATCATAAAGAAGTAAACTTTTTAGATAGTGATGTTTGAATGTTTAGTAATCTAATGTCTTGCATTCTAAAATAGAGCTGGTATTAAATGAGCCAATATAAGTGATGAATTGAATTTCTGTATTTTCTTGAGGTCTTTTACTGTGGTATTTCCATTCCAGCCTTAGGTCTGAATTACTTTATTATATTTTTTATAAACTAGTATCTATTATCACTGGGAGATTTTGTACTTCTATATTCATTGAGTTCTGTGACTCACAGCCTGGCAAACTACATTCTGTGGGTCAAATTCTACTTTTTTATAGGACCACATACTACGGATTTTATTTTTAAATGTGGGGGATAGACTAACATTTCATGTGAAAATTATATGAGTAAATATGTTCTAAAATAAGTATTTATTGAAATGGCTATTCATCTGAATATGGTCTTCAATTGTTGAGCTACAACAGAGCTTTAAGTGGTTGAAGTGCAGATTATGTGGCTCAGAAGAACTAAAATGTTTGCTCTTCGACATTTTCCATCCAAACTCTGCTGAGTCCTCCTGTAACTGGCTAGTGTATCAAGATTGCATAAACACAGTATATCTGTAATATAATGCTTTTACCTTAGAGTTGAGAAAAGAAGAGCTGTTTAATTTTTGAAAGAATGATTTCAGATCGTGTGCATGGAAACACGTTAAAAGATTTGTAACCAAGCCAGATGGTGGTGGTGCATGCCTTTAATCCCAGCACTCAGGAGGCAGAGGCAAGCGGATCTCTGAGTTCGAGGCCAGCCTGGGCTACAGAGTGAGTTCCAGGAAAAGCGCAAAGCTATACAGAGAAACCCTGTCTTGGAAAAAAAAAAAAAGATTTGTAACAAAATAAAAAAATTTAGACAAAACCAAAAAAAAAAAAATTAAAAGAAGGGGCTGGAGAGATGGCCCAGAGGTTAAGATTAATTTAAGTATTGCTCTCAGAGAGGACCTACATTAATTCCCAGCACTCACAATGGGTTTCTCACAATTACCTTTAACAACATTTCCTTGGAATAAGATGCCTCTGGCCTTCATAGATACCTGTACTCATGTGCACACACCCACACATGAGCACATATACATAATTAAAAATAATAAAAAATCATTTAAGAAAACAGTGTAACCTTATGATCATTAATGTTTTTGTTCTTAATTTTACATTATTTAATTACTCTCTTCACTTATGTCTAACATACTCACACATATGCACACAGATAAGCCCACAGAATTACTGTTAAGCCTTCAAATATGGATACTCTCATACAAAGTATTGATTATAAATTTGTTTTGAGGGTGTACCTTATAAGAATTTGGAATACACCGGGCGGTGGTGGCGCACACCTTTAATCCTAGCACTTGGAAGGAGAGGCAGGCGGATCTCTGTGAGTTCGAGGCCAGCCGGGGCTACAAAGCAAGTTCCAGGAAAGGCGCAAAGCTACACAGAGAAACACTGTCTCAAAAAAACAAAATACAAACAAACAAACAAACAAAAAAGAATTTGGAATGCAACTCCAAAGTTCATTCTTCTAAACTTTTAAAAAATATTTGAGTGTTTTGTTGTAAACATTGTGTTTTTATGTTTATTGCCTCATTATATCTTAGTAAAGATAACAAGATCACCTTTTAGATTATATTGAGTTGACTGTCTGTACTCACCTAAAATTTCATGTCTTTCAAATGAAATTTAAATCAAATGTGATAGATACCGTGACATGATCAAGCAATACATTATACTTTAATATGTAGCTCTTAGTAATATAAAAAAAAGTCTGCATTGGATCTGTTAACTGATATTGAGCAGAGACACTGCTGGAGCATCAGTCCTTAGATGAGTAAGCAATCAGTAGATCTTTCTAATCAGACAATTTGTTTATATAGAGTTACTTTCTTCAGGCACGTTATTAGTGTCAGTCCTCGTATATAAAACATTGTTTGAGCTGCCTGTGTCTCCTGTTTCATTAGTGGACATTTACATAAATTATAGTAAAATCCTATCTCTTGTATATGACATCTTGGTAGATGATCTGTCATAAATATGGCCAGTCTTTAATAATGATGACAGTAATTTAGTCTTAGGGATACTATCCAAAAATTTCCAATTTTCACGTTTATTAGAATTTTTTTCATGTGAAAAACTTATTCCTGAAATTTCATTTGTAATGAAAATAAGAAAGCTCTAATTTATCCTATGCTTTAAATCAAAAGATAAAAACTTTAAATATTATAATGTCTAAAACATTTGAAACAGAAGTATCATATCTTTAAGATATTTAAAGTTCGTCATGGATTTGCCTCTCCCAAAACTGACTTTAAGCCAAGCGATGGGGCACACACCTCTAATCACAGCACTAAGGAGGCAGAGGCAGGCAGATCTCTGAGTTGCAGGACAGACAGGGCTACACAGAGAAACCCCATCTTGGGGGGAAAAAATTGACTTTAATCCAAAAATAAGATACTAATGATACCTCTGCTTGATAAATAAGTTTTCTTTGTAACAGCAAATAGGAACTGGGTGAAAAAGAGGGAAGATTCTCGAACTGTTTTAAATAGAATAAGTAAGTATGCAAAGCAAGATTTTCTTAGAACTATCATTTTGCTAAGGAGAATTTAGTGCACAAAGTTGAAAACATGTTTCATTTCTTTTTTTTTTTGGTTTTTCGAGACAGGGTTTCTCTGTGTAGCTTTGCGCCTTTCCTGGAACTCACTTGGTAGTCCAGGCTGGCCTCGAACTCACAGAGATCCGCCTGGCTCTGCCTCCCGAGTGCTGGGATTAAAGGTGTGCGCCACCACCGCCCGGCATGTTTCATTTCTTAATATACAAAGTTAACCATATTTTAGAAACTACCTCAAAGCATCAGTGACAATGGTAGTTTTATACCAAGTCAGTAAGATCTGAACTTAAAAGTTTCAAAAATTTACTTTAGTTTTTTAAATGATAGATGGAAAGAGTTCTTATATTCTTAGTTCAATAAATACTTAATGAACTCTTACTGTGTTCTGCTGTTGTAGGTGCTAGAAATATGTTAAGTAGCAGATCTGATAAGGTTGGTTCTATTTGTCCTCTTTGTCATCCTTTCCAGTTCCCTACTCTCTACTTTGTATTCTGAAACTTCACACAGAACTTGTGACTAGAAAATGCATTTCAGCTCACATGGCATAGTGAAAATTAGTGTAGGACGAGGCAACAAAATTTAGCATGTTAGCATCACAACCAAGAAATTGAGAGCAAGCCAGAGTTACAAAGGTCAGCCTGGGGTGATGATAGGGCTGCAGTGCTCTCCACTCCGGAGCCTGAAGCAGGAGGATCACTGGAGCTCAGTGATAGCCAGGGACAGGGCTGGATCAGGGACATCGTGAAGGTTAAACACAGTTTTCAGGAGAAGAAACAGTAATAAAATAGCTATTTTTAAAAGTTGGTGAGCTGTATTTGGTGGCACACACCTCAAATAGCATGGCTGAAGAAGAATGACTGCATGTAGAAGCCAGCCTGGGCTACATAGGCAGTTCCAGCCCAGCCGGAACTAGATAGCCAGACTCTATCTCCAAACATAGGGAGAGAGAGGAAAACATACACACAGGAATCCTTGAGTGAAAAAAATGATTATAAATAAAAAATAAATGTGGAGAAAGGCCATATATATAAATAATATTTTTATGGTGTCGCTAACATGTATTAAGAGAAAAGGGGGTTGTTTATTAATACTGAAAATTGCATAAGAAGAAAGAATATCAGGTTACTTAAACTGGCTTTCCTGCCCTTTTTATAGAACAATATAAAGATGTACAGTAGATATACAACCCAGTTAAGATCAATGGGGCACCTTAGGAAAAAATGTTTGGTGTTCTGCTTTCTCCCTTAATTGAGCATCTTCTCAGCAAGTTCATACCACAACCTGTCTGAATAGGGGTATCATCTCTATATTTGTGCTTTAGCAAATTGAGGGGTGGATTTTGAGGTTTCTTTGTTTTTTAATCATGAGGTTCTCTTTCAAATAACTTGAGTCTTAAGATGTGTCCCCTTGTCAGGTTGTTTTACTATTCATATGGCAAATTTGTTGGTGATGAAGCCATGTGAACCTTCTGAGACCCTTACTGTTCTATCATTTCCTCTTTAACAGTGTTTTCTTTTCTCCACTGCAAAACCAGGCTCGGCTTCCGTCGTGCTCATCCACCTATAGTGTATCTGAGGTATATTTTGCACGTGTCTTTTTACATGGTCAATAACATGCTCGCACTCACCCTTTTTTTTTTTGCCTTAATTTATTTTGCCTTGCACTTTGCCCTTGGCTGAAAGGGATGAGGGTATCAGAAGGGAAAAGTTACCAGTTTTAGGGGAAATTTCTATACTACGCTCTTATCAAAATGACTTGGCTTCCGGTACTCATGTATCACACTAAAATAGCTAACACATAAATAGCCAACTTGATTGTTAATTATTAATACCTTATTCCATAATAATTTCTCTGAACAATGTAATTTATTTTTAAGCTTATATTGTCTAAATTAAAAGATTCTGCTTTGAACATAGATGTGTTTGTTACTGATACTGAAGATTTTAATTGAGTGAGTGAGGATCCCGTCTCATTATCCAGACACATAGGAAACCTTCCGGAAATGACTATTATAGGGGGAACGTTTGAGAAAAATTTCATTTATGTATATTTAAAATGAAAGATATGTTCCCTCTTTAAAATCTTTAAAAAAAAGAAAAATACTTAGCCAGGTGGTGGGTACCTTTAATCCCAGCATTCAGAGTTGGAGGCAGGCGGGTCTTTGAGTTCAAGGCCAGGCTCGGCTTCCACTCAAATGAGTTACAGGACAGCCAGGACTACATAGAAAAACCCTGTCTTGAAAACAAAAAGAAAAATAGGATTACATAGTTTCTATGTTACTTGTGTTTTTCTTAAGGTTCTTATCGTACAGAATATTATATTAATTATGAGAATCATGCTCTTTTAATAAAATATATAATATAAAATAGACGTATATTCTTGTCTTCTTAGGGTTTCATTTCCCCTTCCTGTTGTATTAAACAACAGCATACTGGATTTTCTCATTTCTGTAAAATAAACTTGCAAAATATTATTGACATGCTTTAATTATATAATGGGCTAAGTCTGGATTCCAAAGTGGGAACAAGGTTGAGCAGATGTAAAGAAAAAAATATGTGACTCTAAAGAAAAGGACATTAATAGCATGTGAAATTTAAAGTATCAGTTTTATAGCATATTTACACATATTTACTTTATATAGTTGCTATAACTATTTGCGGACCAGTATTGTCAATATAATTCTGATCACAATAATATTATACATAATACCATTCCTTTAAAGAATGGCACTATCTAAAAATAACAATTTGTTTGTACAGAAAAACAAATTAGCATCTTTAGATTTCAAATTTGAGAAAGTTTCAAAAAATATAATGTGACTAAATCCATATCCTAATAATGTTAAATTTATTGGGTCAATAAAGTACAGCCATCCTGTTTAATTTTTACTTCCTAAGTTAGGACTGTCAATGACTTTTTTCTCTTATAACTGACTTTGTAGGGAGATCATTTTTGTCTGTTATTTGCAAACCTGGTTATATTAAAAACATATTGGAATACAACAAAGAAAATTTAGATAATTCATTAAGATCTCAGGACAAGTGCCATGAAAATAATGCAAAGCTTTGAAATTCCCAATAAGAAAGATTACAGAACAACTGAACTACAAGGCCATCTATATTCTTCATTTGACTTTTCTTTGTCATTTTGGTGTTTTAATGAGCAAATAATGCTTGAAACATAATGGTGACAGCTTTAGCATAAACATATTGTGGCCTTGTATTGTGCCACTATCATCATCATAAGTGAGGTTTCACCAAAAGCTGAGGGAGTTTTAATCAAGATCTTCAAGCTATATAAAATACTTCTTATAAGTAAACATTCATGCCAATATCTATGGAAGATTTAGGCCCACAAAGTTAGCTTAGAAATGATGCACTTATTGAGGATCTTGGTTATTTACTTCCATGAAGATGAAAAAAATTACTTTCCTCTTTGAAAAATCACTATGGAAAAGTAATTACTAAAAAACAAATTAACTATTTATGCTATCAACAAGGACTTTTTGAAAACATAGGTGTATGTCATCCCATCATTACATTTTTCTATAGGCCCTTTTCTTAACACCACAGGCATATGATTCCCGGTAGAACAAATATATAGCACATTTCTTTCTGCCACTTCATCTAGGCACTTCTCCATTTCTCATGAGAGGGTATAAGAAGGCTACCATTGGCATCATCTCCAATCACAGCCTACAGCATCCATCATGGTATAACCTTCTCTGTGACAGCATATGTGCAGGAGGACTCTCTGGTTTGAATGTAGAACTGGCTCTGGAGACTTGTGTATGAAGTGGCCTTTGCTCCACGACGTTCAGCTCTTACAGGAAATCAGACTCCATGTGGGTTTGTTTTTCTTTCATTGTGACATGTGGGTTCTCCTTAACTGTCAAAGTGTGTTTCTCGCTTGTCATTTGTGATAGGGTTTCTCTAGTCTTTCCTGCCATCCTTCTGTGGTTTCTCTAGGTTGTGTTTATATTCATTCCAATAATTTAAGAACAAATAGGGATCTAATATTCATGATAATCACCTACACAAAAAATACTTTCTATAATTGTTTTCTTTAATCTAACGCTGGTAGCTGTTTCATAAACCTTAATTAAACTTTTAAGGAATGCTCTCATGTATCAATTTTTAAATGGAAGCCTCTTTTAAGACTACTGTAAACAGTAATGTTTATTTTAGAGCAGAACTGTGTAAGTAGCCAGACTTTCCATCGCTCAATATTCCCCCACAATGAGATCATCTTCACTTTACCTCTATTTCTGAAGAAATAGTTTCTAACTCCTAATAAGGCACATTGGCTTTACCAGTTGTATATCACTATCTTGTATGCCATTCAAAAGATTAAAATATTAAATGTTGCTCAAATGAACCTATCCCTGAGTTGTAAAGAACAAGTTAATCCGTAACCTCAGGTGACTGAAGCTGCTCTACAAATATGACTCTTTTGTTTACATTAAATAAATAAAATATACCCCAGAAAGGAAGAACTCACTTCCAAATTTCTGATACTCAAAATTTTCAGCATTGTTTTTGTTGTTTTTACTTTTTTTAAGATTGCTTCAGAGCTGGAGAGATGGCTCAACAATTAAGAGCACTTGCTACTCTTTCAAAGGACATGAGTTTTATTCTAAGCACCCATATTGGACCATTTAGACCACCTGCACTTCCAGCTCCAAGAAATCTGGCACACTCTTCTGACACACACACACACACACACACACACACACACACACACAAAATAATAAATTTTTTTTAATATTGCTTAAGAATTTTCTTATTTTAAACAAAAGCCAAATAAGCACTATTTCCTTGTAGAAATGGTATTCATTATGATCTATTTAAGAAACAGTAATATACCAGATATGGTAGTTCACACCTTTAATACCGGAATTCAGAAGTCAAAGGGAAGTGGATCTCTGTGAGTTCAAGGCCAACCTAGTCTGCATAATGAGTTCTAAGACAGCCAGAGCTGCACAATAAGATGCTGTCTCAAAAAAAAGAAAATAATGAAGTTGTATCATAATAGCACACAGTATCTAAAAATAAAATAAAGATAAACATTCAACTTATTATGCTTTTATAGTCCAATTGAACTCTTTAAAACCCCCTTTAATGTGCCAGATTTGTTCATATCAAAGTTGATTTAGTTTGTTGGAAACTTCGAAGCTCAGTTATTTCTTTCTTGTTGAGTAGACAAAGTCTGAAATTTAATGATATGCCTATTTAATGTTTAAGAACTTTCAGCTACTTAAATCGTAACTTGACAGTTGTCCTTTGAATTCTAACACATGTCCCAGAAAACCAGTTATTGAGAAACAAATCTTGACTGAATAATGTTTAGAAGCTTTTGCAAACAAGTGTCAGTTAAATTACATACAAATAGTAATTTTTTGTAGAAGGCGCAAAAGACCATTCTTTAAATACTATAGCATTTCCTGTAGAAAAATTTTAAAGGACCATTTTGTAAACACCACAAAATCAAAAACTGTCTCTAAAGTAAAGAGAACTGTAGCCATAAAGTAAAGATCACATACTGCAAGTGGACAGCCCCAGATTTTTCTACTCTATAAAAATCTCACGTGGAATATCTTTTTAATTGGGTCTGGTGAAATGACTCAGTATGTGAAAATATTTACTGTACAAACCTTATAACCTGACTAAAAGTCATCCTCTTACTGACAACCATGCACGTGTGTACATGGGGGTATACACACACACACACACGACTACAATAAATAAGATATTTTTAGAAGAAAAATCTTATAATTGATTGTTATTTACCCATGTGTTTCAGTACAGTAGTCTATGGTATTCGGCTCTTTTAATTCTTAGGTGTATTATTTTTATGACATTTTTCCCCAGTAGTAATGAAACTGGAGATAGTATGATATGCTGTGAAGGAATCTGTTAATAGTATCTAACAATATCTTTTGAAAGTGCTAGACATGATACTATAAAAGTTTTTTTGGTCTTGCCTCACTTTTAATTTTTTCCATCATTTTAATTCATATTCTTAAAACATACATAAAATGAGCAAAAGTACTTTGGCTTTAAACACTCACATTGGTTTATCAAATCGAATGAAGGAAATCTGTAATCATTCAACAACTTAAAAGTAACCAAAGGAATTCGCAATCAGCTGGATAAGTCAGTGTTTTCTTTCTCTTTTCTTACTCTGAACATAAATACTTTAAAGAGATGTTTAACTGCCTTTTGAATTTTTGGAAGTAAATTGATATTTACTCATTGTTTTCATCAAAGTAAGAAAAGTATGTACATCAAATAACCAATAGACAAAGGTAAAGAGGAAGTGCCTTTTGGGGGGGAAATTTCAATTCATGACACTGGTGAGACAAGTAATATACTCATCATGTCATAAGAGACACTAAAGAATATTTGAGAAATAAAGATGTGCATCAACAACTATATCAATTCTTCTGTGTTTCAGGGAGAATTTTAATTCATGTAAAATCTGCTATAGTACCTAAACCTAGTAAGTATTAAGTAAACATACATTTCTTTTTCTTCTCTAAAGTAAATGGCCTAACCTAAGCCCTAATCATAATAGGTTTGAGTTATCAAAGCAAATAATTAGTTTCCCTAGGCATATCCCCTTTTTTCTCATGCCAGCTAATCTGGAGCCCTTCTATAACTACCCTCAGTTCTTTGACCAGAACATCTACAAAGCCTACCTGTTACCTTCCAAATAATTCTGTAGGAGAATTCTGTCTCTTCTTAGGAGCAAGGTTTTAAGGGCCTATAATTTAGTTGGGTAATATAAATTGATATTAGAGAAAGGGTCAGATGCAATTCACAGATCATAGTAACCCTAGCAACTAGAAGGTTCTAAGAATGCTTGAAGCTGTCTTTAACCTATGAGGAAGAGTGATACTATCAGAGATAAGTGTCTCTGCTCCTCTTTTCAAACCCATACTTTGCCTAATTTATTTTTCTAATATTCTCTAGTACCAACTCTTCTCCATTTGAATAGGATATTGGACTATTCAGTTTTAATACTGAATGTTTTAGAAGAATCCTTCAGTCCTGGGCAAACCAGAACAGTCAGCTGTTTACTCCCTGTTACTACTCCAATGAAGGTAAACCTTCTTATGTCTATGTTCCTTACTTCTTGGCTTTTTTGTATAATTTATAGTACTTGTCTGCCAGAAATGCCCTCCTCCACTTTATAGCTCAGGTTCATCTTCTTCCAGAAAGCCTCATCTAACAACTTCTGTTTGACAACCACTCAAGGGAATTTCATTTGTGCTCATCGTCTTGCCCTATATTACTTTTTCTTCTACAAATCGGGCTTTTTCTCTATTTTTTTTCCTGTTGGTGATCATCTTGATCTCCTAGACTGTCTTCACATGTGTCCACTGTAGCAATATATGGCACTACCCAATTATTCAGAGCGAAAACTTGAGAGTTATTTTTCTCTCATATGACTAATCAAAATCCAACAAATTTTGTCTCTTTCCCCGCCGCTGCCCCCCTCCCCCGAACCTGTACCTCATTCTTTAGAACTACCTTCAATGACATATTTGGGTTTCTTGTCTGAATTGGTAGATTAGTCTTCCAAGTTAGCTCCCTTCCTATCTTTGTCTATTCTACAAAAAATCCATCTTCACCTTGTTGGCTATAGTTTACATGTTAAATGTTGATGTGACTATACCATTCCTCTATTTAAAATCTGCCAATAGCTTCCATGACCTCTAGAAATTGCCCTCTACCCACCTTATCAGCCTTTCCTTTTATCACTCCTGTTCATAGACTAAACTTACCTTCAACCATATCTAAAAATTTCCCAGTTGCTAGGGTCCCTAACATCTATTGACCTACTTTGCATCCTTTAAAATGTGCTCATAGGAATATACTAAATTCTCCTATAGCTTTAAAAATGAATCATGGGCCAATAGCTTCATTTTGGACTTTTAATACCCAAAACTAAGTATTTCTGTTACTCTAAGCAACACCCCTCCTGCCTCCCCCATCCCCTACCAAGAAAAGCCTATTCAAACATTCCACCTCTCAGAAGCCTTTCCTGATGATGTTCCCTAGTCTCGCCGTTTTTTTACATATCCCTAGCTGTTTATACTACTTTCATCATAGTACTTCTGTGTGCTCACTTCACTTTATTGTGTTCTGAGCTGCTAGAGATCAGGGCTGCCTCCTTTTCTGCTGCACCTATTTCTAAATTTCAGATCATTTTAGGAAAAACAGGAGATGTGGTTTGAATGAATGTGACTTATTCCCTAACTTTATTTGTAATGCTATGCATTCCACTATCAAGTTATATAACTAGGTTAAGTAAAGTCATTGACTTAACTTATTTTGAGTTGCTCCCTTTCTTCATCCAGCATACAGTAAGAACTTAATAAACAGATTATGTCTGTATCATGAGTTTAAACAGTCCTAAATACCCTATTGCCTGTTAGTGTCAAATATCCCAAAGATGTACATTCATTTTAATCTAGATGGCTAGCATGCCCATTGCGGGAGCAGGGGATGGACCTGAAATAATAGCATATAATTATTTGCATCTATTCAACCATAATTCTTTTGGATGTTGTGGGAAGGGAATCTCAGAAATTGTAGAATTGATCTTCCTACCCTTACACACACCAGCACTAGCTGGCAAGCAGTTTAGGTGGAAAGGAGGTTTAGTTAATATGTGCATTTCTGCTTGCTTTTTTTTAAGTTGTTCCTTGCAATTATTAAAAGAATTGACATCAGAAATTTTTTACTCCTCAGTGGAATGGCCATCATTGTGTTCTATTTCTTTATAACCACAGGTCAGCATTTTGTCTTTCATTTCTCCTCTCTTACTAAACTCATTATGTTCTCTATCAGGAAATAATGCCAGTGCATGTTTGTACAACTTCTGTAAGTTCCAGAATTTTAAATATGCTGAGCAGCTCATGGTCATATTTTCTTGATCTGTACCTATAGATTTACTGGCAGCATGGGCTTACTATTACTTCTAGTACAATTTTTTTAGAATCCACAAAAGTATCTTTTTGATTTGTAGTAACATATTTTTCTTGTTTATTTCATACAAGGTGTGCATTTGGGTACAATAAAATGTACAACCTAGATTTTAACTTCAGGAAGTAAAATTATTACTTTTTCCTAGTCACCTTTTTTATTTTCACAGCATTTCCTTCTAACTTAGGTGTATTAGTTACTTTTCTCATTGCTATGATAAAATACCTGTCTAAAATAACTTCAGGAAAGTAGGATTTATCAGGGCTGACCATTTGAGGCGATACAGTATGTCGTAATAAGGAAGGTGTAACTGTAGAAACAGTCTGCAGCTGTGGCAGCAACTTGCTAACGTCTGGGTTGATCACAAGCAGAAACTAGACCAGAAGAAGGGCCTTCTGTATGTCTCAAGACCCTTTTCCCCAGTTAAGCCCGGTCTCTTAAAGGTTCCACGAACTTGCTAGCTGGGGACCAGGTGGCTGAATACTTGAGTCTGGAATAAGGGACATTTCATATTTAAACTATAGCATTAGTGTTTTTTGTTCATCAAAACCATATAACACAGAAGTAGTTTGTGTGGATGTTTTCTTACATTCTTGGAAAGATGGTTCACTCTAGATTTGTAAAAGAAAATTTTAATCCTCTCATACAATGAATGTGAATGCATTTAGGGCTTAATTCTCTTCCATAATTGAGAAGATACAGAAAAATATTAAGCAGGTCCGTTATTAACAGCATTTATTGTTTAAAGTCATCCCTTTTTTCTTTGGGAATTATCTTTATTGACTTTTTCTTCAGTGAGCTAAGGTCAAAATAACGTAAGCTCACATGTATTTAAGATTTGAGCATGTGAGAGAGCGTATGTTTTTATTTCAGGGCTTTAAAACTTTGCATCTATTTTTTGTGTGGGTGTGAAGAAAACCTTTTAATTAGCTGCTTACCATATTATAAAAATGTTCATACTTTGGCAGTTATTAATTTTTCTCATAGTTTTGAAGTAAACTTACTGAAAACTAGTTCATCCTAGTTTTTAAAAGTGTTAATTGGGGCTAGAACAAGAGCTTAGCCAGTAAAATGCTTGCCTTACAAGCATAAGTACCTGAGTTTGTGTCCCTGGCCTGTGTGAAAGGCAGGCTCTGGTGTGGCATGTCTGTTACCACAATGCAAGCAGAGACAGAGGCGTCCCTGAGGCTACTTTACCAGTCAGCCTAGCAAAAGCAGTGAGCTCCAGGTTCAGTGAGGAAGGATTGAGAAAGAGACCTGCTATCTACCTCCAGCCTTCGGGCACACATGCAGAGCTAAGTTTTCGTTTGGAGCTCAGTTTGCACCTTAACCTGGGCCTTGAAACCCCAGCCCTTACTAGCTCTGTTGTGTTGACTGCTCTGCGGCTACTATTCCTATTATTTCACATGATGTAAAACAGTATTCCTATTATCCCTGTAAAATTTTAATGACAGGACTTTTTTTATATGGTAAAAATTAAAGAGCTTGTGGCTGGAGACTTAAGAGTGTATACTACGTCTACCAGTCCACCTCCAGGGGATCTTGAACATCGACCTCTGCCTGCCCTCGCATGCATATATCCTCACACAGATGTGTGACTTATATAATTTTTAAAAGTAAATCAATCTTTTTAAAAACTGAATAGTTTAATACTTCTCTGTATTAACTAATATTCAGATTTAATCAATAATTAACTATTCTTATCTATTTAAAGTAAAGGCACAAAGTTAAAGTTACTTTTAGCTCAAAGGAATTCATTCAGATTTGTTGCCTGATAATTTGTCACACAATGAAGTGGGTTTTATATATAATAACTGGAATTTTTATATATAGTAAATAGAATCTGACTGGAAAATTAAATAGTAGTCTGGTGATACAGCTCAGTCAGTAGATTGTTTGCCTGTCATGCATAAAGCCTTGAGTACTTCAGTCCTAACACATAAACAAGGTGTGATGGTGAGGTACCTGTACTTCATGAAATGGTAGGGGAAGATCAGAAGTATAAGATCATTCTTGTCTAGATAGCAAATTGGACGCCAGTCTGGGCTACAGGGCGCTCTCACGCTTTCTCTCTCTCTCTCTCTTTCTCTTTCTCTCTCCCTCTCCTGCTCTCTCACTCTCTCGCTCTAACTCTCTCTTCTGTCTCTGTCCCCGCTTCCCTCTCTTTCTTCCTCTCCCTTGCCCTCAGTTTATTTGAAAGACCAGTGTTATCAACGTCTTTCTCAACTTGACCTGACATAGCATTGTCAGTACTTGTACCATCCCTTGCTTCTTTTTTCTAATCGTTGTAAAGTAAGTGAAGTAAGAATATGTGAGCATCTATTTACAACCCATGGCTTTCTTTTCATTCTGCCATTTAGCTGTCTTAACTGTTTGGTTTTTCTCTGTTATCTTTTTCCCGAAAATTACTCTCAGGTATAGTGTTTAGGTTATTTATTTATACATACTTCTTCCAAACAGTAACTAATATGAATAGTACTATTTATTATCATTATTATATTGCTTTGAATACCGTTATATGTGAGACTTTATGGGGAGTCACTATAAATAGGGCAAGACTCATGAAGTTTCTCTTGAAGATGACTTTTAAAATGGTACCAGATTCTAAGCTGCTTTTCAACAGTTTGTATAATCCTTGATGAAGAGGGCAATTATGATTAAAGTATATTATATTAAAGGAGAAAACTCTTGTTTTTAAGCTTTCATGCAATATTTTTATTGATTCTTTGATAATTTCTTACAATATATTTTGATCATATTCACTCTTCCCAGATTCACCTCACACCACACCACCTACAACCAACTAAATGTCCTCTTTATTCTCTTTAATTTTCATTGTTACATGTATACACACATATATATTTATGTATATAAAAATAACATGCTGAGTACATTTAGTGTTGCTTTTATGTGTATGTTTTAAGACCGACCCCTTGGTATTGGATAATGAATAAAGGGACACATCCCATGGAAGGTTGATTCTCCCTTTCTCAGCAATCATTAATTGCCTGTAGCTCAAGATCTATGGGTGCAGCCTTGTAAGATTTTTCCCCATCCACAATTGCTTGTCAACTGGTATTGTCATTGAAACTTATTATTTTGTATAAATAATATATACTGTTTTCATTTTCTTAAGTTTATATAACTCTTAGAAAGTTGAAATGTACCATAGTTTACCTGAATCAAGGGTTAAATGTACATATGGATTGATGCAGGAACCTGTCTGCTATTTGAAACACTATTTTGGGGGGAAATGTGTTTTAACTTCTAGTATAATCCAGCCTGCTCAAGGTTTAAATGGTTATAGGATGGATAGTTTTGTTCTCTGACAGCTCTCTCTTCCTTATAATATTCACTATGGTGGAAGGTAAAGAGAGAAGGAAACAAAATATGAAATGAGAATTTCTACCATCGTAACACAAACTAATTTTTGTTAGATGAAATACCAACTGGATTGAGTTTATGCCTACAGTTAATTAACTCTATAGTGTGGCATTTTCTAATTGGTGGTATAGTGGTGAGCATAGCTGCCCTCTATAATGCTTCTTGATGTTTCTTCATAGTACATACTTATTTTTCTGAATCCTTTTGTATTCTTTTATTAAGTGCTACTTATTAAATACTTAGTATCTTGTTTAAGCCTTGGAGACAGTTGAGAAAAGTAAAACAAATACATGACCAACTTAAAGGAGTACTGATTTGCCAGCCCTGTGATCATGTAGTCAAACATATCCTCCATCACTGCCTTTGTCTTTGCCCCATTTATCCATCTCTACAATTGAAATGAACTGACTTGTAAGTTATGCTGATGTGTTGTTCTCATGAAATTACTGAAGTAGAAGGGATTCATGCAAAAGCCAGTTTATTATTCAAATGGTGAGCAGGATTTTTAATATTGTTAAAACATGATGATACACTTTCAAAAGAGTTGGATCATGATTTTCATCTGAGCAGACTTTACTTCCTACAAAAAAAAATTCATCAAATGGCCAGATGTAGATTAAAATATGGTGGTAAAGGAAATTCTTCCCTTGACCCAAGAAATTCTTTAAGTGGCCTTAAACAAACTGAAAACAGAAAGATTAGCAGGAGAAAAGGCATATAAATTTATTAACATGCACAGGAGCATACAAATATGGAAGACAGCCAATGTCTGAAATATACCCATTTTTCATATGGGGTGACAGAGAAGGATACTACAGATAATTTTAGACAATAGCAAATAATTCAGGAAAGTGGAATGTCTTTACTAGCACCTAAGTAACAAGTCTTTGACAAGGTTCTCTGGGCCCTTAGGGAAAGTAGCAACAATTTGGAAAGGTGAGACTAGGAACTGCACACTAATAATAAAGGTTGTTTTATACAGAGTATCTGTGACGTTACTCTTCAGTGGTATACTTGGTATAAGTAGCTGGAGAACTTTTAATCTTCCTTTGTATGAGTTATTTCTCTCCATAGTTACTGAGGTTTTGCGAGGGAGGCAGTCCAAAATGTTTATATGTTTTGGAAAACCACCTTTCAGTCTGCTATGGAATTGCAGAGTCAAAGCTTTGCTCCACACTCAGCATGGCAAATGAGATGATTAGAAAAACCTTGATTCTAAGGCAGCATCTAAAGTATTCCAATTTCATTTAATTATGAGCACTTAGCATGTCAAAGTGTCAAAGTTTGGTGTATTATTTATTTAAGCTGTAACCAAAGAAAAAAATGTTTGGAGCTTAAAAGTCTAATTGATTTTGATGGCATAAGTGAATGTTAAATTTTAAATTGATTGTGACTTTTTCTTAGTTACTGCTTTGAATTGTGCTATGGCTACTGATAAATCAGAAATATTTGTTAATTATATTTCCTACAATGTAAATATTGTCCATTAAATATGTAGAGAATGTTAGGAAAATTAAATATGGAGCCAGGTGTGGTGGCGCACACCTTTAGTCCTAGCACTTGGATGCAGAGGCAGGTGGATCTCTGAGTTCGAGACCAGCCTGGTCTACAGAGTGAGTTCCAGGACACTCAGGGCTACACAGAGAAACCCTGTCTCAAAAAAAAAAAAATCAAATATAGAATGCCACTTAAGAATTTTGTAAATTATTGTCATTTTAAAAACCATAATCTAAAATTTAAAGCTATTTTGAGTTAGAGTTAAAAAAAATTAAAACTCAGTGGTGGTGAGATGGCTCAGTAGTTACCAGTGCTTGCTGCTGCTCTTTCAGAGGACCTGAGTTTGGTTCCCAGCACCTGTATTAAGCAACAACCAACCACCAGTAACTTCAGCTCCAGGGGATCCAATGCCTCTGACAACTAGGCACCTGCACTAGACATGCACATACTCTCACACAGATATACATAATTAAAAATAAAATAAATATATACACTTTAATGTCTTAAAAAATTCACCATTTGTGGATCTTGTGTTGATAAAATAGTTATGAGGGATGTATTTTAAAATTCATCAAAATATTGTTCAGCCCCAAAAAGCATTTGCTAATTACAGATTTTCCTGGAGCATATTAAAGTTTTCAGCCTACTATATAACTCTTAAAATTTCACAGTACTTCTTTAGGGCACATATTTCTATTTAGTGTAGTACAGTAACTGTATAATGTAGTATCTAGATAGTATAGGCAGAAGGTTCCTGTCCAGACTGCCTGGTCCCAAATAACCACTCTGAGGCTTATATTAATTGTAAATGCTCAGCCAATAGCTCAGGCTTGTTACTACCTAACTCTTACATTTAAATTAACCCATTTTTCTTATCTATGTTTTACCACATGGCTCATGGCTTGTTACCTCATTTTCTATACCTCCTGCTTCCTTGGCAGCTGGCTGGCATCTCTCCTGACTTCACTCTTCCGCATCCCCTCATTCTCATTTTGGCTCTCCCATCTGACTTTATCCTGTTTAGCTATTGGCCAGTCAGCTTGTTTATTAAACCAAACATAGCAACATATATTCACACAGAGTACAGAAGGATTATTCCACAGCAAGATAGTATCTATTTTTCTAAAGTTCTTAATAAGGCTTATTTAATTAATTTTCCAAATATAGACAACTTTGAAAAGAGATAAAGGCTAAGCATGTTATTACTCTTTTAAACAAAACTTATTGAAAATGCAACTCTTTACCCTTTGTAATCTTTCTGCAGTTTTGCTTAATTACTATTTAATGAATTTAAGTTTTATAAGAGACCCTAAAAGAAAGGGGAGGGGAGTCGTCATAGGTTAGAATTATTCACATATACATAGGAAATACAGTTTTTGAAAATGAATTTTGTCTCTTTGTAAAGTCCACACATTTGAATCTAAGTACGTATTTTGAGTTCTTTGGGGTCCATTTTAACCACGCTGAATCTTTCCTTAGCCACTTTTGTTAACCTAACAAATGCTTACTGTCTTTTACAACTGTGCCTTTCACTTCTATGGATTAATCTTAAATACTATAGTCTTAATATTCCTAAGTATACTATACCTGTTATTGAAGATTTGCTCTTATCTATTTGAGGAAAGATTTTCAATTTTTATTTTCACTTTAATAATGAATAATAGAAAGATGAGAGGTTTTTCTACATAGTAATCTATCATTAGAAACAAACTATGGGAGAAATAAGCATAAAAGTATATGATGTCTGAAGCATTAACTTTGAAAAAATATAACATAGTTACGTGTATGTGACGCCAGAGTAATTCATGGATGTGCTTTTTTCATTGTACTGACTTCTTCTCAGCCTAGCTAATTTGATAAACCAGACTGTCATTACTTTCTAATGGCATATAAGTAACTATGAATTGGTCAATACATTCTTTGAAGAATCATTTACGAATCCATCTTTTAAAGTGCCTTAACAATAATTAGAGAAAGCAAAAAGTTATTTAGCATAGCAAGAGTTATATGAAATTAGTATAATGAATAAAAAGTTGGATTTGAATTATAGTTGATACACACACACATATAATTTGGAGGAGAGAAAATACTATGTATGCTGGCATCAGGTGTTTTGTATTTCAAGGGGAAAAGAATGAAAAAGGAGGGAAAGGAAAAGTGTTGTACAGAGAATAAAGAAGGATATAGGATGGAAATATTGAAGGAAGGAGACTAGCTGTAGCTTTTGCTCCCTTTACTGCTTCAGTACTTGAGTAGTTCTCTTGTTCTAACTCCCATTACACAGTTTAAAAGCAGAAGCAATAACCTCTGGAGCAGGGGTGCATTTTAAAAGACCTTAAGGGCATTCAGAGACTGACACTCCATAAAACACTGAATGGAATCCAGAGTCATAGGAACTTTTTATAGCAATAGTTTTCAATAATATTAATAATTTTCTTCATTCTATCTCTTAGTCTCCCTCAGGATAAGAAAAGAAAGGACTATTTGTGATATTTTCCATGCTGTTCTGCATTTAGTATTGCCTAGGGTCATACAAAGCCTGCTTGCTAGTATTTTTTCTCTCTTGGACAACTTAACAACAGTTAAGTCCAATTTTTTTTTTTTTTGAGCTGTCATGTTTAAGGATTCTTGCTGAGAAGTATACATGACTAAAGTATGGCTCTTGGAAAGACACGTCTGTGTACACATGAACTATAAGAAAAGAACACTATTGTAATCCAGCCCCTTTAACTCTGTATTGAACTGCAGATTATGAGTTTCTACAGTGTTAAGAAAAAAGGAAATTTTGAAATAAAAGCAGTACAAATAATCTAAGGTTAGTTGCTGCCAAGTTTGCCCCTGGTACTACTACTTTGTGAGAATAGCCATTCCCTCAAATAATGTATTTGTGTTGAAGAGTAGGAAAGAGAAAAGAAGATGCTAGTGAGACCTACAGTAGTTCTTTAAGGAAATGTTGGGTCAGTTATCATTGTCCACTGTCTGACATATTTGGTGGAAGTCATTTGAATCAAATTAAGGCTGATTTTAGTTGCATTACTATAATATTTCACAGCAAAATCATCCCACTTAAAATACATCAAACATATGTCTCTGTGCCCATGATAGTTCCAAGGTAGTTAATAAACCTCATAATTGCCCTCCATATTGCAAACATTTATTGGAGTTTTGTTTTTATGGTCAAATGATTAGCATCCTTTAAAGCTCTATTGAGCATTCCTCTTACCTCATATATGCATTTTTTACTAGAAAATAAACCAAAGTTCTTTTTTTCCAGGTAGAGAAGGAAAAACAATCTTACCTTTTAATTTGCCCTTTCACATTAATTTTATTTTTAAAAACATGGAAAACAAGGAAATAATTTGGAATTGGAGGGCTAATTTTTATATTTCTGAATCATTTTCCTAGACTGTGAATTACCAAGCTTTTCTTAATTTTTACCAAAAATGTTTTAAAGAAAATCAAGGTAAGTACAGTAATTGAGCCATATAACTCTCAGCTTCCCCAGTGTTTGATGAAGCAAACAAAATACATTGAAGAGTAGAAGCTTACAGTTATTTCTAGATCCTTGATTATTTTAAGTTTTCCAAAACCTCACCAATCTTTCAATTTAAATCTATGTTTCAAAAGTTCAAGATACATGGACAGACTAAGATAATCTGAGATTATTTATTCAGTTATTGCTACCACTGAGCAGGGATCTTTATAGCTATGAGCTAAATACATGGCATTGTGTGTGTGTGTAGAATAAAGACTGTATAAAGATGTTTAGATTGTACCAAATTTTGTTAGAAAAATATAAGCTAAAAGGTTTTTCGGTAGTGGTAGTCTATTTAAATGTCTTTTCATTGGCCCTTTACCTTTTCTGTTCCCATTTTAATGAAATATTTCAAATACATAGTAAGAACAGATAATGACAAACAACCCATATGCTAATCATCCAGATTTCTTCAATACTAGGGTAGAACTCATAGCCTTTTGGATGCTAGGCTCTACAACTGAGCTTAACATCTGCCCTTATATTCTTTTTATTGGAAATTTCTTCTTCGATCTTTCTGAAATACCTACCAAATATTTTTCCAAAAGACATGGTTAATCTCATGTTGCTGAAACGTTTAAGTCTTATCACCCGTGTTTCTTTCTGTTACCAATCTTTGGCCTTTCTGACCAATTACAAGTCTTACTTGGCTTGGAAGGGGTTGTAAACAGTTCTAGGCCAGAATGAATTGAGAAGTATAATTCTGGTGCCTCAACTTTGGTAGTTGGTATACTATATTATAGTTATTACCATCATTATCCCAGTTATTACCATCAAAGCAATAAATATTTATCTTTTACTAAATGTCAGGTTTAATACCAACTGTTCTGCCTCAATTTGTTTAGCTCTCAAAATAATCTTCATGAGATGATAATTCAAGACACTGCTTGATCCTTACGTGACACTAGCAGTTCCCTCTGCCTTGTTAGTTCTTCCCCTAGATGCTCATCTGACTGCCTCATCTCTGAAGTGATGCTTACTCAGAAGTCATCCTTGTCCACTGTCTTAGTGTTCTATTGCTGTGAAGAGACACCATGACCACAATGTCTTATAAGAAAAACATTTAATTGAGGTGGCTTACAGTTTCAAAGGTTTAGTCCATTATCATCATGCGGAGAAGCATGGTGGCACACAAACAGACATGGTGCTGGAAAAGTAGCTGAGAGTTCTACATTCACGCTGGCAGGTAGCAGGAAGAGAGAGAGAGACTCTGGGGGCTTAGCTTGGGATTCTGAAACTCCAAAGCTCACCCCAGTGGCACACTTCCTCCAACAAGGTCACACCTGCTCCAAAAAGGCCATATCCTAATAGTGCCACTCACTGGTGACCAAGCATTCAAATATATAAGCCTGTATCGTCTAAAGTGCTCTTATCTCCCTTTTTTTAGTAGAATGTAAGTTCCAACATAGCAAGGTCTTTGTGGGTCTTAGTCATGTTTTACTCCCTACCAAAAAATATTGTTGAATAAATGAATAATGTATTATCCATGTGAACTAATGCTTTAAAAGTTATTACATAGATCTTTGGCTGATCAGATAAGCATATTTCTTTGGACCTACAGTGTACACTAATTTGAAATTTGAAATTCATTCACATCTAAAGTATTTTAATCTTACTCATCCTGAGAATGAGTTATAAATGTGAACTCTTCACAAGCATGAGAGGAGAACCAGCAGTGTAAATGAAGTAATTGCCAATTTTGCAAGATAATGAATGGAAGTGTACTGAACAAGCTCAAACTACATACAAACCTATATTTAACAATACTGTAGACAAAGGAATGTCCCTTTTCTTACTTGTGATCATTTAGTTTTCCTTTTCTAACATACGGTGTCTAAAGTGAAGCTTCACTCAAAAGTATAATGTCTGGATTATGCCAAACATTTGTATTTCCCATAGGAAATGTTATTTTCATTCTTACTTTCCCTTGGCTTTATCTTATTAAGCTGAGGTTAATTATTCCAAGTGAGTTTTCAGAGAACTTGAATAAAAAAGAAAACTACAAAAGGAATGATGAGGGTGGGAGAAATAGTCTTTTTATTTCTTTGGTGGGAAGAGTTCACCAATTTGTTCTCCAATACCAAATGGTCGACCCTTGAAAATATACGTACAAGTTACACTGTACAGACTAAGCAGGTTGTACTTGTGGATTTAGGAGTGTGTTAAGTATGTGTACATATTTGCATACATACATGTATTTAACAACACTTAAAAGAAGCAGTCATGAGGGAAAAGAGCAAGGACAAGTATCTGGGAGAATTTGGAGGGAGGAAAAGGAAGAGGGACATGATGTCATTATATTCTCAAAAATAAAAGAAATAATTTAAAAAATAAGTGTGTTGTGGTTTGAGGGGATGTAATTCAGTGGTAGACTGACCGCTTAGCGTGCACAAGTTCCAAAGTTCAATCCCCAGCATCACATACATACCAATAGTGCTATATAGTAAGTCTTTAAAACTTTATTTCAAATTAAAATTTTAATGTATTTTTATAAATTCATTCCATTTGCAAACATTAGAAACAATTTTAATATTACCAAAAAGTAAAATGCATCCATTTAAAGTAACTAGAAAAGGAACTGCATGCAGTCTTAGAAAACAAAGGTATACAGGAAGAGACATTCTCCAACTAGAATTCAGTAATAAATATAAATGTTCCCAATCCTTAAAAATATCATATAAAATTATGAAAGAGTTCAAAAGCAGACAACAAGAATACTGGCTGTCCTATCTAGAGCACCATCTGTGATACTTCTCCTTTCCTTTTCTCAACTATTACACAACACTAAGTTTTGGTAGACAAGGAGTACAAAAAATCCTAACTTACAGAAATGGAAATTGTGTCCACATGTAAATTTTGCTTTATTATTGATCTGTCTGTAAATTTAGTACTACATTCCTAGTGGTGCCTCTCTATGTGTGCACCATTGTGCAAGTACATGCATGCATATGTATGTATAATTCTCTTTTGAACCAGTTTGAAAATCTTACTGGTTCTCACATTAATACTTTAGATAAAATCTTAGGTACATGTTCATTTTATGTTTATGAGTCATGATTTACCCTTTTTGAAAAATTAACTTTGGACACAGTTTTCTCCGTACAGTAGAGGTGCAGTTTGAACAACAGTTGGTTTCTCCATTTGATTCTGTTTGAGTTAGCCCAGACACCCTAAGCTTGTGCATTTGGAGAAACTGAACATGATGTGTTATAATGTAAATCGGACTTTTTATAATAACACCATGCTATTGGTTACTTTTCACTCTGTATGGTCTCGGACGTTTTGATTAACAGCGCAGAGTGAACCACTCCTCGCTGTGCTTCAAGACTTCAGAAAGCGTGGCTCTTGTCTAGTTGACAAAGGAAGCACCTACACATTTTCTAGATCATCACTGCTTTACAAATATGGTGTAGACATTGTTTTGTATTTTGTACATTTTCCATGTGCCTGTTAAGTGCTAGTCAAGCATTTTGAGAAATAAAAGCTACATTTTTTTCTAACACTGAAATCTAGCAGCCATTGGTTTAGAAAGGTAAGCAATTTAGCTATGTGCTTTCATGGTATATCACTTAATTTTGCAAACAAATAAGTAATACTTAAAAATGAAAACTAAGTATATCAAATATAAACAGAAACTGAGTATCTATAAATTCATATTTAATGAAGACATGTATATCTTTCTTCCAGAGATGCCAGAAAATGAATCATGATTTTATGTTCAATTATTGAGATTTTTTTACCTTACTGATTATGTCTCTTTAAAATCCATTTTTTAAAATTAGTAATTCTTAATACTTCTTTCTCAAAACTTGCTTTAATTAGCCTTACTTGATCTCTCAAGAGCTGTCAAAATCACAAAAGAATTAATCTACATTTTTTATTATCCACTCAGAATAGCATCTGAACAGTAGTTAACAACAAAATAATGCCCAACACTCAACATAGTGTCCACTCTGAAACAGCTTTTCTAACTAAGGGTTTTACATATATTTATCATTTTCTTTATAAGTATCCTGTGAGTATAAATGGATCTTATTATTACTAATCATTTTATATATGACAAAACAAAAAACCTAGAGAGATTGTGACTTATATGGTGTTAATTGTGTAATTGATAAAGCCAAAATTCAAATGCAATCAATTTGACCCCATAGTGCTATTCTTTAAACTACTATTTAGGTTTTTTTTTTCCATTCCTCTGTAACACTCCTGTTTTCTGTAGTTCTCATTGTTAAGAAAAATAACCAGGGAAAAAAGACAGAACTATCAAGGTGGCTCAGTAGCTTAAAGCACTTTCTGACTCCAGTTCACTCCTCAGATCCTGCATGATGGAAGGAGAAAACCAATACTCATGGGGTGTCCTCTGACCCCCATGGGCACATATGGGAGACACAGACACCATAAATAAATAAAATATTTTAAGAATGACGAAGGCAGTGGAAACCCAAGGAGATCTGATTAGAAATGCAATGATTGCCCTTATTAAGTTAGAGAAAGGTTCAACTACTAGTGTATAGATTATTGAGTTTAAAGTCAAGAGGGTTGAGTTCTGTCACTACTTTTATCATGTAACCTCAAACCAATAGTAAGTAATACCTTCTTCTAACCACTAGAATAAAGACAAGTTACTCTACAAAACAATTATTAACTGAATATTGAGCTACAATGTCATGAATACTCAGAAATCCTTACTAGTCAAAAATTTTCATTGGTACCATAATACATGATATAATTAGTTTTTTGGGTTTTTTGTGGGTTTTTTTTTTTTTGGTTTTTTGTTGTTGTTGTTGTTGTTGTTGTTGTTGTTGTTGGTGGTGGTGGTGGTGGTGGTGGTGGTGGTGGTGGTGGTGGTTTTTTGAGACAGGGTTTCTCAGTGCAGTTTTGGTGCGTGTCCTGGATCTTGCTCTGTAGACCAGGAGGGCCTCAAACTCACAGAGATCGGCCTCCCAAGTGCTGGGATTAAAGGCGTGCACCACTGCTGGCCAGCTATAATTAGTATTTTTTATACTATGATCAACATTAAAATTCTAAGAATAAAGCTTGGGAGATAAATGAGTGGATAAATACTTGCGGGAGAACTTTGAGGATCTGAAAACAGATCCTAAAGCCTGTGTAAAGCCAAATACAAGTCTCTCCTACAGCAAGATGGAAGGCAGAGACAGAAAAATCTCTGATGCTTACAGGCCAGCTAGCCTAGCATATATAACAGCAGACAAGAGGCTCTGTCTCAAACAAAATGGAAGACAGAGACCAACACTTTAGGTTTTCCTCAGACCTCCATGAACACACATGTGCACACATACATCAAGATTAAAATGAAATACATTTCTCAGAACAACAGATCAAAAGTGTTGATAGCAAGGAAAGACCAATCTGAGATTTGCAATTTCTGTAAGTCATTGAGAATGACTTGAGTTTAGGATGAAAGCTGTGGTCTAGGAAAAGACTTAAAAATATTCCATTAATGAAATACATATTTCCTTGAGTCATGGACCTTTTCTCATGTGGTTTTTCTTCTTAAGGATGCTCTGTATGTGCTATAGTACCATGTCTTTTCAATAACAGAAAAAGAACTCATCAGATTATTTATAAACAAATATAAATCAGCTTTGGCTTTCTGTATTGATTATAATTCACTTCACGGTCTGTGGAGCCAGCAGAATGTCCAGCCTCATTTAGAAGTCGATCCTGAAAAAACACTCTTCATTTAAACCTGGGACTTAAGCAAGTTCAATGGAATTTAAGACGATAAAAAATTGGTATTAAATTGGGAAATTTACAGATTGTTCCCTGAAAAGCAGTTATAAACATTTATACATATAAAAATTACTCTGTGCCTACAGAAACTCATGTTATACATTCCTGATAGATAGTATTGTTCTTTTCATCTATAACCAACAAATGACTTAGACTTCAAGGACTTAGTTATGGATGCAAGTGAGTCTGTGCATGTGCACACACATGTTTGCGTTTGTGTGTGTGTGAGAAAGAGAGAGAGAATTCACCTGGGATTAGATAACTTAAGTGTGATGAGTGTTAAATGAGTACACCATTTAATTCATCACTTAAACTAGAAGGAAAAATGTGAAGCAGAAATTCTTAATTTTGAGGGGTTTTTTTTATAGCTTCTTAAATTAACCACTTTCTCTTTTATTTCTTGTTAGTAATGTTAAATGGACAATTGGTTAATTCAGTGACCAATTGTGTGTGTCCACATGTGTGTATGCCTGCATATGTGTGTGTGTGTGTGTGTGTTGTGTGTGTTGTGTGTGTATACATTTTTTTAAAGTACTCCTTTTATATAGTATCTGACAAGGAGCAAAGAATGGGGACTGGAAAGTTGACTCGGAAGTTAAGAGCACTTGGTGTTCTTCTAGAGGACCTGAGTTTGGTTCGCAGCACCTATATCCAGTGGCTCACAACCAACTACAACTCCACTCTAGGGCATCCAACACCTCTTCAACCTTTTGTGGGCACAGCACATATTGACTATACACACCACAAACACACATATATACATAAATAAAATTTTTTAAATCTTTAAAGGTAATGATAGTGGGAAATTTTCTTAGAGCCACAAAATCATACAAATAAAAAAGGCTTAAAAATTATCTATTCTAGTGATTTTTTTTAACCTTGCTTCTGCCACCATTTCCCTTGCTACTCTGTCAAAGCATACAGATTTCATTGCAGAAAATATTTTTTTGTATTTAAAATAGCCAAGAAGAACAAATCAATGAAAATCTTAAAATATTTTTAAATGTGATATAATAATGCCTTTTTAAATTCATTAAATAACAAGTTGTAGGACCAGGTTTAGTAACTTCCATGACTTGAAATGATGTTGAACATCAGTGCTATTTTACGATGACACATCATGAAGTACGAGTTTATTTTAATATTTTTGTGGTTTGCTGCCTGAGCTCATAATGAAAGGAAACAGTAGATACAGGTTACTAAACAGAAAGATATGTAATTTTATTTCTTTATCCCGAGAAATGGACCCCTGACTTTGTAAGATGTTTTAGAGTTCTTCAAAAATCACATTGACTTCACTTAAACCTCCAGAAACATCTTAATTTTATAGATAAATAAATTAAGACCATAGAGAGGAGATAAGTTGACTAAAGACATCCAACACAGAACTAGATTAATCCTTGCACAACTAATCTCAGACTTTCATTCAACCTTTTTATGAAGCTTTAATTTAAAAAAATAAAAATTACAATCTTTTGTCACTTGGGTGATGGCATGAACTGTTGGAAATTTTTAATTCTCATGTGCTTCAGAGTTTGCCTATATACAGTCTATAAACTGAAAATCTGTATCAGAACAGTAACAGATTTGTACTTCTCTTTCCATGTTTACATACGTTATTCTAATTAATTTTCCTCATTTTTTGTGTGAGGAAATTAAAAGCTCCAAATGATAAATGTCTAACGTCAAAGAGCTAAGAAAAGGAAACCACTCAACTTCAAATAATGTTTCTCTTTATTCTGCTGCCTCCCAGTCCTAAGCAGACCAAATGGTTTGTATTCTTCAGTTGAATCTGTTTTAGAGTTCCACAAGTCTAATTAAACACAAATCATCAGTAGTCTCAGGTAAGCCAGATTCTTACGTCCTGACTTACTCCAATAAAGTAATAGATGAATGCCACCATAGAAGATAAAATACGTTTTTGATCAATACTCTGTTTATGAAAGAACTGAGAAGGCAACAGGACTTACGAATCTAATATTGTAAAGTTGTTGACTTAATGCTATTTAAACCAAAACTTTCCTTTTGTTTTTGGGTAAGATAAAGAAGCACACAATCTGAGTCACTACAAATGGGGCCATTTCCTCTTTATCTTAAAGGTTATTTTTATGAGTAAATGGTCCTCAAAGAAGTTCATACTTTCAGAGAGACATTACTCTTAATAATCTTAATAAGTTTAATAATTAGGATTTAAAAGGACTGTCACATGTCAGAACTATATATTTCTGTTCTTCTAGTGACTAGACCATTTGAAATAATAGAACATCCTATTCTCTTAGAAAATAAGAAATTTACTTAATCTGACTGACACCCCCAGTATAGAGAACCTTTATTGCACTGCACATACATGTCATTATTTGATTAACCTCAATAGTAATGAGTTTTATAAATTCTTGAAACCATTCCATGGGGTAGCTGGAATCTACTTGTTTTTCATATCATTGCTATTGATTCCATCTAGCCAAAAGAGTGAAAGTGCCTTATAAGCTGATAAAATAGTTTTACCTACTACAGATATGAATGTGATGGTACTTATGCTAGCAAAAATAAAATTCTGGTCTGCTGAATTTGAAAAGAACAATGATTACTACAAACTAAACATTCAGATTTTGCAAGTTTTTACTTTGTACAAAACACTGTATTTTACATTGTAGAAAATATTTTAAAAATAGTCATAATCCTGCTTCTTCAAGAATATACTCTATTTGAGAATTCCTATCAGTAATTTAAATATGAAGAACTATGTTAAATCCTTGATAAAGAATCAGGAGATACTTCAAGAGTTTAGGAAAACCTAAGTCTAGATTATGCTAATGACAGTACAGTCATGTAAATTTATTAAAAATCATCAAGCTATATATTTTAAATTGCTGAATTTGGTAATTACTGTTAGGTAAATTGTATCTCAGCATTATTAGAAACTTAAAGGAAGAAAATATTATTTGTGATTAAAGAACTTGGAAAATATTTTTCATAACTGATATAATCCAAGCTGAATCTTAAAGAATGAAGAGAGTTTGGATCAGAAGCTTGTCTGATGTCTAAAAGACCAAAATGCAAAGCATTTCCTAGAACTAGTTCAGACTATTCCAGCCCTGATTCTATGGCCTCGTTTTTGCAAGTGGCCATATGGCCATGACACTTCTGAAAAGTTCTGGCCAGTCCCTACTGGAAATCTTAAAACAGCATGTGTTTGTTGGGGGTTTTATTTGTTTGGTTCCACCCCCTCCTCCCCTACTTGCTTCCATTCTGAGCTAGTGAGAAAAGTGTGATGGAAAAGGGTGTATAGTGAGAGAGTATGTTACAACTGTTAGTGAATCCACTACCATAACAACTACTGATAGTCATTTCCCTCTTTATAGCTTCAAATTAGTGAGAGAGTATGTTACAACTGTTAGTGAATCCACTACCATAACAACTACTGATAGTCATTTCCCTCTTTATAGCTTCAAATTAGTAATGCATTCTTCATTTCCTTTGAGCCCCACAATAAACCTTTATATTTCCCATGAGAAAACTAAGATTATGGGAGAACCCACCACCTAAAATGCTAAAGCCATACTGAAGGAAAAGTCAAACTTTTCTCACCTGTTAAGAATAAGATGACAAAGTATGGTACCTGATCTTTGAACAGTCACAGATCTGCTAACTAAATTGAAAAGTCATCCATGAATTAAAAATTCATGTCACACTCATAAAAAAAACAGATGAAGTAATGCCATTAATAATAGAAAAACAGAGGGGTTTGGGGTTTTTTTTTCCTCTGATGAGTTAATGTGACCCTACTACTGACAAGAATAACCCATATTTGAAGTAATATTTATTGAGAGTAAAATCCATAGGAAATTTAGTTTCTATGTGAATAAACTTTTTGTTTTTAAACAATATAAAAATTTAAATTGTTTCTTTCAAACCAGATAACTTATCAGATTATATAATTAAGCAAATATGCAGAATCTTAATTTTGAATTTAAGTGTGATTACTGTCCAGTTAAAATTTTAGATGATTTTCTTGATGTTCATCAGAGAAGATGATTTATTGCCTTCTTGATTTTGACCCCATCTGACCAACTGCTCAGAATTTTTTCCATGTGAACTATGTTTTGTAGCATTTCTAAGAGAAAGAACATGAATGAGCCTAGTGAGCAGAAAAACAGTAGTTTTGTGAGAATGGATTAGTGTTCACCTACAATCAAATATGATCCTTATTTTAATATTTTGCATCCTAATATTGTTATTTAAGAACCTATACTTGGCATGGGCTTGGTTTGATTTGTTTCAGTCCTCCCTTCTATGAAATGCAGAAGGAAAGAGCTGTTCGTTGTTTGCATTTACTTATACTCCCACTAACTAGCTGTCCACATCTGGCTTCCATTGGAGAGCCCCTGACATCGCAGGGAACGGTGATCAAAATTCCACACTCTAGCTTCAAGCTGGGGGCTCGTAGCTACTGCAGCATTGAAAGGGAATCTTTTTGTGGCTTCTTTAAAATGAGCATGGTGATGGGATGCTTTAGGGGAAGAACACCTCTCAAATCACATGACCACTGCTGTGCTTCCGTGTGTACTGCTTTCTTCATAACAGCTTGGCACTACATTCTTTCCCTGTATTGTTAGTGGACCCTTTTTGTATGTATGAGTGGGCTGGGGGCTGGGGACATAAATGAGTAGTTATAGATTATGCATGCATCTTTCACCATTAGAGTGATGTGCCTTCCCTTATGTATCACAAATTATAATCCTATTTAACTTCTGTGTCCTGAGTGATTGAGCTGTTTCTGTTTCTCCCTTATTGGTGTGAGATTTGTATGTTATTGATATGTTTTGACATTTACACCTTCAGTTGTTCATGTTACATTAAATGTAAGTTAAAATTTTCTCCCAAAAGAGTTAGCTTTTCATGTTGGACTGGAAGAGTCTTCATTTCTGTGTAGCATTTCATGTTATTATAACCTATGGCTTTCAATTGTACCTTCTATAATGAAGAGATGACTTTAAACACTGTGCTATTCTTGTTATGACCTAAGCATAAGGTAAGTAATTTATCTAACTGTCTCTAAAGATTGTGGCTGCTTGTTAAAATTTTCTCAGCTTTTTTAAAAGACATTTTTTTGCTCCTTACCATTTATTATGTGTTGTCCTTCTTTTGTTTCTGTTTTACATCTTTTTATTAATAAGCAATGTGATCTTAAGCAAAAATTCTATTTCACATATAAACCCATGTCTAAAAAAATTTTTAATGTCTCATATCTTGATTAGTAAGTGAATACCTGTATTTCAGTTAAGTCTCATTTTTTTTCATTTCCTCCATTTACTTTAATTAAATACACTGTTCTTACATTGTTTTGATTCCTGTGGAAGGGAGAATCACTTGTCTATGCTATAAAATCAGTCAGCTGTTAATTGCAATAAAATAACATGGTACAACTGAATAAAATAATGAGGACTCTAATAGTATAGCTTTCATTTAACCTTTCATTTTCTTCCCTTAGAAATTTAATGTAATGCCATTAATCTCAGATTAATTTTTCACATCCTCTTTTTTCCCTGTTGTTTAAACAAGTAACAAAATAAAATGAAATAAAATTTGATACTCTTAACTTATCTTTAAAATTAAATTCCATTTTATTATGTTATATAAATGCCTTTATTTAAGATTTTATAAAAAAATAAATACTATAAATATGACATTATGTAGCATAGAATCTTCCCATACATACACTAACAGTAAAGTTTTAAAATTACTTTCCCCGGTTATACACATTCAAAATCGCTAAATAAAGTCTTATTAAGCACTGGTTTTAAAATTATTTCTCTCAAATCTGGTTCAACAGCCAATGTAACATAAATGGGAAACATTAATTACACTACTTTTGGCAATTTGCACACCTTGATAAAGGGTCCTATTTGAGAGAACTGAATTATTTTCGTTCTCCAAATGTCTCCTCTAGAGCTGTTTTGAAATATGTGGTTCCAAACTGAGGTATAAAAAAACCAATGTGGGTTTCTTTATCCATATTATAAACAATTCTGGGGATGTTGTTAAGTTTTAAGCCATTTTGAGAAGCAGGAAGGATATTTTTGTTTGCTTTGGTTTGTTAGAAAATACCAGGGAGTTCTTTACTACCATTCCCATTATATACATTATCAAATGTATATAATAGACATTGTGTAAACTTGTTGGAACATTTTATGAGACGATTTGAACTACTCATCTGAACTGCACTGTTCATTGTAAATTTCTTGTTTCTATCCATACACTAGCTCCACTCTAGATTGGAAGGGCTTAAAGATGAACTCTGGAGGAATAGAGGCTACGACTTAAGAGTAACTATTACTGACCCAAGGAGCTACTTTCCACTCGCAAACATAGCTTTGCGCGATGGGTTTGGCTCCTTCACATCTTGTTTCACATCTTGTTGAAGACTTTCTTGACTTCCATTTGACTTCTTTGAGCTGTTTTGTCTTTGAACATTTCCTCTTTCTTTTCCTTCTTTCTCCCAGATTTCTTCCCATGCTTTTAGCGTTCTCTTGTGTTCTTTGAGTCACTTTTTCAAATGTAGTATCTCTCTTTATTAAGCTTGTCTATTAATTTGTCTGTTGGTGTGTGTTTCTTTTCTCCGTTAAGACTGTAGTGGTAGAGTTACACTTGTTTTCATTTCATGGTATGCAAATTGCTTATTTATTTTGCAGAAAGTTCATTAGTTACACTTATCTTCTTGAATATGAATTTTCAGTAAGAAATAGAACATTCTTCATTTATACATTGTCTCCCTTTGTAAGCCCATGCTTTCTTTTTTTATCCTCCAGATTTAATTCCTCAGTGTCTGTCTGTCTCTCTCTCTCTCTCTCTCTCTCTCTCTCTCTCTCTCTCTCTCTCTCTCTCTCTCTTTGCTTTTTCTTTTCTTTGTTCTCATGTTTTCTTCCATGTCTTATTTTATTTAAGTCACTAATTTCTTTCTCATTTGGTCCAGAATTGTTCTTCAATAAGACTTGTAAATAAAAGAATAAAAGAATTTTTTATTCTGGGTTAAAGTCATTGTAGTATACCTAAAACTACTTAAGCAATCTGGGCAAAAAGAGAATAACTAACATTTGTAATTGTTTGTTTGTTTTGCTATGTGTGTGTGTGTGCGTGCGTGCGTGCGTGCGTGCGTGCGTATGTGTGTTTAGATTTATTTGCTTTGGTTTTTGCTGTTTGCACTTGTGTGCTCATGGCATTTTTATTATTATTTCTTTTAACATTAACAGTTTATTTTTTCAGGGAAGGACAGCCATAACCTACCCTAAGTTACAACATTCCTTTCATAAACTGTTTCATATATTATTAGACTGTGTTAAGCTACAGAAAGTTCTTTGTTGTGTATATATCCATTTGGGGCAAGCTGCTGTGGAGTGGGAGGAAGAGGTGTGGACCTTGAATGAAGTTATATCTGAAATTAATAACTACCATTCAGCATGACCATTGAATACAGCCATTTGGCAGACTTCAAAAGAAATATGCCACTTTAACCTAAATTTTTCAATAAAAGCATAAAGAGCCCCTAATTGACAAATTATATGCATACTTAAAACTGGTTAATAAAGGTGTCAAATTTAACTCATTTCCAGTAGAAACATCTTTCATAGCCAGTATTATAAAACATTATTATAATCAGCATTACACAAGTTACTACCATCAAAGGTAAATGTTATAGATGAGAACTTTTTTTCTCCTTGTTATCATATACATAATAAAAATCACTACAATAGAATTTTAATTTTACTTGGGTTTCATTATTATTCTAGTCAAGACATACACAAAATACCTTTAGAGTAAGGATTAATATTCACAAATGAATATACAGTATTGAATTTTTTCCATATATAGTCATCCTTCAATATCTGTAACAAGTTCATTTCAAGACCTCCATAGATACCAAATCCCAAAGATATGCAAGCCTCATGTAATAAAATGGCATATATTGCTTATATTCAGCCTCAGTACATCCAAACATATACTTTACTTTATATTGTCTCTAGCTTAATAGGCGAGCGCTCTACCATTGAGCCATATCTGCAACCCTCACCTCTATTTTATAATCTAATGCAATATGAATGCTATGTAAATAATTGCTATATTGTATTCCATAAAGAATAATGACAAGGAACTAAAGATCACATGTGCAGTACATATATAGGTGGTAGTGCTGGTGTTTTGTGTTGTTGGTTTTCTTCTCCTCCTCCTTTTTTTTTTCCTTTTCTTTTCTGATCCACAGTGTGTTGAATCTGCAGATAATGAAAACCACAGATATGGAGGGCCACCTGGACTGATCTCAAATACACATAAATTGCCTTGGGTATTATCTTTGTCCAATTTATAATATTGTACCTGAAATATTTTTCTGGAACTCATTCTTTTTTTAAGTAAAAATGAATTAAATATATCTGAAAAATGTAATAGACTTTTACTAACATGTTGTGAATCAAGATGAATAAAACCTTTTCTCCTAAACCTCAGGAGCTTGCCCATTAAGCATACTTATCTGGCAGTCCGTGTTATAAGCCCTAAATTACTGAGTGTGTGCTCTTTCTGCAGGTCCAGTCCAGGTGCAGCAGCAAGGAGAACATTCTCAGAGCCAGTAAGTAGTCACCGTTTCAGGTAGGCTACCAAACTATATATGTTGTGGCTCAGCAGAATAGAGAGCTAAGAATGGCATTTTGATGACAAAAATGAAGATGAGCAATAATAAAAGTTTATATCAAGAATGAAGTTTACAAAATCTACCATCTGAAATTTTTCTTAATATCAATATAAATAAATGTTTCCCTGAATCTAATTATTTTTGCAAGCTGATTGGAATTTGATGCATTCAACTTAGGGTAAAAGTGAGCTCCTCTACGACCTTAGGGTGCGAAGCCTGCCCCTGTTTATGGTCTCATTGCCAAAGGTGAATTAATGACAGATTACATGAAAATAACTCTAATATAAATCCATGAAAGCAGGAGATGGAGAAGTAGAGAGAGAGGAGGAGAAGAAAGTTGAGCATGCATGATTGTAGTCCCAGCAATTAAGGATAAAGCAGGAAGATCCTAAGTTTTGGGCCAGTCTGTGCTGCATCATGAGACCATGTCTCAAAAGAGGGTTGAGGTGTAGGAAATAAACAATAATTTTGTAAATATAAATTTCAAAAGATTTTACCTTCACAAGCAAAATGTTATAGAACATTGTTCCCTGATCCAAGAATAAAAAATCCTTAATGCTCTCATTTGGTTTGAGCACTACAATACTAACATGGAAGCCACTGAACTTTGTATATTCATTTTCTTGTTTGATAAAAATGAAACTGTGAATAGTTTTTTTTTTTTTTTTTTTTTTAATACTAGGATCTTTAAAGTGAAATCCTATTGAAAGATTTCCCATTAAAGCTTTGGGATCCAAGCCAGGCATGATGGTGCACAACTTTAATCCCAGCACTTGGGAGGCAGAGGCAGGTGGATCTCTGTTAGTTCCAGGCCAGCCTGGTCTACAGAGTGAGTTCCAGGACAACCAGGGCTATTAAAAAGAGAATACATGTCTCTGGAGGAAAAAAACAAAAAACGTTGGAATCTCCTGGAGAAAAATGCTGTATAAATGCTAATTGTTATATTATTTTTCTGTCTCTTAATAATTTAATGACATCACACAATCTTCTTCCTAATGGTTTTCAGTAGATATACAGGTTGACCAGAATTAAATAGGTCTACTAGACACCCACACTAATGGGAGTTTTAGTAAATGAGATGGTTTATACTCTAGTAGAATGCCAGTGTTATTTAACAACCAAAGCATACCTGGGGGGCTGGAGAGACAGTTCAGTGGGGGAGGGGGAGCACGTCATAACCATGTGCACAGCTATACTCAGCACTGTCGGAAATGGAGACTAGAGGATTGCTGGAGCTTACACAAGCACCCACGCAGGCTAGCCAAAAGGTGAGGGGAAGACAAACTCCAGGTTCAAAAAAAGAACCTGTCTCAAGGGAATAAGCTAGAGAGAGTGATAAAGCAAGACACCCAATGTCTACCAATGGCCTCTGCACACACATATATGTCCACCGCCACACACATATTTCCCCACCACATACACAAAGCCATAATTGTTCACCAGTAATGCTAGCACTAGGGAAGCTGAAGCAGCAGAGTGGAGAGTTTAAAATCAACTCAGGGTATAGAATTTGAAAAAATAATGGAGGGGGGCATATTTGAGAATATCAAATATGTTAGTGTGTGTATATATATGTGTGTGTGCTTATTTTATATAAATATTCCCTGTGTCTGTGTTATGAGTCTGTTAACTTCGTTCAAAACCCTTGAGTATTTGTTTGATCATGATCTTTAGATAATGCTATAAAAAATAAATGCAGAGCTGGATTGTAGTTCAGTGTTAGAATGCTTCTCTAGTGATCATGAAGCCCCAGGTTCAATCTCCAGCACTGCAAAATGAATTAATTAATAAATTTAAACAAGCGGCTGGAGAGATGGCTCAAAAGAACACTGGTTGCTCTTCCAGTGGTCCCAGCACCCACACGGCAACTCACAATTCTCTGTAATTCTAGTTCCAGGGGATCTGACACACTCACACAGACAAATGTACACATAAAATGAAAAATATAATTAAAAAAGAAAAACAAAAAAATTGTAAATAAAAATAAAATGTAAACAGACATGTGTAGATTTCATACCTTCACAACTTTCCACAATCTGTGACTCAGAGAGAGCCTTTTAAGTAATGAGGTGTAAAATCTTATAAACACTAAGACCTGAGTTTGAGAAACCTGTGGGTCAGACACGATAGTTGAGTGTTCACTAAAATAAAGCAAGATAGACAAATGAACTTTAAAATTACATTTTATGATCTATAGTGCATAATTTCCACTAATTTCTAGTCCTGAAATTATAGGCCACTGGGAGTAATTATGGTGATTAGAAACAAACAACAACAAAAAAAACCAGTATTTTTTAGGACAAATTCCCTTAACTTTGTTTTCTATCTACCACAGAATTTAGTGTTACATTTCAGTTACTGTCTTACTATATTTGTGCTCATAATCAGTCTAGATAGACATCATGGTAGCCCAAGTATTCTTTATTGTTTTCTTTGGATAAAATACTCATATAGATGGGACTTGTGCCTCTTCAGGTCCAGATGGAGCCCAAGCAACATCATAACTTCACAGTTTTGTTATTTCTGTAAGCTTATATTCTTTCATTATAATACCATGCTGATAACTCGAGTTCATACCCATGACCTCACCCAAAATTCAGCACTCACTCCGTTCTTTCTCCAGACTCAATTTTTCATTATGAGAGGTGTGTGTGTGTGTGTGTGTGTGTGTGTGCGCGCTTGGGCTCCATCTGGACCTGAAGAGGCGCGCATACGTGCATGTGTGTGAACATAAATGCCATGGCACAGGTGTGGCAGTCAGAAGACAACTCTCGGGATTTGGTTCCCTTGTTCCATCATGTCAATCCCAAGGATCAAACTCAGATCATCAGTCTTGGCAGCAAGTGCTTTACCCACTGGGCCATCTTTTTGGCCTGTTTCTCTGAACTTAGCTACAATATATTCCCATTCCTTATTTAAACAGTTCTTATCTCCCTCATCTTCTTATTCACCATGTAGTACCACAGTGCAGCTATATAGAAGCTATTAATGGTTACTCACTCTCTCAATACTAAATACTGCTCTGTTCCTTTTACATCTTTCTCCATGCATAAACAACTTACCATGTGTCATAAACCATCTACCATTTGTTAGGATTCTTTTGTGACTCTTCTGAGTTTCCCTTAGTCAGGGTGACTAATCCTTCTTGTATACTCCTATTCAGTCATTAATCAAGAAAATGTCCCTGTAGACTTTCCTACAGCCCAAACTGATGGCATTTTCTCAATGAGGTTCCCTCTTCCCAGATGACTCCACCTTGTGTCAAGCTTGAAAAAAACTGACACAGCAGCTTTCCTAATCCATTTGTTCTGCTATAATAAAATACCTATTAGGTCACAGGCACACACACAAAAGCACACTGAAGTCTCACTCTCCCCTTCATGTATTGCTAAAAGAGCTAACAAGCAGCCTGGTGTGACAGAGTCACAAAGGGCTAAACCCTCCCCCTCCCTTGGTCACTCTCTACTCCATTCATATACAACCTAAGTAGAAGCACATAAAACAGGCTACTCAATGACCAAGCCTGCTGTCTTGTGGTATGGGACTTCCCCTCTCTCTCAGAAACTGTTAAGACATCTCAATCTGTCTGACACAACGGAAACCTCTCTTACCTGAGAAGCCCACCTCACTGTGCGATCTTGTCTTAGGTGTTAATAACTCACTGATAAAAACTCCCACCTAAAGGAAAATTTATCTCAGCCTCTCTCAAACCTAACCTCCTCTCACCTCCCTCCCTAAAAATCCAACAACCAAACACTGGATAATTTACAGAAAGAAAAATTTTATTTATTACATTTTAGGAAATGGGAAAATCCAAGATCAAGTTATAGGCAAATTTGGTGTCTAATGAGTGCCTGGTCTCTGCTTCCAACATACCATTGTGAACACACTGCTTTCACTGTTACCTCATGTGGCAGTACTCACCTCATATGCGTAGCACTGATCCTAGGTTTCTTGAGCAGGAACACCTCATTACTTATTTACCTCCAAAAATACCCCCCACCTGGTTAATACTGTTACATTGGTAACTAAATTTCAGTGTGAATTGTACAGGAGACACAAACATAAAAATCAAAGCAATGGTGATGAATAATTCTTGTAAAAATTTTGCAACATTCATTTAAGGTTGTTTACCACTATTAAATAGCCAACATTACAAATTAATTAATCCATATTTCTCCTGGGTTATCTTTCCTGTCTCTGGAGCTAATCATAGACATTCTGTGATAGAAGATTTGAACTGCTCTTGAACCAAATACTTAGTCTGTTGGGATATAAGGCTCTAATTTTAGTGAGTGCTACCTATCTGATGTTTCCTTTAGCGTCCTTAGTACCTTCTTTGGTTTGGCTCCCTTTGTAATATCCACTTCTTTAGGAAGCACCAATGCACTTAAAATGCTATTCTTACTTGCATAAGTTTTTTTGCATGTGTGAGTTCAAAAAAAACTTATTTCTAAGGCATTCCAAAATCACGGACTAATCCAAAAGCATAATGTCAGTGCATTTATTAAATTAAATTAAATGGCTTATCTTACTGACAAACTCTAATGTACTCAGTAACATTTGCTATCTGGATAGATTTTGCCTCAGACAAAGGATCATATTCCTTTCTTTTTTGTTTTTCAAGACATGGTTTCTCTGTGTAACAGCCCTAATTGTCCTGGAACTTGTTTTGTAGACCAGGTTGACCTTGAGATTCACCTGCCTCTGCCTCCTGGGAGTGCTGGAATTAAAGGTATGTGCCACCACTGCCAAGGAAAGGGTCATATTCTAGGGGTGGCAATTTGTGATAATTAGATGAGCCCAGAGTAAAAAGTTACTGAATTTTAATTCATAGCCATGTTTGTGTTCGGTAACCAGGAAAGAGATTTAATTTACAAGTGTTCCTGATAGCCCACCAGAGATGACCACTCATTTACAGTCAATTAAAAGTCTTTATTCTAACTGGCTGGGACCACACCCAAGTGTTTGGGGATCTAGATGTATCCCTGAGTGTCCAGAACATGGGATCTTTAAAGGCAGAAACCATTCCCAGGCAAATGGCTAGGCAACTGCACAGGGGATTCATAGAAGTGAGCAGTTTTAACAGATGCTAAGATGAGCCTTAACTGGAGAGGGCTCTGTACAAACAGGCAGTTTGACAGAAGCTAAGATAAGTTGGCTAAGACATCCTGACCTTTGGTTCCTAGAATAGAGTTGGGTAGTTTTTCATGAAATTCTCCATCAAGATCAAATTTTAGGTAAACCTGAAATGGCCTCAGCAAGAAAACGAGATTGAGGAACCTTTGTACTGTCTTGCCCTGTTATACAAGAACTATCTAAGTCATGTGGAAGTATGGCAGTATCAGAAATCTGTGACCCTACTGTCTGCAATAACTACTAAAACCAGGAATCATCTTAATTATCTCTTAGTTACTACCATGAAAAAGCTTTAAAATTTTTTAAAAGTCTGTTAGTAATGAGAGATTTCCTTCCCTGAAATAAATCATATCATAGGCAATAGATGTTACTTAAGACAAAATCATAACTTCTCTTTAGAAATTGTTATGGCTTGAGGCTGAAATGACCTCATGGACTGATCTATTTGAATATATATCAGCTTAGTATTTGGATGCAGGCAGTTTGTGAAACATTTAGCAAAGAGGCCTAGATGTGGGAAGAGCTAGAAGGGCTATAGCTAAGGCTGCTTCTAGCCCTAGCTCTCTGTTTCCTGACCCATCACGATGTAACAAACTATGCAGCAAGTCCCCATTGCCATGGATGACTCCTCAGCCACAATGCCTTCTCTACCATGATAGACTATAGCTTCGTAAACCAGGATCTGGCATAAATCTCCCTTCAGATTGCCTTTGTTATATATTTTATAACAGTGATACAGAAACTGTACTCTATGAGTGCAGCAGAGAGCTTTGAGACAGTGGGTGAGTGGATAGGAGTACTCGTCCATGCATGAGTCTGGGGTCAGAGAACAGGACAGCCACAATATAAAACATAGAGGATAGGCAGTGGTAGCACATGCCTTTAATCATAGCATACCAGAGGCAGAAATCCATCTGTTCAAGGATACAGGCAAGCATGGTGACTCACGCCTTTAATCCCAGGGAGTGATGGTAGAAAGCAGAAAGGTATATAAGGCATGAGGACCAGGAACTAGAAGCATTTGGCTGGTTAAGCTTTTGACTGGTTAAGCATTCAGGCTTTCAAGCAGCGGTTCAGCTGAGAGCCATTGGGATGAGGACACAGAAACTTCCAGTCTGAGGAAACAAGATCAGCTGAGAAGTTGGCCAGGTGAGGTTAGCTATGGCTTGTTGTATCTCTCTGATCTTCCAGTGCTCACCCCAATACCTGGCTCAGGTTTTATTTTATTAATAAGAACTTTTAAGATTCAGGTACAGCAACCATTAACTTCCCATAGATCTTCAAAGAGGTGTAGGGCTTTATGAGTCCCTCACCCCTGCCCTGTAACAGAGTGTTAATGGGGCCAATCTTATGCAGGTCTTGTATAAATAATCACTTCTACTATGGGTTCTGAGCCATACCATGCTCAGAATATAGTGTTCTACACATGTTTCCAGATTTTATGTTCTTTGCAGCATGTATTCTGAGATTTTCCTTCAGCCATTGAAGGAGTAATACAGATACTCCATTTAGGCCTTAGCATTCACCAGTCACTTATTCTTGGCACTTTGACCAGCAAAGAGTCTGTGCAGTAACTGCCACCTACTGCAAAAGGAAGCCTCTCTGATCAAAGCTGACAGGAGCACTAATCTTTGAGGATAAACATAAATATTTAGAAGGCAATCAATAGACTCACATATCCACTTAGCAAAACGAGAGTGGTAGCTTCCCCATTAAAAACTATGAACTCAAGACCATGGGCTTTTAACCAGGCTTACAGTAACAGGCATGAGTTTTCTTCTGTGAAACAGGCCTCAGATCTGATCAGAAACAGTTGGTTGCCCTTCTTAACAGTCATGCCACTCTAGCACAAGTGGGTATATTTTGCCTTCCACATTAGCAGTAGTATGAAGGTTGCACAACTGAATAAGAGTGTTGATTTACTTTTCTCTCCCGTGTAGCCTTCATAGCATCTTTGGGCACTATGAAAGCTAGTAAGCAGAGACAAAACAGCCAGCTCAGTTCTAGCCTGATTTCTCCATGTCTAATAAGCAAATCCTATGGTTTTGGATCTTACCATCCAGTTCTAGAGAGCAATTAAGAGCAGTGCCAACGTTGTTTTGAAGGCCTCAAGGACCTCCCTGACCAACAACTCATTAAAGTGGTAGTCCAACCCTGGGACTTCTTAAAGAAACTGGGATTTTTACTTAATAGCCTATGGCTTCTGGGAGCAGTAAACACCCACATAAGTACTTCTGTTAAACTCATTTTTATTGCATTTTTTAGTTAGCCTACAAGGGTTTCTTATAGCTTTATGATACATTCTTGGTTGTGGTTGATGCTCCTCACACCTACTCCTCTCCCCATCTCCATGTCTCCATCCCCACTTAAACCTTTCCTTCCCTAGCATTCTCCATTTTCATATCACCTGTGTTTTACTATCCTTCACTCCCAAAAGACTTTTCTTCTCTCATGGGCCTTTTCTTACTTTCCTGGCTTCTACGCACTCATACTCATACATATATAAAAAATAGAAGCTAGAATCTCTATGTGAAAGAGAATGTGGGTTTCTTTTTTCAATCCGAGTCAAGTCTGGACTTTATTTATCTTCATTTAAACTTCATCAATGTTATAGCTAACATATAAATATATATTATATTCATTGTTATATTCCACTTTATACCATATTTTGTTTGTTTGTTTATTGATCAATTGATATACATTTTAAAATAATAATAATGTGAAAAGATATTTGTTTCAATTATTTTTAGCATATACCTAATGGGTGGTATGTCTATCCTTATGCTAGTACTACACTGTTTTGATTCTGTCACTTTGTAATAAGTTGCAAGAAAAAATTGGTGATATATACGGGTGCTTGCATGTTGATGAATGTGCAGATAAATATATTTTTATTTAAATATATTTAATGTAAACATAAATACTTATTTTAAATAATATATATTGCCTATTGAGGCCCTTGCCATTCCATGTGAATTTGAGTATTACTTCATTACTGGTGAGGAAGAAAAGCTGAGGTATTTTAACAGTGAAGGTGTAAATTCACCTATTGCTATGGGTAGTCTTGCCATCTTAAAAATAGTCTTCTAGTCTATCTTCTGTTTGATCTTAACATGAGCTTCCCTATACATCTCAGGTATTTTTACATTTTCATTATGTAGTAGGCTTCAGCACCTAAGTGCCAAGGGAAGTTCCATTTCCTAACATGGAGTCATTTGCTTTGGATCACACAAATGTGTCCAACATACTTTTATGAAAACACCATAATTATATAGAAATATATATAGAAATCTAGTATGATATCTACCTCAAATTTCATGGATTCCTACCAGATGTCTCTCTACTTAATTCTCCTGGCAAGGGTCCAACCGTAGGTCATTACACAGCCAGCAACAGGGTATCATAGTGTATTTGGCTTTCTGAGATGGCTTTCAGAGTACTTTCCCAGTACTCTGCCCAAGCTGACACCAACAAAAGGATTTGGAAGTAACAGTTTAAATGTATTGAGGTGTATAGACTTTGATGTTTTCAAATGACCTGTCTTAAAGTTCAGAAATTATTTTTGAAGTTTGAAGATGTTGCTCAGTAGCAAAGTATACAGTCCTGGGTTTGAGCCCAGCACCACCATAAAACATCAAAATTAATTAACTAACTAAAAACTACATCTTTTTTATTAACATGCTTTTATTTTATTCATAATAATTATACAAATCAACAAGGTATGATATGACACTCAAATACATATAAACAATGTGTAGTGAGATCAGTAGTGCAAAGATTCCTCTGTTCAATCAAATCTGCTTATTGATTCTCTTTATTAAATTTTTATACCCTTTATATCTTTTCAGTTCCAGAATTCATGCATAGTTTTTTTCTATGATTTTTATTTCCTTGTTACACTTCTCAGTTTGCTTATGTATTGTTTTTCTGATTTCATTGTCTATATGCATTATCCTTTAGCTCACTAAACTTCCTCCAAACTATCAATTTAATTATTTTTTCAAACAATTCATATGTTTCCATTTGGCAGTTGATTACTAGAATACTGCTGTGTTACTTTGGTGGTAGTGTTTCTTTGATTTTTCTTTTTGTTTTGCCTTAGACATAAAAAATAGTCAAGTGGCTGGGCAGTGGTGGCATAGGCTTTTAATCCCACCACTCAGGAGGCAGAGACAGGACACTCTTTGAGTTCCAGGACAACCTGGGCTACAAAGTGAGTTCCAAGGCAGCCAGGGCTGTGCAGAGAAACCCTGTCTGGAGAGGAGGGGGAGATAGTCACATGTTTCAGAACTGAAATATGCTGAAATGTTTCTATTATTTCATTTATCTTTTTTCTCCTCCACCTAATTTTAGTACCTACATATAACTGTCAAGGTTTTTTTTTTCAGCATTTTTATGTTATCAAATTTACATATACTTAGAAAACCTCTACTGCCATTTAGTTTGTTGAATATTACCTATGTGATACATCTGCAACATTAAATTACCTTAGCATTTAAAATATTACAAGTCACAGACTTCATTCTTGTTTAAGGAAGGATTTGAACAATTCCCAGATAAAAAACACCTGCCACCAAGCCAAACAGGAGTTTGGAGAGGAGGAAACTCATTCCCACAATTGTCCTCTAATCTCCATACATAAGCAATTCTGCAATTGTGTTTCTGTGTGCACACACGCACACGTGCACAAACACACACAAACATCAAAAAATATTTTAAAAGAAAATGGCTGCAAGAAGGACTGCTATTAGGGTATAAGAAAGTGAAAGCAGGTCAAGGTTGGGTATCTTTTATACCTACTCCCTCCTTGAAACAATTATGTACCTTGGCATTTCTTTTTCCTAATACTCCTTTAAGATTTTGGGGTGTTTTTTCACTGTAGTCCTTTGAAGATTTGTTCTTTTAGGGGTGGTGGGGGCATTCATTTTATATATTGAGTTCTCTGTTAGACTTGTTCAATCTGCATTCTACATAGCAAGATCATTCTTCACAAAGCTTTGACATAAACCAAATCTATAACTCCCAACCCACATCTTTTTTCTAAAATTCATATTTCTATTTCTAGCTGCCTATTATAAATCTCTTCTTGGATATTCCACAAATAGCTCACTTAACATGACAAAAACAAAATTCATAATCTCGACCTGCTCTTCTGATAGCATAGGAATAGTGTTTTAACTACCTAGTTGTCCATACCAAAAATCTTTATTTTTTATCCCTTTTCCTACAGTCATCATTTTTATCTTTTTTATAAGGTTTGATACCTGTCATATTCCTGTAGTATTTTGCAGTAAAGGCTAAACTTCAAATTGCTTACAAACAGGCTTCTATTACCTCTAAATTTACCTCTAGCGTTCTATCTTGATTTGGTCACCAGACATACCCAACTTTCAATTTTCAGATGGTACTCTCTTTGCCAGATTGTTAATCTCCCATCTCTTACTTATCCTGCATATCTTGTAGAAGGCTTTCTGTGACCTCCTAAACATGAGCAAAATGTTCCTTCTGTGCTTTGCTGCAGTGTCCTCTATTCCCTACTGTTGTGCAACCCTAGTTACAGTGTGGTACTGAAGTGACTGTCTCAATAAATGGTCTGAACACTTGAGTGAGCAAATTAATAGAGGAATGGCCTTGGGTAGGCAGAACAGATGAGGGGCAACAAAATATGTAACAAGAAACCAGTATGGAAGCAACAGAAGAAAACTAAACAATGCCTAAATCAGTGATTGTTAACAAGCACTATTTTTCTTAAGTACTTTATTTCATGTTTCAATGTTGGCCTTTTTCTGTTCACCTATCCCTAACTAGATTAGGTTTCTTAGGTAAAATTATTGTACCTTGATTTAAAAAAAAAAAAAACAAAAAAAAAAACCATGAAATTTTCTCTTTATTATTCCCAGGAAACAGGGGTTTTTAAACTTCCTTTTTACTTATTCTTTGTGTCTTTCCCATCATACATCTTGATCCCATTCAGTTCCCCAACTCTTCACATCCACCCTCTACCCTTGCAACCTTCCCCCAAAACAAAATAAAATAAAATTTAGGAGAAAAAGATTTTTTACAAAAAAGAAAAAATCGATCTCATTTTGCAAGCTGTAGTGTGACACAATGAGTCACACAGTAAACCCTTTTGTCCGTATATCTTTACTTACAAGTGTTCACTGCAGAGTCACTGGTCTGGTTCAAGGTCTCTGGTTTCTGCTGTACTATCAATGCTGGTCCTTCACTGGGACTCCTCTTGGATATCCTGCTGCTGTCCTGTGTTATGGGAAAGAGGGTTTTTAAATAATCTTTTAAATAAAATGCTACCTTCAGATAGCTTTTATTTTTAGGATTTTTGTTTTGTTTTTCCAGACAGGGTTTTTCTGTGTAGCCCTGGCTATCCTGGAACTTACTCTATAAACAAGGCTGGCCTCAAACTCAGGGATTAGCCTACCTCTGCCTCCTAAGTACTGGGACTAAAGGTGTGAAGGTGGACACCACACCTGGTTTTTTTCTTTTTTTTTTTTTTTAATAGAAAAAAATTTTAATTTTCTCCTGCAGCAATATAATCCCTTATGTTCTTGATTGGCATTCACTGGATTATACAAATGCTTGTCATCACTAACACAGTCTTTCCTGTGCATCACTAAATGTAATTAGCAGCTAATTGCATTTATTAAGGTACTATTTAAGCACTGTCCTCGATTTTCTCACCTAATCTCCAAAATAAATCCACTTTCCTTGATGAGTGTTCTTTAATATATCCTTATATACCTCATCTATCAAGTTCACAAATATTTTTACTTATTTGTGAAGCCAAACATTAATACCCTAAGCAATATTTGTTTTTAATTTCATTTTAATCACACTCTCCTTTTCTTAGACTACCACATTTTTTATTTTATCACTCGTTACTTTGAGTAACAATCTCTTTACTTTCTTCATTATCAAAATTGTAGTTGGTATAGAAAAAAAGACATCGTTACTAAATTATAGAATAGGAAATCCCATCCTCATCTGTCCAACAAAGACACCATCCTTACAGCATTATACAGACTACAATATCTTTATGAGAACTCCAGGAAACAGGTTAAGAAAATTTCATTATCCCATGTAAGTACAAAGCTGAAGACATCTGCATTGAAATAAGTAAGAATTGGTCCATTTTACTTGACACGCTTTCCTCTCAAGCTGACACAGCTCAACATGATCAGGAGAGAATACCTGATTCGTGGCTTCTCCTTGCTGGGAAAGAGTAAAACATGGATTCAGTGTTCCTCGTTTCAGATGAATACGCAAAGAATGTTTTCTGTCTCATTGCACTAACAAAGCAGGATTTTGGTGGCTGGGAGTGCAGTAAACAAGGGTTGATAGAGGAAGCTTACTGGGCCACTAGAAAGCCTAGCATGCCACACACAATGCCAACACCTTTTACAGTAGTCAGAAAGAGGAACCTAACTCTTGGCTTCTTCTTTAGAAGAGGAAAAGAATGGAGAATTTAGTATTCAAACTTTGTGGAAGGGTTCCCAAAGCACTGTTTTCTGTCTTACCTGATTGTAATACTGGCAGGTAGCTGGTGGACTTGGGATGCATGAGGGATACTGAGGAGATCCTGCGGCTCATTACAGCATCAGAGAGCCTGCAGTTTTGCAGATAATTATCAGAGAAATCAACAAATTACAAGCTACAAAAAAAAAAAAAGAAGAAGAAGAAGAAGAAGAAGAAGAAGAAGAAGAAGAAGAAGAAGAAGAAGAAGAAGAAGAAAGAAAGAAAAGGAAAAGAAACCTATAAATGCTGTTGATTGGGAAATTGCATGCAAAGGCGCAGAAAAGACACATCCCCAAAAACAGATTTTAGGAGCCTACCTTCCTGGAATCTCTGGCCAGGCTGATTGGAAAAGATATTCCCCCATACAAAGCCAGTCTGTAAAGAGTGGAAGGTGTGACTATTTTCTCAAATGCATAAAACTCAATGTAGGGGACAAGAGGAAGGCTCACGGGGCTGCATAACAAGCAGTATGGAAACTCAATATGGTGACTCAATCAAAGGACAAAAAAATCAGAAACCAACTAAGAATATGATTATGTGACAGGGAATCCAAAATATTTTTTTTGGTTGGTTGGTTTTTTGAGACAGGGTTTCTCTGTGTAACAGCCCTAGCTGTCCTGGAACTAGCTCTGTAGACCAAGGCCAAAATAATTATTTTTAAAAGCTTGATGATTAATCTAAAAGAGAAAAGATAACAATTTGAAATTTAAAAGATAGTACATGAACAAAATTAGAGTATCAATAGAGATTTAAACCATATAAAAACAAGTTTTAGAGCTGAAAAATATAGCAACTGAATCGAAATTTTTTTTCTAAAGGCTCAGCAGCAGATTTGATCAAGCAAACTAATAAACACAAAGGTATTTAGATCATTTGAAATTCTGGAGTTCAGAAAACAAGAAGTGAAGAAATTCAAAGGACTTTATGGTATGCCACCAATCTAAACATGTGTCTGGAGAAAAGAGAGGAGGAAAGAGAAGAAGGGAAAAAATAGAGAGAAACAAAGACACCAAAGAAAAGAGGGGAGGAGGAGACAGAATTTGTTGGAAGAAATCTTGACAAAAATATCCCAAACCTAAGTAAAGAAATGTACATTCAAATACACTAAGCTCAAAGGGCTACAGCTAGGATAAATCCAAAGAGGCACATATCAAGACATGCTGTTTTCAAATTGTCACAAGCCAAGCATAACACAAAACCTAAAAAGAAACAACAACAAAAATTCAGCACATTCAAAGGAGCTCCCATAAGAATGTCATTAGCTACATTAGGAGATCTTTACAGACCAGAACTTGCTCAGACATTATTTTAAAGGTGACAGAAAAAAGAAAATCTTTCAGCCAAGAATATTTTAACCAGTAAACTGTCCTTCAAAAATGAAAGAGAAGCCAGGCGGTGGTGGCGCACGCCTTTAATCCCAGCACTCGGGAGGCAGAGCCAGGAGGATCTCTGTGAGTTCGAGGCCAGCCTGGACTACCAAGTGAGTCCCAGAAAAGGCGCAAAGCTACACAGAGAAACCCTGTCTCGAAAAAACAAAACAAAAAAAAAAAAAAGAGAGAGAGAAATAAAGACTTTCCCAGATAAACAAAAGCAAGGGAAGTCATCACCACTAGATCTTGCTTATATGAAATGCTAAAGTACTTCAAGTTGAAATAAAATTTCATCATGAAGACTGCATCATGAAGGCATACAGAAATAGGAATCTGAAAATATATGGAAATACAACTAGTGGGCACAGGTTAATATATTTGCTAATATTGAATATTGTCATACTTTAATGATAGAGTTAATAGCACTTGTAATTTGGGGGTTGTGGAGATGGCTAAGTGGTTAAGAGCACTGGCTACTTTCCAGAGGACCTGGGTTCAGCTCTCAGCACTCACATGGCAGCTCAAAACCATCTCTAACTCTAGTTCCAGGAGATCTGATGTCTTCTGGCCTCTGCAGGTACAAGGTGCACACATGGTACACAGAGATGCAGGCTGGCAAAACACTGGTACACAAAAATTTTTTTAAAGTACTTTTATTTTGGAAAAAATTTAAACAAAAGCACAAGGTATAACTATAAAATATGTTAATGGATTAACATCAAAATGGCATATGTATTATCAAAATCATAATCAGGTAGGAAGATATAAGAGGAGCAGAAACCTAGTTCTGCGCCTATTGTTAACAAATGTTTGCTTTTTGGTATTTTGTTTTGTTGTTCTGTTGGTTGGTTGGTTGGTTGGTTGGTTGGTTGGTTGGTTGGATAGTTGTTGGTTAGTTGGTTTTTAAGACAAAATTAGATATAGTATGTAGCCCAGACTGGCCAGATACATATCTTCTGGGAGCCATTCCTGGCAGTGGATGAGTCCTGTAGAGGATGTAAGGAGTCAGCTGGGGAAGGAAGTGAGCCAGGCCATGGTGGTAGGGAGAATCTTGCAGCCTGACTGCCTAGCAGCCAGAGTATTTATTTATTTATATAGAATTTAGTAAGCAGAGATACATTCATGATGTTCTAAAACATAGATCATATCATTTTTGTTTTTGGACATGTGTTTCACTTCCTTCTACTCATCTTTTAGTCATCATTAATAAACTATGACAGAACAGAGTTATCATTTCCAATCATTTTCCCTCAAGTTTTGACATCATTAATAAACAGAGTTATCATTCTTACTCATTAACCCCATAATCCAATTTTTGAGAATCTAGAGGCATATAACAGCCTGTGCTCAGGCTGATAGCTTTGGTTGGTTCAAGGACATTAGACCAAAACAAAATCTTTAACTATCCTGGGCATTTTGCCATGTCTCAAGCAATGTATTAACTCTTAGTGGTCAGAGTGCCCAGGAAAAATCCTCAGGCCAAAGCTGCTGCAGTTATTATTTAAATTCTGACTTAATACAATCAATGTTTACATTTATATCTTTATAGAATTGGTCTATATGTCTAAATCTGTCATTCTTTTGTTCCTTGGTAATATGACATTATAGTGGCTCTGCATGAGCTAACTTTTCTAAGAGAGGGAGGTCCTGACATCTCATACTTTCATCATCTTTCCACTCCATACTTAGCTCATCAGTATGTCTCTATGTAGGGCAGAGTTGTATGCCACATAATTGTCTGAGTGTACAGTGGGAAGAGGCTTGTAATCTGAACTGTGGCCAACTCCTCTAGCCCACCGAATCTTGTTGACCTTTTTGAGTTTACTTTGTTTTGAATATCTTGTTCCTGTGTAAGTACAGGGACAGATGTTTCAAGAATGTCTCATAGCCTCATGAAGAGACCTCTGGCTTCTTTATGTGTCACAACCTCCAGGGGTAAGGAAGACCTTCAAGTAGATAAGGATATCTCCTTCAAAGTGGGGAGTGGGGGGCATAGTATGTTCAGGACTGACCTGGGGAAGCTTAGAAGCAGCATTCCTAGGAGAAGGCATAAATGATTCATAAGGAATTTTCCATCAATCCTATATCCCCAAATTGTACAAATATTAAAAGTCCCTCAAGTATGCAACAAGTGGAAATGAAAACCAAAGGTGGCATGGCAGCCATCATGTGGCTCAGCTCTGCTGCATCTTTGTCAGCCAGCTGTGCTGGCTTTATGACTTCTGCCATTCCATTCAGATATGGCTGTGACACATATCCCAAGTGCTATAATTACAGCTATAGCATCATACCCAGTGCCAATGGCTCTTGAAAATCAAATTTTTCTAATTCTGGTAAAAAGAACACTAAATTTACTGACTACGGTAATGTTCAAAGTTAGCAGGGCAGTGGTGGCACACACCTTTAATCCCAGCACTCGGGAGGCAGAGACAGGCAGATCTCTGTGAGTTCGAGACCAGCCTGGGCTACAGAGTGAGTTCCAGGAAAGGCACAAAGCTACACAGAGAAACCCTGTCTCGAAAAACCAATATATATATATATTAATGTTCAAAGTTGTATATAGTGTTTATTTATCTATAAAGCCATCTTTTGTCAGTTGGTATACTCTAGACTATGCTATGTGCACAGTATCTTGATATTAAGAGAATTTTTCTTCCTGAGAATCTAGTTAGGTAAAGAGACATATAAATAAATATAAAATGGAGATATGTGCTTAATGTAATATGCAAAGAAAATACTGAGAGAGTGTTTTATAGTACCTCTAAGTACAGGGAAAATGTGTGGCCATTTTTGGCTTCATAACAGAGGCTCTACTCAAGAAAGTGTTACAAGAATATCATAAAGAATTTCTGCATTCTTTTCATCCAGACTCCCCAGATACCGATATTTTGCCACAGTTAAATGTTGCCACATTTATCTGTGCATATTAGTGTGCATATACTTTACTAAACTGCTTGTGAATAAAATGCAGACATGATGCCTCTTTAATTCCTACTTCAGTGTGCATTTGAAGTAGGGGTAAAATGAGGTTGATGGGAAGAAATAAGACATTGTCTTGCATAACTCCAGCACAATTATGAAAATCAAGAAATTAACAGTACCATAATACTATTATATAATCTGATTCCAATTAAATTTTGCCAGTTTCTCTAATAATGTTCTTTATAGCAAATGAGGAAAAGAATAATTCTTTTGTTCTGATCTGGGATTCAACCCAGATTCATGCATTGCATTTAACAGTCATGTCCCCTTAGGCTCCTTTAATCTAGAACAATTACTCCTGTTTTTCTTTGTCTTTCATGGCCTCAATATTTTTGAAGAGCATAGGCCAGTTATTTTATATAATGACCTTCAAATTTAATTTTTCTGATGTTTCAAAGTGCTTTAATTGCTATGTGATTTTTTTAGGAATGTTTCAAATAAGATGTGTTCTTCTCAATGTATCAATCATGTCAGCGAGGCCATGGTGTATATTTATTCCATTACTAGTGATACTACTTAGGATCACTAGGCAAAGGTGGTAGATAGTAGTTTTTTTTTCACTAAGAAATAATATTTGGCTTTGTATTTAATAAGAGATATTATGGAGATATATTTTAGCCTATATAAATACCTTGTTTTTATTGAAGCTTTTCCCTTCTAGTTTTAGTATCTGTTGATGATTTTTGTCTGAACTAGTTATTAGCATAATGATTGCCAATGTAGGTTTTTCTCATTCGACTTATTTTATCAGTTGGAATTACAAGGAAGAATTTTTAAATTATTTCTTTATTTACATTACTATCAGTTCATGAATTATTTTCATTTTATTAAGTAAATCTGTTTATTTTTGCCATAAAGTTGTACCAGGGTTAGTCAAAAGCAGCCTTGCAGGCTTGTTCTAAGATCTTTTTCCTATGTTCTTGTCACTATTTAAATATTTTCTTACTGAAAAAAAAATTTTGAGGGAGGAATAGTAATTTCCCAGGGAAACAAACAAAATAATGAGAAAAAATTATTCTAGGCAGACAGAACATTACATACTACAGCAAGAAAATATAAAATGATACTATGTGTTCACTTATCCACAATATTGCCAATTTTATAAGCAATGCAGCAATGAGTGGGAAGCTAAAAACAAAGAAAGGAAGAATTTTATATACTATCATACAGAATTGAAACTATATCCTATGAATGATAATGAATCATTGATGTAAGTTATAGAGCTGACATTTTGTGGCAACATTGATGTTAGGAGCCGGAAGGGCCAGGGACACCACAAGAAAACTCACAGAATCAACTAACCTGAGCTCATAGAGGCTCACAGAGACTGAACTGCCATACCAACCAGAGACCTTGAATGGGACTGACCCAGGCCATCTGCACATATACTACAGTTGTGTAGCTTGGTCTTCATGAGGGACTCCTAACAGTGGGAGCATGGGATGTCTCTGACTCTGTTACCTGCTTTTGGGACCCTTTCCTCCTACTAGATTGCCTCATCCAGCCTTGATAGGAGAGGAGGTGCCTAGTCTTATGGCACCTTGATATGCCCTGGCTGGCTGATATGCATGGGAGACCTACCCTTTACTGAAGAAAAGGAGGAGGAGTGGTTGGGGGGGCGGGGGGGGGGTTGAGGGGAGGGACTGGAGGGATAGGAGGGAGGGAGGGAGGGAGGGAGGGAGGGAGGGAGGGAGGGAGGGGAAAGCTAATCAGGCTGGGAAAATTAATTAATTAAATGCCCTGGAATACTGAGTATATGAATTCTGCCACTCTTTCCCTGGGATTTTGGAGCTAACTTCTCTTGATTAGAAAATTTTGTTTGAAAGATTAAATACTTGCCACCTCTGAACCACACATTCTTCAACATACCCAAGACCCTAACTGTTTAAATTGAGTGTACATGTTATTGTTGTCTGTGCTTGTTACATTTCCTAGAAAACTTGTTCTCCGTCATCTGCTTTTCAGGAAGAGACTGAAAATAGAAATAGAGGGGATTCTAACTCAGAACACCAGGTGATGCTGAAAGCTGTGGTATAAACAAGGACAAAGCAAGACTCTTCTTAAGACTGTCAGTGTATCCCAGAGTACTAATTTATACTTTAAGTAGATTAGGAAACTTTTTTTTCCTTAATAACAATGGATATTTATCTAAATTAAAGCCAGGAATGAACCAGTATAAAGAATACAACCTTAAGCCAGGAGCGATGTCTATAGTTATAGATCAGCACTTGTGGGGAGAGACAAGAAGATCAGGAGTTAAAGACTCACTTGGACTACTGTAAGTGTCAGGCTAGCTTGGGCTATCAAGCAAGATTCTGTTGTGACTCCCATCAAAAAGAGAAAGAAAAAAACAATTTTTTGAAGTTCTTGTATATATATATATAATATATTATGTATATTACATAATTAGTATTTATGAGAAATAGGATTATGAAATGGGTACCATTTACTAATACCTAAAACTTTCAAACCAAAAATATATCACAGTATAATATATTTTTATAAACTATGACTTTAATACTTTTTCTCAAAACAAGAAGTTGACTGAATCTGATGAATTTACTTTTTGGAAGTGGGATTTCTCACAAAGTTTTTATTCTGTGAAGTATGCAGATTGCCTATAGCATTTTCTCCACATTCAAACATTAACAACAAAAACCCAAATGAAAACATATCCACTGGCATGACAGCTTGGCTTATGAGAATGTACCAGATTCCTTTAGAAACTGTGGGGTTTTTACCTGAGCCTAGAGTGAGGCCACCACAGATGGCTGTCTGACAGGAGTAGATGGGTGAGTGGACAGAGGAGATGGGCTCTACAGAGGAGGCCTTGGCTTCTCTGCTTTCCCAGATCCTCTTAGAACTCCCTGCTGAGCTCCTGGTGGTTTGGGAAATGTTTTCTCAAGAAAGAAAGGAAAAAAGAAAATGATATATTTGATCCAGTGTCTTCTGCAGTCCACATAATTCATGACTACATTTCTTGATTGTCATCACAACCAAGAACCAGTCAAATCTGTACTGAAAACACAGTTGTGTCAAAATCATGATTCAGATCCAAACTCACAGTTCTGATACATCTCAATATCAGAGTTAGGGGATTTTTTTACAGCTTGGTACTGGCATGAAAACTGACATGTGGACCAATGGAATCGAATTGAAGACCCTGACATTAATCTGCACACATATGAACACCTAATTTTTGACAAAGAAACCAAAACTGTACAATGGAAAAAAGAAAGCATCTTCAACAAATGGTGCTGGCATAACTGGATGTCAAGATGTAGAAGACTGCAAATAGATCCATATCTGTTACCATGCACAAAACTTAAGTCCAGGTGGATCAAAGACCTCAACATAGAAAACTCTTACTAATTATTATGAATAACAAGACTTCCTCCCGAGATTTTGATTTAAATCAAAAAGAACCTGCGTGAACATTTTGTTGTCTGAAACCTTCGTTGTATTATCTCTGTTCCATTAGAGGCCTTCTTATATTGTAGACATTACCTTTAGTATTTAGCCATGTCTTTGATGATGACTGCCCTGAGTGAATTCTTGCCATTTTTGCAAAAATTCTTTTTAGATAATTAATTTATTTATTATTGTGTGTGAAAGTACCTATGCAGTCATTTCAGTGAGTATAACTGTTACATGAATGATAGAAAAATCTCAACATGATTTTAAGCATTTGCCAAGAGCAGTCTTAACTAACATGGTCAATATTCTATCCAGCCAGGACTTAAAAGTACAAAAGAAATAAAGTTAAATTTTACCTATCTAAAAGTAAGTTTACTAGAGAAAACTATAGCATTAATTGTGACCACCTTAGATAAATAGAATTCTGTAGACCTATTTCAGAAAATTACAATCATTGCTGAGGAATTTTATCAATGAGGTGAGAGGTAATTGAAGCTATCACTCTTAGCTCAATTCAGGATGCTACTAGTAGGGAGAATATCTAGACTTTGCCCTCCAGTTTTGTCCCTGGTTCCCACTAAAAGATCTCATATGCTAAGGTAATTTGTTGTTTCCTTTCACTAAATTAGCCAGCCAACCTACAAATTGTCAATGATAATGATATATCACCAAGTTCTTTTACTATAAGTTCAATAAATATTCTCTTGAATACTTTAATTTCTTTAGTAAGACTAGATTTTTTTCATGTCTGTTTTGTTCTGTAGTAGGGGTTAATTCAATATAGCTTTTCAGAGATTCTCTTTCAGACCAAATTACAAATATTCATTTGTAAGGGAGCTATCAGAATTCATTTGGGACCATAAAGTAGATTGGCTTATAGAAAATTATTTCCTCTATTTGTCTTAGTCAACTCTGTCAACTTGACACAGCATAGAAAACACCTGATAGGAGGGCCTAGATTGAGGATTGTATTGGCCTGTGGGTAATCTGTTCTTGATTATTAATTGACATCAGAAGTCCCAGCCCACTGACCATTCACTAGGCCCATGTGTCTGGGCAGTATAAGGGAGCTATATGAGCATGAGCTTGACAGTGAGCCATCAAGCCAACAGCATCTGCCACGGTTTTTGCTGTACTTCCTTGGCTGTGAGTGGATTCCCTAGTTAAAAGCAAGTATGTGTGCACAAATATATAAATACGTCCTGCTGAGTCCATATTTGGGTTTTTGTGTATATATGTTTTCTAGGCAGACCCCTTTGTATGGAGTGACCAATAAGGGAGTCTTATTCTTGGGAAGAGGTTAATTATTCTCCCAGTAGCCATTAGTTGCCTGGGTGTTTTTTTTTTTTTTAATCTAGGTTGGAACCCCTGTGAAATTTTACCCCTTCCACATTAATATGTCCATTAATACTGCCAGTGTTCCAGTCTTGTTTATGCAACCATTTTAGAACAACTGTTTCACTGCAGACTTCCTGGTATTCTGACTCTTATAATCTTTCCACCCCTCTTCTGTGATGTTCCCTGAGCCATAGATACAGGAGCTGTATTATAGATATATCCGTTGTGTCTGTGCTCCCCGTGATGCACTGTGTCTAGTCACTTTCTGTGATAGTCTCCATTTGCTGTAAAGAGAGGCTTCTTTGACAGGTGGTGGTGTACTGGGTGATTTTGTGTGTCAACTTGACACAAATTAGCCATCAGAGGAAGGAGCCTCAGGTGAGGAAATGCCTCCTTGAGATCCAGCTGTAGGGCATTTTCTCATTTAATGATCATGGGGGAGGGCCCAGCCCATGGTGCATGGTGCCATCCCTGGGCTGCTGGTCCTGAGTTCTATAAGAAGGTGGGCTGAGCAAGTCATGGGAAGCAAGCCAGTAAGCAGCTCCCCTCCATGGCTTCTGCATCAGCTCAGACCTTTGGGATCCTGCCCTATTTGAATTCCTGTTCTGACTTCCCTCAGTGATGAACAGGAATGCTGAAGTGTAAGCCAAATAAACCCTTGCCTCTCCAACTTGCCTTTTGGTCATGGTGTTTTATCACAGCAATAGAAACCCTAACTAAGACAAGTGGTAATTACATTTACCCAGAAAAGGTGGCTCAGGCACAAAGAGGGCTTGCAGGCCATGGGTCTGGAACCATTTTTTAAATGTTCTATACTTAGAGAAGTAAAACATCAGCAGAAGGCACGTTTTCCTCTTTATAGCCAAGTTTGAACTTTGTTTAAACACTTGGCTTTCATTCTCATCTCAAGTATTTAATGGATGCACTATTCTGAAAGTGACAAAGGATATAGAAATTAATAAGATAAGTTATGCTTTCATGTTTATAATCCACTAACAATCGTAAGACAGATATTAAATACACGTAGCATAAGATGGAGAAGGGCAAGTGCCAGAAGAAGTTATAAACGAGGTAGTATTTTCGAAGTTGGAGGGATTTCTCATGGGTAGTAGATGCCTACACTGTAACTAACAAGGGGGGGAGGGAGGAGAGAGAGAGGGGGGGGAGAAACTACCAACCTCTGTGGTTAAAGACCCATCTAACAGTTCACTACCCCTTCACTTAACTGTATACTTTCCCTTTCTGCTGAACTATGGTGTTCTTCATGACTGGGTCCATGTTACTTTGCATATCCCAACTCCTTGCCAGTATCTGGTTTGTAAAGTACGCTTGATAAATGGGTGTTGATTGATGTGTGTTTTCAGTGATAGTCACATTTGCTGTCTAAAACATTTTTATTCTGTTGCAAATAGTGTTCAACAAATAATCCTATACGACTAAATAGTAAGTTTCTTAAAACCTAAACATTTTAGAAGGACAGCTTTTATAGGATTATACATAATATGTAATGTAATATCACAAAAAGATCAAAGCTGAAATCTGCATATCTCTATGATTGAATAGGAGAAAGTCACTATCGTTTTTTTCCATTTATACTGGTTATGACCATAAGTATTTTACAATATTTGATTGACTAAGCTCAGACCTCAATGAAAGTAGGTTATTAATTAATTTTACATTTTAACTGTGATAAGTCATAATCTTTTAAGTTTTGAACTATAATAGTGAATAAAAAATATCATTCAAATTTATCACTAAAAATTTCTAACATCTCGAGCTTTAAATTTCTGTGATTTTTTTTATTGTCCATAAAGTAAATGTTATAAGCAATTTTATGTGTGTAAACCTTTGATCATAGGTTGGAAATCTTTGTGATAGTACCTTTCAGTCAATACAGTGAGCATATTTGGAGCAGCTGCTGGAGTTGTGGCAGATGCACTAAATTTAGCAAGATACAACAACCAGAAACTGTAGTCTTTCTGAGGGATGAACATATATAATCATTACAAAGTAGTTTAGAGAAATGAGAGTTATTTATTTCACATATTGAAAGTCCAGAGACAAGCAATAGAAGGTTTATCAAGCAGCTCAAAATTACCAGCAGAGTTAAAACTCATGTTTGAAAAATGGTTACAATACCTCCATGTTCCAGATGGAAGACAGGACAAAAGCTTGTTTTGGAAGGATAGGTCTATTTTAATCTTAGTATTTGTAATAAAATACCGTCTCCCAGAGATTTCTTCTGACATCTTGCTGTCCAGAATTACATCACAGACCTCATCCAGCCAAGAATTGGCTAAGAAAGAAGGGAACTCTGAGTCCACTTAGGAGACCCAAGCAGCAGGGCTTGTAGTTTCTCTTTTCCATTTTCCTTTGTTCTCCATACATTTTGGCACTCCAAGGGTAAGATGCAGTAATCAAGAAGTCTGCTTTAGGGAAAAAAAAAAGGGGGGGTTGGGGATTTAGCTCAGTGGTAGAGCAGCTAATCGCTCTAGCAAGCGCAAGGCCCTGGATTCGGTCCTCAGCTCCAGAAGAAAAAAAAAAAAAAGATGTAAAAGAAGTCTGCTTTGGGGGCTAAGGAGATGGTTCAGTTGATAAAGAGATTTTCTTGCAAACATAAAGACTTAAGTTTGATGCCTAGAACCCACATGTAAAAGCTGAGCCCAGTAGTGCCTTTGTAATCCCAGTGCTGGAGAAATGGAGGCAGGCAAATCCCTGGAGCTTGCTAGCCAGCCAACTCTGGCTTACTTAGTGATCCTCAGGCTAATGAAAGATCCTGCCTCTAAAACAAAGAACAGGATAAATGGCTAAGGAATGACACTAGTCTCCGCACACACAAACGTGCATGTTCACCTACCTGTATGAATCTGCACACACGTGAAAACACACACATACACAAAATTGTCTCCATCATCAAATGAGTCATTCTATAAGCTCAACAAGTATTTATGGTAGATATATGGCTATAAATATCTATGTATTATGTGTGAAGTAAAGTAGGGATGGGAATAAAGAATGATGGCGTGTATCATTATAGAGAGAATAGTCACAAAAACTTCTCTGATGAGGTGACACATACTAAAAACTGAAAGAAATGAGGCCTAGGTGCCAGTGTAATATTGGAAGGAAAATGGTCCAAGAGAGAAATAGCAAGCACAAGGGCCCTAAAGAGAGAGACACCTGGCATGATCACTGAAAGAAAGAAACCAGTGTAACTAGGACACAGTAAACCAAAAATGTTAGAAGACAAGAATAAAGAGGGTGATGGTATGTTGGGCTTTATAGACACTAACAAAGATTTTAATGTAAGTGAAATGTAAAATCTTTGAGAGTTGTGAGCATAGATTTGTGGTGGTATTGTGTTCCCCAAAATATTGTGTATCCTAATAAACTTATCTGGGGTCAGAGAACAGAAAAGCCACAATATTAAACATAGAGGTTAGGCAGTGGTAGCACACGCCTTTAATCCTAGCATTCTAGAGACAGAAATCCCTCTGGATCTCTCTGAGTTCAAGGCCGCATTGGAAACAGCCAGGCATGGTGACTCACGTCTTTAATCCCAGAAAGCAGCCTTTAATCCCAGGGAGTGGTGGTAGAAAGCAGAAAGGTTTATAAGGACCAGAAACTAGAAGCATTTGGCTAGCAGCATTTGGCCTGGTTAAGCATTTGGCTGGTTAAGCTTTCAGGCTTTGGAGAAACACAGTTCAGCTGAGATTCATTCTGGATGAGGACACAGAGGCTTCCAGTCTGAGGAAACAGGACCAGCTGAGGAATTGGCAAGACTCTTTAAGATTCCTGCTACATAGATTAGTATGTTGTAACTTAGGATCACATAACTATGTGGTAAATAAACAGAATGGAACAAGGAAAGAATCAGGAGAACAGGGAAGAGGCCATTCAGTTTACCAGGACATAAATGATGTTCCAGGTACTGTAGTAGCAGTGGAAGTAGTCAGCAACTGTCAGATTCTAGGTATATTCTAAAGATAGTTTAGTTAGAGTTCTGACAAAACACAAGACAAGGATGTCTCCATTGTTTGGCCCAGTTACTAAACTGGTAAAATAAATGGCTGAGTTGAGAATTGCAAGAGAAATAAAACATCTTATGGGTGGTAAAGGAGGTTAGAGATAAGAGCTTAATTTTAGAAATTTTAGGTTTGGGTTGTCTATTGCATATTCAAGTAATGTCAGATGATTACTAGCCTGGAAAAATACATTATCTACCAGCTCCTAGGTAATAATACAAATGTAAAGTTGAGGGTGGAGGTTGAGATCAGAGATACAAAATCAGCAGTTTTTCTGTATGTATGATCTGAATGCCGAAGGACTAAATAAGATTACCTAAGAGTGGACAGCTGCGTGTGATCTTCCATGACTTTTTACAGGAAAAGGAACAATTCCAGTGAATCTTAAATAAGTTTGTTTTGCTGACTAGTTCATTAAATATCTAAAGGTCAGTACAATACTTGAAGATATGAACCCTGAAGCCAAAACTACCTAAGGTTTATATCCTGGTGCTTTTGTTACCAGTTGTGTGACTTAGGCGAAGATATAAAGCCTGTCTAAGCTTCTTTACTCAGCTGTAAAGACTCGTAACAGAACCTTCCCTGACATGGAATTAGCAGTTAATCTAGAATAGTTACTTGACCCATAGTAAACATTCATTGATCAGCCAATATTAACAAATTTGACAACGTTTGGCACATTTCTAATATTATTTAATGTTCTACAATCATGTGTCAGAAACAGGAGAAATATTGTCTCACCAGGACCCCAAGATTGGAAGTTTGGATGTTTAAAGTCATTCTTACCAATTAATCAATGTACCAGTATGTTATTCTCAGTTAATTGTCTCCTGTTTAGGTCACAGTGCTGTAGATATCACCAAGGTGGCTAGAAGACATCGCATGTCTCCTTTTCCTCTGACATCTATGGACAAAGCCTTCATTACAGTCCTGGAGATGACTCCGGTGCTTGGTACAGAAATCATCAACTACCGAGGTACTGTCATATCTGTCTATTGGCCTTTGTCTTCCAAGAAAGACTCATACAGCATCCTAAAGGAAGATGCTTACTCACCATTGCCAGCATCTGAATCTTCCTTTCTGTCCCTGTTTTCTATTCAACTTAATAACCAGAATAAAATACTAGATAGCTTTCGGTTCATAAAAATAGGAAAAGGCCATCTGTTTTTTATTCTAAATACCAGAATTCTACCCAAAAGACGGTGCTGTCAGCACTAAATCAGAAAAATAAGACAATTCTAAGTCCTTCTGATGCTTTTTCTCTTAAGAGTCAGAAATAACTAATGTCTTGTAACCGTGTGTTGTAGAAAATTCATAGAGACCATTTCTGACTTAATTTTCCAGCTTTATAAAGGTATCCTACATGTCCAGAAAACTGCATTTTATATTGTCCATTTTTATAGTTTGCGACTAGTAATATGTGGTATGACATTGTCCTATAAAGCTGAGTACAGAAGGAGGCTGTAGTTCCTAGTCAGTCACATATCGAAAGAAACCATTTATCATATTGCTGAGCTATGATGTACATTAGATTAGATTAGATTAGATTTCAAATGCATTTTCTCTCTCTCTCTCTATCTATCTATCTATCTCTATATCTCTATATCTCTATCTCTATCTCTCTCGGTAACATCTTACTATGTAACCTAGGCTGCCTTTTCAATCTGTGATTCTCCAGCAATAGCCTCCCAGGTGATAAGGTTACAGGCATATGCCACCATGTCCCCATTTAAATACATTTTTTATTAATGTTATTTTCAACTTACAATGTTTTATTAGGATATAGCATAAGATGCGAAGTGTCTGTAGCTCAAAATAACCTAATTTATCCTTGGGTTATTAAATAATAATCACTTTTATCTGTTTTCTGCTTTACCTAGCTTTTTGATTTTCAGAAAAGTTTATGAAAATAATGGAAATGTAGTTGTCTTAGTCACTTTCAGTCACTATAACAAAATACTTGACATAATTAACTTATAAAGAAAAAAATGTCTGGTCTTTTTTTGTTTTTTGTCATTGTTGCTATTGGTGGTGGAGGTGGAAGAGGTGGAGGTGGTTTTTTGAAGCAGGGTCTCATTGTTTGTACCTGGCTGAATGGGAACTCACTTTGGAGACCTGGCTGACCTTGAACTTCTTAGTGCTGGGGTTAAAGGTGCACCATCATGCCCAGCTATCTTTCTTTAAGAAATTCTAGTTCATGACCTAGTGGTCCTGTGACTTGGAGCCTTGAATGAGGCCTCACATCATGGCAAGAGCTAGTGACAAAACAAATGATGTCCCTCATGAGCCAGGAGACAATAAGTATGAAGAAAAGGAAGAGGTTAGAGGCCACAATCCCCTCGTGAACATACCCTCCCCAGTGACTGAAGTATCCTGCAAGGCCTCTGCTCTGGAAGGTCCATGACATCTCCTAACAGTGCCACCTTGGGTAGACCTAGGCCTTTGGGGAACATTCAGTATTAACACTATAGCAGCGTTGTTCCCTACTGTAGTAAGTTTATAATCAATTTCCATTTCTAATAACCTGAGAAGTTGTCTTTTGACATTGACTTCCAGCAGACTAAGCTGCTGAGCACTTGTAGTTAATAAATAGTAAGTACTGTGATCAAACCCCACCTACCCAAAAGTTGTACTTGATATTTTCTAAATGAAATACAGTTCTTAGTTATTTTTATGAAGACAGAAACAATACAAAAGAATTAATATTAGGTTTTGAGTAACAGCTCCATCAGTAAAGTGCTTGCTATAAAAGCATGAGGATATATAATCAGTTCCCATCGCTCATGTAAAATGCCAAGCATGTTAGCACATGCTTGTGAACCCAGTGTTGGGGAAATGGAGACACTGGGATCCCTGAGGCTCACTTGCCATCCACCTTACTCTATTTGGTGAACTTCAAGTCCTCATGAGCAACCCTGTCTCAAAAAACAAGATGGATGTCTTCTGAGGAATACCACCCAACGTTATCCTCTTGTCTCCAGACACACATACATACTCACACATAGAAATAATTGTCTAAGAGTTTTATTCATAGAATCTTTTTTTTTTTTTTTTTTTGGTTTTTCGAGACAGGATTTCTCTGTGTAGCTTTGCGCCTTTCCTGGAACTCACTTGGTAGCCCAGGCTGGCCTCAAACTCACAGAGATCCGCCTGGCTCTGCCTCCCAAGTGCTGGGATTAAAGGCATGCGCCACCACCGCCCGGCCCGTGTTTGTCTCTTAATGAACATCTAAGCTGGTTCCATATGTTGCCGCAGTACACTTTGGTGTGCAAGTATCCCTGCTGATGTGCTCACTTTAATTCCTTTGGGTGTACCTCCAGGAGTAACAAAGCTGGATCACATGTTAGATTTTAAGGAACCTTAATGCTGATTTCCATAGTTGCTACATCACTGTACATTTGCACCCCTCATTCTTACCAACATTTGTTCTTTGTTTTCCTGATCATGGCCATTCAGACTGGGGTGAGGTAGAATGTCAGAGTAGCTTTAATTTTCTCTTCATTTTTCTTGCCTATTGATGAATTGCTTCTTTTGGTGTTTAATTTTTTAGTTCTTTGTATGTTCTATGCATTGATCTCATCATCTATATAACTGACAAAGATTTTCTTCGATTTTATAGACCATCTCTTCAGTCTGCTGATGTTTCCTTTCCTTTACAGATTTTTAATTTTATGCAGCCCCAGCACAAGAAAGATTACTCATTAGTTAAGAGTGCTTGCTGTTCTTCCAGAGAACCCAAGTTTAATTCCCAACACACACATCAGGCCGCTCACAACCTCCTGTAACTACAGTTCCAGGGGATCCAGTGCCTTCTGCAGGCTTACCCAGGCACCTGGACACAGGTGGCATCTACTCACACTAATACACATATATTCACAGAAATAAAAATAAAATAATAATTTTATGCAGTCCCATTTGTGAATTCTTTCTGTTATTTCTAAATTTGGAGTCTTACCTAAAAGTCTTTGCCTATACCTTTATCTCAAAATGTTTTCCCTAATTTATTCTAGCAGTTTTGAAGGTTCAAGGCTTTTGTTAAGGTCTTTCATCTATTTTGAATTGATTTTTAAACAGGGTGAGGGAGAACAATCTAATTTTCTTACTCTAAATATGGATATCCCATTTTCCCAGTACCGTTTATGTGAGGAGGCTATTTTTTTCTCCACTGTATGTTTTTGGCTGCTTTGTCAAAAGGGGAGGGAGGTGGCTATAGCTGTTTGTAAGTTTACTTTTTGGTCCTCTGTTCTATTCCATCAGTTGTATATCTGTCTTTCACCAGTACAGTATTCATTTTGCAACTATGGTTCCATAGTATAATTTGAAGAACTGTTCTTTTTGCCTAACATTCTTTGTCTATTGTCATTTGGGGGTTTGTTGTTGTAGTGGCAGTGGTAGTGGTTTTGGTTTTGTTTGGGACTGGGGGTTTGTTTGTTTGGTTGGTTGGTTGATTGGTTGTCTAGGGGGTTGGTTTAGGTGTATGTGTATGTACTCTCATATGGATTTTAGAATTGTTTTTCTATTTTCATGAAGAATAACATTATGATAAAGATGAGGACTGCATCGACTCTGTAATACAGTCATTTTCTAGTCTCTGAGCTGAGGGGTCTTTCCATCTTGTCATGTCTTCTTCAGTTTCCATATTCACTGTTTTAAGTTTTTCCTTATGGAACCCTTCCAATTCAGATAGTTTTCTTGCTAGGAATTTTATGCTAGAGTGTAGACAATTTTTCTTGGTTTTTTTGTCAACAAGTTGGTTATTGGTATAGGAACAAAACAATTTTTAATTATGATTTTTTTTTGTATCTTACTACTTTGCTGAAGATGTTAATCAGATCTTGTAGTTTTCTGGCAGAATCTGCAACATCTTTAAGTATAGAGTCATATCATCTGAAAATTTAGATATTTTTACTTCCTACTTGCCTTTCTGCATTCCTGATATTTCCTTTTCTTGCCCAATTACTCTAGCTTAGACTCGAGCACTATATTGAATAAAATGATGAAAGTAAATACCCTTGTCTCATTACTGAATTTAGAGGAAAACGTTGAGGTATGTTCCTCTGTTCTTAATTTCTTCAGGGTTTTTATCATGAATGAATGATTGTTACAGCTATTCAGGTTATCATGTAATTTCCAAACCTTTGTATGTTTATGCTGTACTACCTGTATTAATATAGGAATATTGAACTATAATTTTATTCATGTATCAAAATCAAATTGGTCCTGGTTGTCTTCTCAATGTGTTGTTGAGTCAGATACAAATATTGTTCAAATTGAGAATTTTTTGCATCTATATACATTAGAGAAGTTGACTCATAGTTTTCTTTCTTTCTTTCGTTTTTTTTCTTTGTTCTACCCCTACCTGGTATAGGTATCAAGTAATACCTCCCAGAGTGGGTTTATAGTGTTTCTTCCTTTTTATTTTGCTCAAAAGTTTGAATGCCATTGATGTTGATCCTTCTTTAAAGGTCTAATAGGATTCAGCCTTCCATCTATCTTGTCCTGAGCGTTTCTCTGGGGGAAGATTCTTTAGTACTATCTGCTTCTATCTCCACCCTTCCCATAGATCTCTTCAAGTTGTTTATGTGGGTTTGATTTAATTTTCACAGGTCATATGTGTCTAGGTGTTTGTCTATTTCTTCTGATTTAGCATCTCTTTAGAATATAGATTTTCAAAGAATTCCCTGGTGATCCTTTTGTTTTCATTGGTATCTGTTGAAATGTTCTCTCCTTATGCCCATTTTATTGATGTGGGTCTTTCTCTTTGTTTTTATTAGTTTGACTGTAGTTTTTCTCTTGTTTATTTGCTTTTTCAAAGAATCTACTGTTTGTTATATTGTTTCCTTGTATTGTCCCTTTATTTTCTATGTAATTAATTTCTGCCCTGATTATTACTGTTTCTGCCTGACTACTGCTTTTATGTTTTCATGGTTCTTGTTCTTCTAAGATCTTAAGGTGCATCATTATCTATGAATTTGAAATAGAGCAGGGAGGGATATATAGGGGGTTGGGGGGGAAGAAACGGAAGGGAAAATGTTGTGATTATATTATAATCTCAAAAATAAAATAAATAAAAATAGAAAAATTTATGTAGTCTATGAAGTTAAAATATACTAGAATAAACATAAAAACATAAATTAATGGAATAAAGAGACAAAGGAAAAGAAACATCAAAGGGCAAAAAGCAGGGTGGGGCTGGCGAATTGATTCAGCAGTCAAAAGCATTGTACTTCCAGAGAACCCAGATTCAATTCCCAGCACTCATGTGGCAGCTCACGAATCCATAATTCCAGAGCCAGGAGATCTGACACCCTCCTCTGGCCTCAAAGTTAACAGAAAAGTAAGTGGTATACAGCCATACAGATAGGCAAAAAAAAAAACTATACACATAAAGTAAAATAAAACTCATTTAAGAAAGGGGGAAACATAAGGAGCAAAAGAAAGGCTAAGTTTTGGGTTGACTTCTTTCTAGGTCTTCTAATATTAGAGTCTGCCAAGTGGAGGGTGGCATTTGAATTTTAGATTATCTGTTATTCCATTTAAGTTATTACTGGACCTAGTCAAGGGTCAGATGTTCCTAAGAGCTATCTTCCCTTTAGAAGGTTCCCTTATTAATTTACAAGAAGCCTCTGTTAGGCACACCTGGGCTGGTCATCTTCTCACACTCCCAAGAGTCCCCAGCTTGTACACTCTGGCATGGCTAATGTTTTAATCGGGTTATGTGTCCCAATTGCATTAGAAGTGATGAAAACAAAGCATTGAGATTTATACATCTATAACAATCTCTAAGCTTTCAAAATATTCTCAACATTAAATACCCTTATGGAAGATGTTCTATGGCATTGTTTCTGGGGAGATGTGAGCAAACATCTCCTCGTTCCATATACGGAACCAAAGACAAACCAAAGTAGGGATACCACTAAAGTTGTATTGTGGTTACTTATAGGAATATGGGTAAGAGGTCATTTACAGGAACGGAGATGACTTAAAGATAACTGTATCATCAAAAGCCCACCCCAGCATGGATGACAGCTCACAAAACTGGGAACCTGGAGAGTACTGCACAATTTGGAGGCAGCTTACAGGTTGGAGAATGTCTTCAGGAAGTTTGGTTGGTCTCTGCTTCTTCCAAGCAGCCCAACTGGCTTGTGTCTCTTCTAGGCAGCTTGGTTGGTCTCTGTCTCTTTCAGGCCATTCTATTGGTCTGAGAGACTCAGCAGCCCTTCTGCTTATATACTGCTTAAAGAAGGAGGGGCCAGTAGATCTGGTCAATTCCAAGGTCTTCCTAAAGCTTTTAAGTTGTTTACTTTCTAAACTTAATAACATTCCCTAAAGAACTAAATTTTTCACCTCCCTTTAGACCCCTTGTCTTAATAAGTTTCCCTCCAAGATAATTAAGCTTTTACCCTTAGAAAACACATTTGAGTGCTGTGTTCACAGTCAGGGTTGAAATTGTTTGGATTTTTGTACACGCATTTGTCCCTTTTCAGCCATTTTAATCTATGAAGACTTAGAACAGTCATTCCCATTTTGAAGCACTAATACTTACTAGAGGCCTGGAGAGAAGGTCTGGTGGCCAAGAGCTCTTGTTCTCTTGCAGAGGACCAGGTTTGGATTCCCAGCACTCAGGTGGTGGCTCACAACAATCCATATCCCCAGTTCCAGGGGATAACATATGGTAAACATATGTACATGGAAGCAAAACTTTCATACACATAAAGTAAAATAAGTGAATCTTTAAAACGTTTAAAAAATAAAATGCTAGTACTCAGGCTGCTAAGGAATTTGTTAATCAGTTATCAGGTGGGAAGCTGAATCAGATACAAGTTTCCTGTTAAAACCTAAAGAGACTACTCGGTTTTGACCTGCCGGCTTGAATGTCTTCTTACAGCACAAGTGAGCATATCCCAGAAAGCAGATTGCTTGAGCATTGTGTTAATTCATTCACTGACATTTTAAGCCACTGTGAGATCTGCAGGTGTCTGTGTCAATAGTCTTTCAGACAGCCTAATAGGTGCTAATCCCCCCCCCCCCCCCCCCCGACTTCCAGGACTATGGGACTTGTGAACTCCTACCTATTCCATGCTGGAATGTTAACTGGCTTCATCTTGTGCATGTCTATGCAAACTAGAGCTGCTGTGAGGTCATGAGTGCTGCAGTTATGTCAGCACTCTTGTGTTCAGGAAACAATCTACCCGAAGCTCTCCAGCCTCTGGTTCTTTGTTCCTCCTTCTCTTCCATGATATCCCCTGAGCTTTATGGTTGAGTACAGATACTTATTCTCTGTACTTTGACCAATACATATTACTGGCTTTTGGGGGATTGAATGATACCTTGTACGTGATACTACTTAGTAACTTAAAAATGTTAATAAACATTTATTAGATGTCAATGAACCTGCTAAGGGCCAGCTGCCAGAAAAAAAATGCAGCCCTTGTGCTAACTTTGATTATTGGCCATTATTAATTAATATTTAAGATTCCAGCAAAGACATTCTCTTAGTATATAAATTGTTATAGAGCTTATATTAAGCCAGATCAGTTATATTTAAGGAGCCACTCCTGGAGGTTAATTGTAGTCCTGGCTCAATATTAATGACTACCTTATATCTTCTGGTTCATTTAGGAACTGATATTATAGCAGGGCTTGGTGGCTTGTGCATATAGTCCTGCCATTCAGAGATTTACAGGGGAAAGTGAGTTCAAGTGCAGCCTGGGCTACATAGGAAGACACTGTATACCTCCTGACTTCCCACCCCCACCCCTGCCTCCAAAAGACAACAAGTATGTGTGAATAGGAATCAGACCTATGGTCTCACCACTTCTCCTTGTTTGGAAAGTACAGATCCAGAAGAGATCCAACCTGGAAATATAGGAAGCTAAAATCTACCAAGTTCTCCCTTCAAATTCAAGGTTCAGTGCTCTAAAGTAGAGTCAGTATCTCTATGGATTAGAGTTCAAAAGTAAAAAATCTCTGTGCTTCTGGGCCCTAAATCTGGAAAGCAATAGGTCCTCATGGCTGAAGTCAAACCACGGTGGAAACAGTGGGGTGTTATAAAATATGAGAATGCTTCAGACCAATCAAATCCTGTTACTTGTCTTGATTTTAAGGGCAGATTCTCACTGAAGAATTTAGGGAGCCAGGCTGTAGGTATAACCATCTTATTAAATAAGAAACACAGAGCCAATGCAAAGATGAAAGCCCAAGAGGTCAGAGTGATAGCTAAGAGCTAAAAACCTTACCCTTCACTGTCGCTTCTGTCCTTCTCAACAAGAGAGCTACTTCCTGTCTGTTTGACTTTTTTATAGACTTTCTATTCTGCCTTCACATTGGTTGTAAACCCAACCACATGACCTCCTCGTCACTGCCTTCCTGTACAGACCTCCAGGTCTTCTATGGTTGGTATTAAGATTAAAGGCGTGTGTCTTCATGCTGCCTGTATCCTTGAACACACAGAGGTCGCCTAGCTCTGCCTCCCAAGAGCTGGGATTAAAGACGTGCACCACCACCGCCCAGTTTCTGCTATGGCTTGCTATTAGCTCTGACCCCCAGGCAACTTTATTTATTAACATACAAATAAAATCACATTTCAGTACAATTAAAATATCACCATACCAGGCAATGGAGGTGCACACCTTTAATCCCAGCACTCAGGAGGCAGAGGCAGGCAGATCTCTGAGTTTAAGACCAGCCTGGTCTATAGAACAAGTTCCAGAACAGCCAGGGCTGCACAGAGAAATCCTGTCTCAAAATAATAATAATTATTATTACTATTATTATTGTGTTTTAGGGAGTTGGTCATGAAGCCATTTGAATTACACCATGCATTATTGATATACTTCTTGTCATTAAATCACTTGGGTTAATGAAGCCAAAATCAAACTTTAAAATTCAAGTAAAGTGATTGGGAAGCCCTTTCCTTTTCTTACCTTTCTCCTTTCAGAACAGAAAATAAAGCTTATGCTTGTAAGAGTGGCATGTTTATTTGTGAAAAAAAAATATAACAAAGTGACTAAAAGATATAACTAACATTTTGAAGTTATAACCTTTATATTTTCATGTACATCATTCTATTGATAAATATTTGTATGGTAATGTTAAATTATATAGTATATGTACAATTTTGCATGTTTTAAAATATATCTTTTTAAGAATTTTTCATTTGCCCATCAATATTTTTTTATGAATATTACTTTAGTCACATATAAGAATGTCACTGTTTATTTAAATATATTATTGATCTTTTGGCTTCTTTCTATATTTACTAATATAAGCAACTCTGAAATAAAGATCTACATGAAGATAAATTTAATTCTTAAGATACAATACTAAAATGGAAATTTCTGGGTCAGTGAATATGAACATTTTTAAAATTGGCTTTCCTTTTGAAGAATATCATATTTGAGTTCCCAGAGAGTTAATGACGTATCTTCTGAACTCATCTTTTCTGACTGTATAGCAATTTGTATTTAGATAATTACTGTAACCATTGCTAGAAGTTAACCGTATGTGATCTTTTAGGCACTCGGATGCATCTCTTCTTTCTGTCTACTATTCCTTCGGATGGAAATCAGAACGTCTGGCTGAGCCCATTTACAAGATATGGCAGAAGCACTTGTGCCCATCTGACTTATGACTAATTGCTTACCCATTGCCTCCATTAGTCACATTTCTTTGTTTTCTTTCAGATGGAATGGGGCGAGTCCTTGCTCAAGATGTATATGCAAAAGACAACCTACCCCCATTCCCAGCATCAGTAAAAGATGGCTATGCTGTTCGAGGTAAATATGTTAGTTTTCTTAAGTGTCCTCAGAATCATACTGTATTTTTTCCACGTTTTTATCTCAATCCACATACCTGATTACTGTTTTATCTATTCCCAATTAATTGTCAAAATTACTTCACTCACCAGTAAGCTTGCTAATCTGTACCTGTATATTTTTGACACAATCTTGATTAGTGCTCTGCAATCAAAGTATTATATAATCCTATGAAAATTTTTATTACAAATACATACCTAGAGATCAAATTTAAAACACCATTACTTGTCTAGGGGTATGGCTCAGAAAAACTAACTAGCATGTACAAGGCCCTAGGTTCTCTGACACCCAAAAACAAAAATGCTGCTACTGTAGCTTACACTCTTAGCCTCTTACCAGAAAGCAGATAGCCTAGTTCTAGAATTCTTCCGTGTTTTCTAATCGAAAACATTTAAATGATCTCAGGAAAAATAAACAGATTAAACACAGGAATTAAATGTGAAAGTCTGTTCTCTTGCTTCAAACTTAAACATCAGTAAAGAGTTTGGTGAAATACAAGCATTAGTGAAACATCTAATTCTCTCTGGAAGAAGCCGTATTTCAGAGCTCCAGACCCCAGATGGTACTAGCAGCTCACACCCTCAGAGTGGCCTAAAACTGTCTAAAACTTAAAAGCAAATACTAAATAGCAGTTGCTTGCCTAAAATCTGATCTAATAACCCAGAATAAAAATGTAGCTGAATTGCTTAAAAACTCTTGACTTTTTACTTTGTTTTTCCGTGTATGATATATTTTAAAATAGGTATATACTGTGATATGATTCCATTGAGCTATTAGCACATGAATTATCTCACATAATTTTTCTTGTAATGAAAATACTCAAAATCTATTTTCTTAGCAATTTTCAAAAAAGAATACATTAGCTAGGCAGTGATGATGCACACCTTTAATCCTAGCACTTGGGACGCAGAGGCAGGCTGATCTCTGTGAGTTCAAGACGAGCCTGATCTACAAAGTGAGTTCCAGGACAGCCAGGGCTGTTATACGGAGAAACCCTGTCTCAAAACAAACAAACAAACAAAAAAACCCAAACCATTTTTTTTATGTTATTGGTTATTAACTCAAATAAAAAATAGTCTAAAAACATTTCCTTGCTTTTCAGGGGTGTTTAAAAATGCAGTTTTTTTTTATTTTTTATTTATTTTTTCCATACAATATATTTTGATCATTTTTCCACTCCCCTAACTCCTCCCAGATCCTCCCCACCTCCCTACCTAACCAACTTTGTATTCTTTTTCTCTCTCTTTCCAAAAAAATTCCACAAAAATAAAAATCAAAACAAATAAGCAAAAGACCAGTAAGACACAAAATGATGAAACAAAACACCACAAAAAAGCCATTGAGTTTGTTGTGTGTTGGCCAACTACCCTGGGCATTGGGTCTTCCCTGTAGTATAGTTAGCATACCCAGTGGCACTCCCCTGGGAAAAACTGATGTTCCCTTGACAAAGGGTATTAACTGCAAATGCCTTCTTGGTTTGGGGTGAGAGTTTGTGTTCACTTCCTTGTGTGCTAGTATCCTATCTAGCTTGAACTTGTGTAAGTTTTGTGCATTCTCTGTGAGATTATATGTGTATCAGCCCCATTGTGTCTGGAAGATACTGTTTCCCTGGAGACATCCATCCCCTCTGGCCCTTACCATCTTTCTGCCCCCTCTTCTACATACCTCCCTGAGCCCTGAGGGGAAGGGTTTGATGAAGACATCCCATTTGGTCTTCAGATCATGTAAATCTTTTACCTTTTACTGACATGTTTTTTGAGATTAAGGGACAATAAACCAGTATTCCAGGAATTCTCAGAAATTTTGAAATTATTATTTTTTGTGTGAAGTTATTTTATAAAACTATTTTGACAGTCATGAAGTAAATAGAAAAATCAGCATTAGACAGCATTAATATTATCTAAATTTTTCTAAAAGTAAACAAGACCTATACAGATGAATAACAATTTCAGAAATTCCATGTGGAGTTTCACTATAACATAATGAGAAAAATATTTAGAAATAAATGTCCTGTGTGAAAGTGCATCCAGATGAAGTAGAAAAGTTTTCTGTGTTTGAAATGAATGTATTAAGTATATGAGAATTACTATTAGTTTTGAGTATATTATTACTCAAAATTATTATTTTTAAAATACTTCTAGCAGTCTTCACATTCTGTTATTTGGATAGCTAATATTCGTATTTAAAGAATAAAATATACCAAGTTTAGTAGTGCTTACAAAGAACTACAGCCTACATGAATAGTTAAACAATGAAAAAACCTAATTTAAAGTTCATATTGCCCTCATAGAATCACATATGGACACAGCCATTCAAATCTTCTTAAATGATGAATTATGGATTATCTTGTTTTTGTCTCTTCTGTCCTTCTGTCCATTAAAATAATATTTCTTTTTCTTGTAATTAAATACATTCACTAATCTCTGCCATGTACCAGTGCCATCTCTTATGTTAGAGGCATCATTTAAAATGGTTAAAACTGTGTGTATGGGCTTTGAACAGAGTCCAAGTGATCTAGGTTCCAGGACTGCCTTCCTCTATATGACTTTGAGTAAATTACTCAAAAGTTTTTATGCTGTTTTCTCATCTATGAAATGACAAAAACTATGACATTACTCTAACAGATTGTTGTGAGAATCAATTAGACTATGGAAAGCCTTAGTAAAGTACCCAGAACATACCCAAAAAAAAGAACATTTAAAAATTGTTTCCTTAATGTTTAATGATAAATATTACTTTTGTTGTTATTATTTTGTTGTTGTTGTAAACACACTTTCCCAGACCATCTCTGACCAAAGGATGACAGTCAAAGTTAGGCACAACGGTACATGCCTATAATCCCAGCATTTGGGAGCTGAAGCAGGAGGATCATTAGTGCAGAGCCAGTGTGGGCTACAGAAAATACCTTGTCCCCAAAATATAAAAAGAGAGAGAGAGAGAGAGAGAGAGAGAGAGAGAGAGAGAGAGAGAGAGAAGAAAAGAAAAAGCAGGTACCATTTATCTGAATTGTTATTCTTACAATTTTTACTAATAGAATCTCAAGATATCTGTCTTTAATGTTTCTCACTAGATTAGACTGTCTCTGAAATTGACAAAACATAAATAACAAACATTTTTGGTACCAGTATTTTTCTTCCAAGTTTATCTTTGTGTACTGTTTATGAAAATGAATATTGTCCGGACAGAAAATTATTTATCTTTATTATCGCTTCATGGGTTCTTCTTATTACTTATTTCCATCTAAAAGGTAAATTCTGTTTTGGTCTCTTTATAGCCATCTAGAATTACTATAAAATGACAGAAGATTTTTATTTGTGGAGTAAAACAGAGAACTATAGAAGTGAAATATTAGCAACAAGAAAGTGTTTTTACATTCTTGGGTATAAAGTAGGAGAGAGTGAGAAAATAAATTATCTGAAGTGGAACTATTCTCAAGAGAGAATGTTTCTCTGTGATGTTTACATGAAGCAAGAGCAGCTGAGTAAAAAGAAACTATAGCTCATAGCTTTTTTTCTTGCCAAAAATTTAGCTAGCCCACATGAGCCATAAAAGAGCCTGTCTACTGCTGTAGAATCTGTTCAAGATATTTTGCATAAAATCACAGTTGTATGTCCTATTTATTCTTTTGTTTAAGATTGCTTTTTTTAGTTATTTCACCAAGAAAAACCCCAAATGATATCTCACAGTTTAGAACATCCAAGAAATTACCTAGCAACTGCTGAGTCATGTTATTCCTGCTGGCAAACTGTTGTTGCTGCTTCTCTACAATATATAAAAAGATACAGCACATACTGCGGCCATTGTGTGGTTAATCTCAAAGGAGGTTGACTGAAGTACATTCTAATGGAAGCAAGAACTGTCTCCAGAAGACAAAGAGGCATGTTCTTAGAACCATGCTAAATTTTTGAGTTTGCATATCCTTACTTTTGCAGTTCAGAAAAAACAAACACAGGCACACATCCACACTAGCCCTTACCCTTGAGGCCGGTGTTGTGGCTTCCTAACCCTTTCTACTGAGTCACTCTCCCCTCCCTTTATTCTCCCCTGTTTCTTCTCTGTTTTTTGCCTTAGGCTTTCCAATAACAACCAGTGGCCCTTATGAGCACTGCTAACTCTTTAAATGAAAAGAAGTTTCTAGCGTGTTCTAGATCTCTAAACTTCCTTCAGAAACATGTGGAACAAAACTCCAAAGCAGTTCGAAGAACACTTACATTTAGGTATGTGGGTTGAAAAATCAAGATATAGACTAAGAAAAGAAGAGGTGGAACAAGCTGGTGGTTCACTGGCACCAGGAGGATACAGCAGGAGGATTGCCATGAGTTCAGAGACAGTGTGGGTGACATAGTAGAGAAGGGACCAGCTAGAGCTACACAGCAAGACCATGTGTCAAAAACTTTCAGAGCCTGTGTGAGTTCGAGGCCAGCCTGGTTTACAGAGCGAGATGCAGGACAGGCACCAAAACTACACAGAGAAACCCTGTCTCAAAAAACCAAGGGAAAAAAAAAAAAACTTTCAGAAGGTAAGAAGAGTGAGTATAAACAGCTTTCAAAAAAAAAAAAAAAAAAAAAAAAAAACAAGAAAAGCCAGAGAGATAGCTTAGCGGTTAAGAGCATTGGCTGTTCTTCCAGAGGACCTGGGTTCAATTCCCAGCACCCACATGGCAGCTCACAACTGTCTGTAACTCTAGTTCCAGGTAATCCAACAGTTTTGTACAGACAAAACACCAATGCACATAAAATAAAAATAAATTTTTTTTAAAAGCCACCTTTAATTCCAGCACTCGGAGGCAGAGGCAGGCAAATCTCTGTGACTTCCAGGCCAGCCTGGTCTACAGAGCAAGTTGCAGAACAGCCAAGACTACACAGAGAAAACTCTACCTCAAAAAAATGATACACAATAGGCATATATATAACTTTATAAACCTAAAACTACATTTGGGAGAGAAAGAATTTGAAAGATTTTAAAAAGAGAAAAGAACATGAAAGTGGCATTCTAACAACTAAGGTCAACGCGATATTTTTATTCTTCATGCTTTTTAAATTTTTTAATTAGTTTATTTATTTTTATGTGTATGGGTGTTTTGGCTGCTATGTACATGTGCATGCTGGAAAAGACCTGAAGAGGGCATTGGGTTCCCTGGGACTAGAGTTACAGAGGGTTGTGAGCTGCCTTATGGGTTCTGGAATTCAAATCCTGGTCCACTGGAAAGCAGCCAGTGCTTTTAATGACTGAGCCCTCTCTCCATAATGCAAGCCACAGGAAAATGTTAATGGAATCCAGCTACTATGACAAAAACTACTACTTGGAAGGTCAAGGACTTTTCCGAAGGTCAAGCCTTGGCTTAAGGAGTCTTGGTGATATTTTAGCTTTTGTATATATATTAGCCGGTTCCTGCAATAATTTTCTTGTATGCTATGTATGCTTCCAAGAACTCCTAACAGTGTATTAATCTGAACTACTTCCGCATAATGGCAAACTGTCTCCTGACTTAAAGACCCTTCTGGAGACACTGCCTAGGGGGACAGCTAGTTGCATAGCTTTATTTCTTGTGCAAATGAAGCTCAGACCTACCTTCCTCTCACAGGCCAAGTGGCATTCCAGAGCATTTGACTCAGAACAAAAGGGTTCTTTGCATACCAGGTACAGTGAAATATTGAAGCAGAATTTCTAGCTCCCAGCAGAGTTGCCCCACCTGACTAGGAAGTGGCAAGGCAGAGTTTTGGCAGATTGTAGGTGAATTGAATTGGGTGAGGAGGGTAGGAGAGGAAGGAATGATATGTATGGAGGATTAGAGGATGAAGATAAGGTTGAGAGCAAAAGAGTTTAGTTGGGAGTAGGACAATGAGAGGACAGGAAGAAAAGGGACAGAGAAGAGCTGAATATGAGAACAGAACTGAAGCTGTGTAGATAGAATTTTGTCTTAGAGGAATAAAGTGGACGGATGTAAGAACACTTAGATTATTTTCCTGCAGGATACCCCCACATTAGTAGTTCTCTCCTGGACCTCTGGGAAGGGAACTAAGAGTCTGGACCTCAAAAGTTACCGAAATCTCCAGATCCATATGTTTTTGAAATTTTATTTCTCTCCTCTTCCTTATCAAGCTAAGCATTCTCTTGATGTATTCATGGTTTTCATGTAGAGGTACTGCACAATTTCTTCTTACATGTTAAAAACACAAACAATAATATCTCAATCTCCAGTTTAACTTTCTAGAAAAAAAATTAATCTAGAAAGCATATCTGTTGGTTATGCCACGGCGCTGCTCCTCGTGGCTAGTCGCTGCCCGTGGCAGCCATGCTGGCAGAGGAGCGTGCTGATTAAAAGAATCATAGCCATGGTTACCTTTTTAGAGCTTTATTGGAAGGGGGGGGAGGGGAGAGAGAGAGAGAGAGAGAGAGAGAGAGAGAGAGAGACAAGAGGAGACGGAGCGCCCACCCGCCTTTCAGGCTGGGACACCGTGGAAGGCTGATGATGTAATTAAGGACCAAATCCTTACAGTATCCCCTTAGAACTTGTTTTGGAATTGTGTTATAAAAGAAAAAAGGAACTATTTTGAACAAGCCAAGATTATTTTGAGAACCCTACATAATAGTTTTGAAATAATTTGTCAGAGTAGTTTACCAAGTGAATTTTTAAAGTGTTTTCTTGCATACTTAGTAAAGGTGTAGGTCAAAGTATAGGAAATGAAAAAGAACATTATAAAACTATTCATTCTCTTACTGCCTGCTCCTTGTTAACATCTCGTGGATCAAACCCATATCCAGTGGGTTAAAGTGTACAAATTAAACATCCACAGCCATTTTGGTTCAGAATTGGCTCTTTGCCACTTCAGTGACTGCTGTTTCTGGGTCACCATTCTATCTGTGTTCATCTTCTTTGGCCATAACTTGATTATTCAGCTCATTAATAGCCTATCATAGCTTTCTACCATAGGCTACTTTAGATAAAGAAGGAAAACTATAAGATATGGAGATTAGTACTCATGTGAGCAGACACATAATTGGAATAATTAATTTTAGTTAAATCAATAACAGTTAACAGCCAGGCATAGTGGCTCAAGCCTTTAATCCCAGCACTCAGGAGGCAGAAGCAAGTGCATCTCTGAGTTTAAGGCCAGCCTTGTCTATAGAGTGAGTTCCAGGATAGCCAGGGCTACACAGAGAAACTCTGTCTTGAAAAAAAGAAAAAAAAAACTAAACTAAAAGCCAGCTAATACACTCTATTTAAGGAATTAAATATCTCCTTTCCCAACGGTAACAATAAATGGACATTTCCCCACCACCACCTGGAAAAGAATACAAATTATCTTCTACTTAACTATTCTTACCCTATGCTTCCTGCTATTCATTGGAAAGGGCTGCAGATTTTTAAATTGTAAACAATTATTTGTGATCTAATCACCCAGTATAATTGTCATATGAATTCTTCTGTCACAGCCTCCCTGCTGTCTCTTCTCACCTCCCTCTGTCCTGTCTGCATCTTAGTGTGGACATAAATACTACTGTCCTGTGCCTAGCTTTCAGTCTTAGTAGAGTTTCTTAAGAAAAGCAAATTGTGAATCTCTCTGTCTTATTCCTTCCCTTCTCAAAGCTATTCCCTAGGACCTCTGAAAATTGTGCTGTTTATACAGGCTTTGGTTTATTCTGTACTAACATGGCTTGATGAAGTTTCTTATTATTGAAAATAAAATAATTTCTAACAGTATTTCAAGAGGCTTAAGAAGAAATCATATACCATAGAGAAATAAAGTGAAGGATGCTTCTACAGCAAATGATTTAAGGATGAAAATTTTCTATATAAATGCCACAATGACTAGTTAGTTATTTGCTGGTATCAATTTTTTATCAAATGACATAACCAGAAATTCACAAATAAAAGAATAACAAAAATAAAAGTGTTTTCTGAACATTAAGAAAACAGAGAGGATCCAGATTGGTTGATGCTAGCTATAACCCTAGCACAAAAGAGGCTGAGACAGGAGAATTGAAGAGTTCAAAGCCAACCTGGACTATATAGAGAGTTACAGGCCAGCTTTGACTACAGAGTGATACTGCATTTCCAAAAAACAAACAAACAAACAGGTGATGGGGGTAGGGTGGAAAAGGAGGAGTAAAGTAAAGGCTAGGAAAAGAAATAGGATAAGAGAGCACTTCTGGGTTCTGAAACTCAACTTTATGAATTATTTACAGCAGCTCATTAGCAGACAGGTCAGATATGTTAGAAAATATCCTAAAACTTTACAGAAACCCTTAGAATCTATCCATCTTTTCTAATAACATACTATGCCATATGTAGTTTGTTTTTTTCCAGACTCTGTGTCCATGTGCCACCGTGCCTTTAATTCCTCTCTTTCCTACCCAGTTTATAGTATTCTCCTTGAAGAATCACAGCTCATTTAATGGATCTTTTTAATAGATATCTTCAAATAAATGTCTTCCATGTTCAATAGACTGGTAATTGTTTTTTCTGTCTCCAGAAGAAATAGTAAGCCTTACATTGGATTTGCAGTGAAGTTTGTGATTTCATTAGTTTTTATTCCTTAAGTTTTCTCTTACTCTGAATTTTTCTCTATTCATTTGCTCTACCATCACAGTCCCCCAAAAGGAGCATTCCTCAGACCAGTGTTGTTGGCACTATCCTGTAGATGCACTGCTTCAGAATCTATTTTTACAAGATCTCCAGGTCATTTAGATACACGGAAAGGTTTTGGAAACACTGTGTAAGGAAAGTAGTAAGATTGACTCCTGTTGATACCAAGAACTCTCCACATCGTTTGTTAACTGAGCTCTCCTTGGCTGGCATTATACTTATTTATCAGGTAGAAAGATGGAGAACATAGTTCAAGTTCTCCCATGTTAATGCATTTTGCAAGATAACAAAAGATCTTGCTGGTTAGAATCACATAAGAACTCTGTAGAGCCGGGTGGTGGTGGCGCACGCCTTTAATCCCAGCACTCGGGAGGCAGAGGCAGGCGGATCTCTGTGAGTTCGAGGCCAGCCTGGTCTCCAAAGTGAGTTCCAGGAAAGGCGCAAAGCTACACAGAGAAACCCTGTCTCGAAAAAACAAAACAAAACAAACAAACAAAAAAAAGAACTCTGTAGATGCTTTTCTGACACTGACCAGGCTTGCCTTGAATTACTCCAGATGATTAACTGTAACTCAAATTGCTAAACAGTCTTACTAATAAAAAAACCTGGAGCCAAATATTGGGGTAAAAACCTGAGAGATCAGAGGAACAGGAAAAGCCACAGCCAGTCTCACCTTACAGATGCCTCAGTCTCCAAAAAGAGACCTACTTCCTATATACCCACACCTATATGCCTTTCTGTTCTACAATCTCACTTCCTCTCTCCACCCAGCTACATCACTTCCTGTCTGTCTGTACAGACCTCCAGACCTTTATGATTACTGCTGGGATTAAAGGCATGTACCACCACACCTGGCTCTGTTCCCAGTGTGGCCTTGAACTCACAGAGATCTAGGTGGATCTCTGCCTCCCGAATGCTAGGATTAAAGGCGTGTGCTACCATAGCCTGACTTCTATGATCCTCAGATAAACTTTATTGGGGTACACAGATATCACCACAATTAACAGTCTCTCATTATTCAATGACTTTTCTTTGGAGTGTTAATACAGAACCATGAGGTAGGCCTTTTGAGTGTATGGACAGGGAGGGCCAAAAAAAGGAGGAAAATGGAAGAGCACAGGATCTCCAAAACAAAATAGGGCTGGAGAGAGATGGTTCAATGGTTAAAGCACCTTTCAGGTGAGTGTGAGGACTACAGTTCAGACCTCCAGAACTCACATAACTTCTAGATGGTATGGCAGCTCACCTATAATTCCAGCACTTAGAAAGTGGAGACAGAGGTCCCCAAAGTAAGCTAGATTCCCAGACCAGCCTTATAGACAAGCTCTGGGAGCAACTGAGAAACACTTCAGAATCTACCTCAGGCCTCCACACACAAGAGCATAGATGTACATGTGCACTTACATAAACACATGTGCCCACACGTATACACATGAGGAATAATAACAAGAATAAATAAAGGAATTGACCCCCTACTTCTAAGGAGCTGAAGAAACCAAATATATACATTTATTGCATTATTTTAGGATATTTCCAAGACATAACACTAATAAGTACAAGTCAGTTTTTAAACTTCCCTCCTAAGTATTATTAGAACTCCAGATTCATTTCTTTATTCTTTTAAACATGTTTATTATCAGTAATGAGTGGCTAGACACTACAGGACAGAGTGATATAATATAAATTATACGGAATCAATCAGAGCCATCTTTCTAGGCATTCTCGTTATATGAATATTGATTCAGATTTTGAAAAAAGTATGCATGGACCAGAAGAAAATAAAAAGAATGACAAATATGAAACTTGCTGTTAGAAAATATTATCTTTCTAAAAAGATTGTTAAGAACCACACATTCAGTTATTTAACACTTTGAATATTTTACATATTGAATATTTTTACCTATTATATGGCAAACACTAGAAATTTTTCTGGAACAAGTAAGCTAATAACTGAAAATATTTTTAGAGGTTGTACTTAAGTTATTTCAGGTTATACCAAAGTAGGTGAAGAATACATACTTTGAGGTATATAATGATCACATGAGCTAGAGGCCTTTGCACATATAATGGAGCATTTCCACTTCATCACGTGTAGCTGGAATTTTCTTTAAGCCACCAATCAGCTCCCAAATAAAGACATGGAGACTTATTATTAGTTATGAATGCTTGTCCTTAACTTAGGCTTGTCTCATTAGCTCTTTTAACTTAATTTTACCTGTTTCTATTTATCTATGTTTTGCCTCAGGGCTTTTTAACCTTTCTTTCATTCTGTGTGTGCTACTTTCCTGCTTCCTTCGTGCCTGGCTGACTGGCCCTTGACACTCCTTTTCTTTCTTCCCTTCTCATGAGCCTAAATTCTTCCCCCTACTTGCTCTCCCGGTTCCCGGAAGTCCCACCTATACCTCCTTCCTTACTATTGGCCATTCAGCTTTTTATTAGGCCAGTCAGGTGCCTTAGGCAGGGAAGGAATAACAGCAACACCTTTACATAGTTATACAAATGCAACACCTTTGCATAGTTAAATATTCCACAACAATCACACACACACCCTGCTATGGGATGTCTTTCTGTACGCTGTGAATATGTGTTGCTCTGATTGGTTGGTAAATAAAGACATTTGGCCTATGGCAAGTCAGGTTATAGAAAGGCAGGAAGAAGAAAGGCAGAAGGGGAGAGAGACGCCAGCACAGCCAGGAGAAGCAAGATGTGAAAATACAGGTAAGCCATGGCCACATGGCAACTTATAGATTAATAGAAATGGGTCAAGTTAAAAGAGCTAGCTAGCAAGAAGCTTGTGCCATAGGCCATCCAGTTTGTAAATAATATAAGCCTCTGTGTGTTTACTTGGGACTAAGCAGCTTCAGGACACAAGTGGGAGGGATTTGTCTTGACCACAGGCTGGGCGAGACACAGGACAACATCTGACTACAACATCCCTCTACTTACTTAGTTGTTACTTATCCTTCATACTCAAATCATAAATCTTTTTGTCTGAATAAGCTTTTCTGACCTTCCTGAGTACCTCAGGACTTTTCACTATATACTCTCATAAAAGCATGTTTCTAGCCATATGTGGTGGTACATGTCTGTAAGCCTGGCAGAGAATGAGGCAGAATAATTGTATTTTAAGGCTAGCCTGAGCTACATAGCTAGAGCCTGCCCCCCCACACACACACACCCAAAAAAATTCTTTAAAGAGATTTTTCTAATCTGTGCTTATATGTTCATTAATGTGATTATCTGGTTAATATCTTCTCCTAATATCCATATTTTTACATCTCCTAATATCAATGGCCTTGGGTTTTTTTGGGCCACATTTGTGTATGAGAAGAAGTACATTAAGTAAGTTATATATCATAAGCCAATGTTATATACACATACAATGTATACAGTACATATGAATATATATGTACAGATAGATGGAAAAACAAGTTTTATGAAATAGTAGTTATGCATGATGAATGCATACCTATTGAACTGCTGGATCTTGAATGTAGGACCTTCAACATACAAGGCAAATGTTCTGCCACTACTTTTATGGGGAAGGGTATTTGATTTTAAGATAGGTATCTCTCCGTGTTACCTAGGCTCGTCTTGAATTGTGACACACAAATGGCAATACCACTTAAGCCTCTGGAGCAACTGAGACTGCAGTCACATACCACTGCACTTGACCTATGAAATAACATTTTTCTGCCCTTTTTCAGTAGCAAAATGTTTACAAGGTGATATTATGTTCCATTGCCATTTTGGATCCAGAGTTTGAAAAAACTTGAAACATTCTAGCACAGCATTAAAATGGAAATAATGTCATTTTACTCTCTACACTGTCCTCAGCATTTAATTTGACACAGAGAGTAGAAGACACTTGGTAGGAATTTACTGAAAGACTTAAAGGGGTGACTATTTATGTATATGTCATGATTATCTTTACCTTTGCTAGCAAGCTTAGAGGCTTAATAGTTTTGCTGAAACTAGTAATAGGCAGAAACATGATTCAGATTCAGCTCTGCTCTAGTACTTCAAACCATGCTTTCACTCTTGTGCAAAAAGAAAAAGGAAAGAAAGAGAATTGGAATTTTGATTGCTGTGAGAGGAAACAAGCAGATGATTATTTTCTCTAGTAGAGAAATCATTAAATAATTAAAAGAAGCTCATTCACATTTGACAGTCTGGAATTATAAAATATAATTGATTCATCGGTTTTTCAATAAAAAGTAATTTGCTTTAAAATAATGCAAAAATAAGTTGTTTGATATATTAACATTAGTAAAAATGTTGATATTTCTTGAAGTAATGGTTTTGCCTGTGTTTTAAATTGTTTAAAAGGGGTGTTTTGGTATGCACATTGTTTTTATAATTTATTTATTTTTATATCCCGGTTGCAGTTTCCTCTCCCTCCTCTTCTCCCAGGCCCTCCGTCCTACCCCCCTTCTGTTCCCAACCCCCCAATCCACTCTTCCTCCATTCTGTTTAGGTAAGAGGAGGTCTCCCATGAGCATCAACAAAATACGGCATATCAAGTTGCAGTAAGACTAGGCACATCCCATGTATTAAGCCTGGGCAAAGTTACCCAGTATGAGGAATGAGGTCCCAAAACCCAGTAAAAGAGTTGGAGACAGCCCCTGTTCCCACTGTTAGGAGTTCCATAATAGACCAAGCCACACAACTGTAACATATATGCCGAGTGCCTAGGTCAGTCCCATGCAGGCTCCCTGGTTGTCAGTTCTGTCTCTATGAGCCCCTATGAGCCCAGGTTAGTTGATTCTGTGGGTTTTCTTGTGATGTCCTTGACCCCTCTGGCTCCTACAATCCTTCCTCTCTCTATTCTGCAGGATTTCCCAAGCTCCACCTAATGTTTGGCTATGGGTCTCTGAATCTGTTTCCATCAGTTGCTGGATGAAGCCTCTCTGATGACATTTGGGCTAGGCACCACTCTATGTGTATAGCAGAATAGCGTTAGGCATCATTACATTGACTTTTTTTTCCTTTAATCATGTTTGGTTCTATTCTAGGTCCCTGGGCCAGCCAGCCTGTGGGTTCTAGTGCACCAGGCAGTGTCAGGGGTGGCATGGGTTTTAGGCTAGACCAGTCATTGGTTGGCCACTCCCTCCATCTCTAGGCCACCCTTACCCCAGCATATCTTGTAGCAGTTCAGATTATAGGTCAAAGGTTCTGTTGGCTGGGTTGGTTTCCCACTCCCTCCACTTGAAGTCTTGCCTAGTCACAAGAGATAACCAGTTCATACTACATATCCACTATTGCTTGAAATCTTAGTTGGGGTCATCCTTGGAAATTCCCTTCTGTCAGGTTTCTACCTGACCCCAAAATGTCCCTCCGTGCTTTCCAGTAGTCTCTTTCAATACTCTCTCCCTCTGTCTACCCCTCAACCTGATCCCTCAAGTTCCCATCCTCACCTGCCCTCAGTCCACTCACAAAATCTCTTCCATTTCCCATTTTGAGGGAGATCTGGGTATCCCCCCATGAACCCTCCTTGTTACCTAGCCTCTCTGGGTCTGTGGATTGTAGTATGGTTATCCTTATTTTACAGCTAATATCCAGTTAAGAGTGAGTACATGCCATGTCTGTCTTTCTTGGTCTGGGTTACCTCACTCAGAATGATTTTTTTTCTAGTTCCATCCATTTGCATTAAAATTTCCTGGTGTTGAAAGTTTGTTTTTCTTTTTTAAATGAACCTATAAAAGTGACATTGTAAAAATAGCATTTCAGGAAAACTTAGTATGATAGGTTTTCAAAAATATAAAACTCCAAGAATTTATTCACTGAGATAATATTTATAAAGGACAAGACACAACAGGTACTAATAAAAGTGATCCAGTATTAATTTTTGTCCCTCGCTACATCAAAGTAACAAAGTCAACTGTGAAAAAAAAAGTGACTCATAAACAATATTTTATGTAAGTCTTTAGAAAAAAATACTGCCTTGTACTTAAGAAACAGCTAAGCATGATAATACATGATTGTAATCCTAACTCTTTGAAGGTGGAGATGGGAACAGTGCAAGTTTAAGAACTGTGTGGGCTACATGCTGAATTACAGGACAGCTTGTACTGCTCTTACAAAGGGATGGGCAAAATGGAGAGAAGGGAGGAAAGAATAAATGAGTCCATATTTCTCCTTTAAAATGGAAGATGTTTAGTTGTCACTGTTATTGCCAATATAATTAAATATTCATATATAATGTGTTATCTTTTCCATATATAGGCCTCAAACCCCCTTGCTATATCAATGACATGGAAATAACATTAGTGATCCTAAAACTCATTAGATAGGCCTTGCATTGCCAGTAGTATTGATCTGAAACCCAAATAATATATCAGGAAAAGATACTATTCTTTAGGAATTTTTTTCCCCAGTCATTACATTACTATATGTATCAGGCACTGGAAAAGGAATGGATGAGACTAAATAAGAAAAGTTGTTTGTTTGTTTGGTTGGTTGGTTGGTTGGTTTTGGTTTTTTGAGATAGGGTTTCTGTGTATCCCTGGCTGTCCTGGAACTCGTTCTGTAGACCAGGCTGACCTCGAACTCAAGAGATCTGCCTGCCTCTGCCTCCCAAGTGCTGGGACTAAAGGCGCTGCCCAGCTGAAAAGTTTATTTTGTTTTGTTTAAGTCCCAATTCTGGGATTTTTTTCCAATTTGAGATAAATGGCTTTAAGAGCTAGGGATAAAAGCTCAGTAGGTAAACATGCTTGCCAAGTAAGCTTGAGAACCTGAGCTCATATCCTCAGGAATCAAGCATAAGTGTCTATAATCCCAAAGCTTCTACAGGGGAAAGGAAGGAGGAAACAGAAGCTCAAAGACCAGTTAGTCTACCATATATAGCCAGAAAATGACAGAGACACTGTCTTAAATAAGGGAGTAGGAAAGGTGGTCTGTTTTCTGAGATCCACATTTGCACTATACCACACCTGTGCTTGCATTTGCACACACAGATTCACATATATGCTCAAAAGATTTTTTTAAGTAATTTTACCTGGCACATGTGATACATGTCTATAATCCCAGTAAGTGGAAGGCAGATGGAGGAGAGCTGCCTCAAACTCAAGCCCAGCCTGATCTGCATAGCCATCCCCACCCATATAGAGCCATACAATGAGATCCTGTCTCAAAAAAAAATAATAATAAATACTTTTCATTCCTAAAAATGAAAATAAGTAGCCAGAAATGGGAGTGTAACTCAGTGTTAGAGCACTTGCCTGGCATGGCAAGGCCCTAGTTCCAGCACTGAAAATACTAAGTGGAAAATATGATGCAGTAAAGCTTGTTTATTCCAGCTCATAAGCAGCATTATTTCTAATCCACTGATTTTCCGATTTTATTTTAAATAAATAAGAAAATGTTAAGAAGTTAAAAAAAAAAAACTGTTACAACAAATTGGAGAAGTTTCAATATGTAAAGTGATGTGTTCATATATCCGTGACTGTGCACTTATTACAAGTACATGGGTAAGTTATGCCATTTGAAAGAATAAGCCAAATGAACATCATGTTAGAAAGCACAAGTATGGAAAGGATGGCATCTCATGAAGACCATCTCCAGTGATGTCAAGAAAGGGCACAAATAGATCCACTTCTGCTGATACTTGGAATCTGTTGGATACCGAAGATAAACCAGTAGTAGAAAAGACATTGTCTGCTTTAGGAAATCAGAAATACATTCTACTTTCCTGAACATAATTTTAATGAAATCTTAGAATCTCAATACTAGATTCTTGTTCCTTGCTTGAAGTCCATGCTGATATTTATTCTTGGCTCTGTTCCATCTCACAGCTGCTGATGGTCCAGGAGATCGTTTCATCATTGGGGAATCCCAAGCTGGTGAACAGGTGAGATTCATAAGCCTGAAAGACACTGCAGATTTCTGCTTCACAGGCTTTGGGCATCCAATTCCAAGTTTCTAATATCAGCATTGTGGAAGTCTTAAAGAAGGATTAGTCAGAAGACTATCAAAGGGATAAAAGAAAGGTCCCATGTGAACAACAACAACAAAACCAACATTCGTTAAAGAACCCTCCATCTATCAATATGTTGTATAATAAATAGTTTTGTTACATCCTCCCAGGCATACCTTGTAGGTATTCTCTAGCCTATGATTGAGTGATTCTTCCTACAAATTTTGATTTTTCTGGCTAGAACAGCATGTACATCAATGTTTAAGTAAAGAAGCCAGGGTGGCTAATGTTGGCATCATCCCTCTACTTTTACCTTAACCCCTGTCTATTTTAGGTACTTACAAAAGTACATGATAAACCAAGAAAGAAAAGAAGACATGGCAATAGTTTTTACCAAAACTAACACATTCTTAAATTATTTATTGCTATTTTATTTTCACGTACTACTTAGGGAAAAAATAGGTAGGCCTTGTGTATGTGTGTGTGTGTGTATTTGTGTGTGAGTGTGGGTACATACATGATGCTATGGTACACAATCAAGTCAGAAGACAACCTCAGATGTCAATATCCACCTTGTTTGAGACAGTTTCTTTGTTACTCACTTCTGTGTGTGCAAAGATACTCAGCCTTTGAGCCTCTGGGAATTTTCTTATATTCACTTCCCATCTCATCATGGAGCACTGGGATTACAGGTACATGCTACTGTGCTTGCTTTTTCATGGGTTCTGGGAATTCAAACTCGAGTCCTTCATTTGCACATTAAACACTTTACCCAGTGACTCCCTTTGACTTTTTTTTACTTTATTTGATCACTTAGCATATATCAGATATGAGTGTAAAAAGCATCCATTTTTATAGTAAAGCCACAAAATGAGTGTTCAAGAAATACTTGTCTGACCTCTAATTGAGTCTACTCAGCCTTCCTTTATCCAGCACACTGACATGATTAGCAGGTGTTAAATTCTGGCATGTAACTTACATTAAGACATAATTTCGCGCCGGGCGGTGGTGGCGCACGCCTTTAATCCTAGCACTCGGGAGGCAGAGCCAGGTGGATCTCTGTGAGTTCGAGGCCAGCCTGGTCTCCAAAGCGAGTTCCAGGAAAGGCGCAAAAGCTACACAAGAGAAACCCTGTCTCGAAAAACCAAAAAAAAAAAAAAAAAAAAAGACATAATTTCTTCTCTTAAGGAGTCAGCATAAACAACTAAATATCATACAGTATATTAGTTATTGAAATAATGGTGTCCGTCAGACATATTGGAGTGCAGAAGAGAACTGAACATTTCAACAGTAGATACTTAGGAGGATAACATTGGAACACTCTAGGCAGAGAGCAGTATAGGTCCAGATGTGCCTGGCCTGGCAGATTATGCCTATAATTGCAGCACCTTAGAGGGTCACTGCAAGTTCAAAGTCAACCTGGGCAGCATAGTAAATTCCAGGTCAGCCAGGGATGGATGGATGGATGGATGGATGGATGGATGGATGGATGGATGGATGGATGGGTAGGTGGATGGGTGGGTGGGTGGGTGGGTGGATGGATGATGGATGGATGGATGGGTAGGTAGGTAGGTAGATAGGTAGATATTGAAACCCTGCCTTAAAAGAACAACAACAACAAACATTCTGTAAACTACTCAGAGAACTACAGATGGTTTATGTTAGCCACAACATAGCACATTAAGGGTCTCTAAACTTCTTACACCCTATTTGTTAGTTACTTCTAACTAAACTGGAGAACTAGGAGCATAAAAAGAACTGTGAAACCTCAGTTTTTAAGTTCTCATAGAAGGCTTGATGGGATGAGTTCAAACTAGTCCATGGAAGCAGCTTTTTGTTCAGAATATCATTCTTTATCTATAATATGTGTTATACATAATGTTGTTGGTTGTTTTTTCTCTTTTGGGGGCCCACCATCCGGCTCCCAAATAAATCACACATGGAGGCTTAACATTACTTATAAATGCCCGGCCTTAGCTTCACTTGTATCTAACCTGCTTTTCTTAACGTTAAATTAGCCCTTCTACCTTTTGCCTCTGGGCTTTTTCCTTTTCTTATTTCTGTAATCTTACTTTCACTCTCACTCTGTGTCTGGCTGTGTAGCTGGGTGGCTGACCTGTGGTATCCTCCTCCTTCTCTGGCTATTTCTTTTTTTCTCCTCCCAGATTTCTCCTTCTATATATTCTCTCTGCCTGCCAGCCCTGCCTGTCCTCCTTTCTCCTGCCTTGCTCTTTATTAGACCATCAGGTGTTTTAGACAGGCACAGTAACACAGCTTCACAAGAGTTAAACAAGTGCAACATAAATGAAAGTAACACACCTTAAAATAGTATTCTACAACATACACTTAGAGCAATCTCAGATATCTTGCAAGAACTGCATTGCTCACTCACAGGTTACAATTGAGCATTGAGGTGCCATTGTATACACAAGGGCAGTGATTTATAAAATCACTTAGTGCTTTAAAATATGTAACCTTAAATCACTAATAGTTTGGTCCTTAAAATTAGCATTGGATGCTTTCAGAGAAAAAATATGTTATTATAAAATATTGTCATTAGATTCCCAAAGAACAAGACTCAGTACCTCCAAAAATAAAAAGCCAACATTTTGGCTTTTTACTGTATATATGCATATGAAGCACATAGGAAATTTCAATTTAATAAGAAAGAATACCTGCTCACCTTTACAGACTAAAGGAAATATGTCATATATCACTAGAATGTACCTTTGTAATTGATTTCTTCACATGACATTTGTATTGTTTGATCTAAGTAGATATATAAGTTTTTATATATCCAGTAATATCTTTAATATTGGGTTTAATATAATGTAAGCTGGTAAGAATCTTTTTCCTACCATTTAGAATTTATGATCTTAGAAAACAGCCAGATTTTTGCCAGGGCTGGTGGCACTACTACATACAGTCCCAACATTCACCAAGATTGTAGAGGAGGATTGTAAGGTTAGCCTAGGCAATACAGCAATATCCTAAATAAAAAAAAAATCGAAATTAAAAAATATTTTAAAAATTATTTAATAACCACATTAAAATATTTTGAGTTAGCCAGGCAGTGATGGCACACCCCTTTAATCCCAGCACTTGGGAGGAAGAGACAGGTGGATCTCTGTGAGTTTGAGGCCAGCCTGGTCTACAGAGTGAGTTCCAGGACATCCAGGACTACACAAACTTTGTCTCAAAAAATAAATAAATTATATTTATATACTTTATGTATATATTTATGTGTGTGTGTGTGTGTGTGTACATATTTATATATGGTTGATTTAAGCCAAAAGTAGAGAAAATTAGAGGGCCACCCAGGGCTTAGCTGGTAACAACACTTGTCACACAAGCATGACAAACTTGAGTTTGATCTCGAGAATCTACAGCAAAAGAAAGAACCAACTCCTGAAAGTTGTCCTCTGACATCTACTTGTTACCTGGTTCACACACATGCACATCATACACACACAATAATAATAATAAAGAAAATTAGAGATTCAATGGCAATAGCACTTAAAGTAAGTTTACTGGTGTAGTATACAGAGTCCAGATAAACTGAGGTTAACACAGCTCAGCTTCAGATTTAGTAGCCTAGGCTGGAGAGATGGCTCAGAGGTTAAGAGCACTGCCTGTTCTTCCAGAGGACCTAGATTTGATTGCCAGTACCCAGACAGCAGTTTTCCACTGTCTGTACCTCCAATTCTAGGATATCTATCTGCCTTCTGGCCTTCGCAAACAAAATACCTAGAATAAGATAATAAATTTTAAAAGAAGCAATAGCCCTGAAATTTGTATTAGAATTGACTTTCTAATGTAAATTTTTTAGCAAAGAATTCTCTGTAGACCTATTTGAAGTATCAGTGTTCCACAGGCCCAGAAGATAGTTTGGGCACTAAAACACATATCTCACATGAAAACACTTTTTTTTTTATCAAAAACAAATATGCTATGAAATGATCACTAAGATATGTCTCCAATAATTCCTGTATCACACTCCTCTCCTCAAATCTCTGGCATCTAGACAGAAGAGGGTGGAAAGATAATAAGAGTCAGAGGTAGTGGAGGACCTGGGAAACAGCATCTTCTTCCAGACCCCACAAGGCACGTAAGAACTCTCAGCAGTTATGACAACATGAAAAACACCTGCGCAAGCTCAGGCCAAACAAAAATCCCAACATGGAGCAGGGTGGGGTAGGGGGCGTGAAGCCCCACCCCTAGCTGAAGAGCTGTTGGCATCTGAATGCTGCTTGGAGAGGGAGAGTAAAGTCAGTTTTCATCAATGGTGTGATCCTGATACATCAGCCATACTCAGGGCAGACTCCATAGCCTGAGTAGTCAGATAACAGAAACTGTATTCGATGGGGAGGGTGAAATCAGGTTTGATGTGGGAAGACTTATGGGGAAAGAGTATGAATATGATCAAAACATACTGTACAAAATTCTCAAAGAAGTAATAAAAAAAAAAAAGATGTCCCAGATTAAAAGTGGTATCTGCAATTGAAAAGCATAGCTTTTAAAAGAAAGTAGCCCTAACTTTTTACTTTAAATCCCATGTATTTTTTTTTAATTCATTTATTATGTATACAGTGTTCTGTCTGCATATGTCCTTGCAGGCCAGAAGAGGGCACCAGATCTCATTACGGATGGTTGTGAGCCACCATGTGGTTGCTGGGAATTGAACTCAGGACCTCTGGAAGAGCAGTCGGTGCTCTTAACCTCTGAGCCATCTCTCCAGCCCCCCCCCCCCATGTATTATTTTGGTATAAACTTAAGTGAATATGTAACAATTCTGAACAATACTAGAATGCCTTTTATTGAAATTAGCAGAGTAAAAGGGTTTAAAGCATGTAACTTGTGCTAGATCTTACCACACATATCTCTTTCTCTAATGATAGAACATTGGAGGTATACACCAATAAGCAATGCATACTTCATGAAATAATGAGATAATACATATTCATTTCTCTGTTCTAGAAATATTTATTAGACTGCCAACTGTATGCCAACCACTTCCTAGGCCTTGAGATAATAGAGAATATATTTGGAAAAGGAGAGGTTATAAAGACGAATGTGGGATTGTTTCCAAAACATGGACAGAGCTAAGAGGAACCACAGAAGGATGTTAAGAAACCAAGAAACTAGCTACAGTGACATTCCATCACTACCTCCATGCTGAAAGGAGAAAAAGGAGACAGTAGTACCTCAACTTGGAGAGATCCATAGCTCTGGTGCAGGATCCCCAAAGGAGCCATGGCCTTCGGTTAGTGAAGATGTCCTAACCACCACCAAACTGCAGCAAGAAGGAAGGGAATGACAGCCCTGCTCCTCCTCCTTCCTACCTTCTAATCTCTTGTGTTCCTTTTCCGCTGGCTAATCCTTATCCAGAGGCCAGAGTGATGGGAACCAGATTATAATAGTCCATAGAGCTATGTCAGCATTCTGGGCAGGGCAGAGCTTACAAAACAGTGGTGTGATCTGCAGAGGCAAGCCAAAAGTAAATAAATGTTTGTCTTGGTAGAACTTAAATTCTACAATATATAGTAAATTTAATGGTTTACCTAGAGTGAATTTAGGAGTTCAGAGATTATTAGCTACTTTGTAGTATTTTTTTAATCAATAGTATAGAAAGACTTTTTAAGGTTTTTCTTACAATAAAGTCTTATATAGAACATTTAAACATGTTCTTACTTTAACTTATTGATCTTCTTATCAAGTACTTTATACTTCTGACAGTGGGATAGTTTTCCTTAAACCATTGTCTAAGATTCATATATGCATTGTGTGTGTGTGTGTGTGTGTGTGTGTGTGTGTGTGTGTGTTAAGAAGCACATGACGTGGGACTAGAGAGATGGCTCAGCAATTAAGAGCACTTGCTACTCTTACAGAATACTCAGGCTCAGTTCCCTGCACCCACAGGGAGGCTTACACCCAACTGTAATTCTAATTCCAGGGCATCAAATGCCCTTTTCTACCCTTTGTGGGCAATAGGCCTGCTCATGGTGAACATACATACGTATGTACATACATACATACAGGCAAAACTCTCACATACATGAAATAAATAAAACTAAAATATTCTTAAACATTTTTTACTATTGTCTCAGGATTTTCTTACAGGGGTAGTTTAAAGCATTCTTTTTTCTGTTCTGTCCTTAATCATGACCTCTGACAAAGTGACTCTCTTGAAGCCTGTGTAACCTATCAGATGGTTCAGGCAGATACATGCTTTGTCCATTCTGGAAGATTTCCCAGGCAAGTCCTATCCTACACACAACTTCTGTACAAGAATTTAAGCAATGGAACCAACTTCACAAATTGTTCTCTTATTTCTACACGTGTGTTGTGGTGGACACGCATATGTAAAATAAATAGATGTAATTTTTAAAATTTTTAAACTTAAGACATTAAAATTTTATTTTTAAATTTCAAAACAATATTTAGTACAGATTATTACAAACACTGGGATGTTTGGGGTGTTTTTAAGTGATTTAAGTCTACATATTAGACTTTTATTAACTGATAAGTGAAATACTATGTTTTAGGAAATTATTCAAGAGAAATAATTAAAATGGCTTTCCTGACCACCTTTATTTGACCAAAAACTTTACTTCATGAAGTACCATATTTGTCAAACAACAGAACTTCAGCAAATTACCTAAATGATGGGTTTTTACATTTGTCATTTGTAATCTTCGATGACTTAGAATTTTTTCTGACAGACTCTGAAATAAGTTTACCTTGACACAGTTCATATTATATGAATGAAAAGCAATAGTGGCAAATATAAGTGGCAGTTCTTCAAAACGGGGCTCCAAGAGAGTACCTTAAAGTACAAATAAAGTCAGCTTAAATCAAGTTGCAGACTCTTGGGTGTGAATGCAGCTGTTTATGAGTAGCTGCATTGTGGGTATGGCCCTAAGTGATAAAATTGTAATATTTTTCATCTGGGCAGTGGTGGCAAATGCCTCTAATCCCAGCACTCAGGAGACAGAAGCAGGAGAATCTCTGTGAGTTCAAGGCTGCCCTGGTCTACAGAGTGAGATCTAGGACTACACAGAGAAAACCCTGTCTTGAAAAACAAAAACAAAACAAGAAAACCTAAAAGACTTTTCATTGTTTGTTTCTTAAAAATGATATATCCCCTGAAGATTTTCCTGTGCAGTAGCTACATAACCAACTCTCTTTTCTGTTTGTACTTCCAGCCAACTCAGACAGTAATGCCAGGACAAGTGATGCGGGTTACAACAGGTGCTCCAATCCCCTGCGGTGCTGATGCAGTAGTGCAAGTGGAAGATACTGAACTTATCAGGGAATCAGATGATGTATGTCACTCCCAGGTTCCTGTGGCAGTACTACAAGTCATACTCAGTTTCTTCGGGGTTCATAAGATTAACCTTTGGTTTAGGGTGTGTTCATGTTGTGATTTTGGTTTGAGGATCTTACATTGTAATATGTAGGGAATATGTAGGTCTCTGGTAAATAAACTGCCTTAAAGAATGAAAATCTTCTGACATGGAGGGACTTTTATGCTATTACTACAGTAGAATTTGAACCGTACTTAACATGAGAATTTTCACATGCAAACAAATTACTGGACAATAAAAGAACAGTGATATTAACAGCTGACATATCTTCTTGCCATTGAAACTAACTTCTGATAAAGTGTGAAGGTGTTCTTGGGATATGAATTTAATATAAAGGGCTTTAACAGGGAACATTTGGCCAAGTTCTCTAACCAAATGTCCCTTTCACCACTGGTTTTCTACTGAGAGAAATTCTGTTCCATCAAATAGAAGCCAGGAAATGTTGAATTTCTGTCAGTTCCCTCTGCATTGTCTCAAGGACGTATACAGGATCTGAATAGGAAATTTTCTCAATGAAACTAGTAGTAATTACTAAAACCACACTAGTGGGGCTTGTCCTGGTTATGTTACTATTGCTGTGATAAACTCCATGCAGAAGCAGCTTGCAGAGAAAAGGATTTATTTCAGCTTACAGGTCACAGTCCTTCTGTACCAGGGCAACACTCAAAGCAGGAACCTAGAGACAGGAACTGGACCAGAGGCTATGGAAGAACATTGTGTGTTGGCTTGCTTCTCATGGCTTGCTCAGCCTACTTGCTCCACAGGCCCAGGGGTAGCCCCACTCACAGTAAGCTGGGCCCCCCCTACATTAATTATTAATCAAGAAAATGCCTCCCAAGCTTGCCTATAGGTGGAGGCATTTTTCTCAGTTGAGGTTTTTCTCTTCCCAGGTCACCCTAGCTTAGGTCAGGTTGACAGAAATATAGGCAGTACAGGCTGGAGATAGTGGTTAAGAGTCCTTCTTTTTTTTTTTTTTTTTTTTTGCAGAGGACCAAAGTTTGGTTCCCAGCACACACATGGTGGCTCCCACTTGTCTCTAACTCCAGTTTCAGGGCATCCAGCACCCTAGTCTGAGCCCACACATCGTACATATACATACATGCAAATGAAGCACTCCTACATATAATTTTTTAAAGCAAACTATATTACTCATGAAAAAAACTAGGAAAGTTATAATTTTCTACAGTTTTATTGACTGGTAATTATACTCATTTTGTGGAATCATATTCTGAAGCAGAAATTTTAAAAAATATACTTTTTTTTCATTTTGGCTTTTTTTTTTTTTGCGTGTGTGTGTGAGATAGGGTTTTTCTGTGTAGCCCTCGCTGTCATAGAATTTGCTCTATAGACCAGGCTGGCCTCTAACTCAGAGGTCCACCTGCCTCTGCCTCCCAGTCGCTGGGATTAAAGGCCTGTGCCACCACCACCTGGCGTAAAATAATATACTTATAGATTAAGTAAATAGTAAAATACAGCCAGGCTAAGAGATGACCACCTTTCTTGTTCTGGAGATTTATTGTCCCTCATGTATAAAAATCAACCTTTGGTATAAAGATCCCATTGCCTGCTCTCAAAACTGTCCAAGCAGAGATGTATTAGCATCAGTGAAGCCTGCAAAGCATTGAAATCCAGAACACACACATCCTCCAACTATGAGATGACAAGACACAATTCCAGTATCCCAGTGTTACTTATAGCCCAAGAGTGTAAAATTGATGGTTACAATGAGGTTACAGAAATCTACTGACATGCTATGAGTCCTTCGCTGAAACTAAGATGTATTTTTAAGACAATGAAAATTGGAGAGAGTATTTAGGTATTTGTTGGCACCAAACCTAATTTTTCAAGAGCTCTCTTTAAAAGTTCACACTTTTTTTTTTTTGGAGAGTTAGCAAATGGTTTTCTGCTCCTCTGTATTTGTATATATTCTGAGCCTGTCTGCTAAAGTACCTGAGAAGCTCATTCCTGTTGATCAGAAATTCTATTAGACTATTATTTAAAATTATACGACCTGCTCTAATTATAGGGTACTGAAGAACTTGAAGTGCGAATTCTGGTGCAGGCTCGGCCAGGCCAAGATATCCGGTAAGTTCAGATATACATAATATACAGCCCACTGTTTCTACATGATCATAAACTCAGGGGAACACGACTGTTATAAACCCACAGCTATGTCAACTAGCCATTTTTCTCAAGCTTTAACAAGAGGCAAAATGAATTTTCTGAATTTTACATCCCATGTCTGTCTTGCCTTTTAAATGAAAATAATAAAAATGAATAAAATTATCAAAATCAACATGAGAAAAAGTAAAGTTGTAAGTACATTTCCCCACAGTTAGCTCTACCTCTAACCAACCCAAAATTACTCAGTCCCAACCCCTAGATTACCCAGAAATTGGAATAGAGATGATTGAATATTTATACAAGTAGCTTATAGTAACACCCTCCTCAACTACCCTTAATAATGTAATAATTTGCTGTTCCTTGCATGTAAAGATGAGGTTTCTCTCCTACAATAAATGTTATGCATTGTTTGAATTATTTTTGTTACACTAGAAAGTGTTTACATAAATTCTATCAATACTAATTTGCCCAGCATCCCTTTGTAAAAAAGCTAAGCTTCTCCCAGTTGAAATTGGTAATTGTAAGTATAATACAATAAAAAGAAAAATATAAGATGTAACATGTTCTTTTATCAATCATAAATAAAATTCCTATTCTGTCTTCTATAGTGTGATAGAACTTTAGAAACTTAGAATTTTTAGAATCTCTTTATTATTGAGTTCCTGACTCATTTCTGAACTCTTTTCTCCCCTGATTGTGTCCTCTGTCTGATATTAAAGTTTTCCTCTGAGTTGAGAAAATGTTAGTCTTAGCCGTAATGCTTATGGTTCTGCTTTGACTTTCAGACCCATCGGCCATGACATTAAAAGAGGGGAGTGCGTTTTGGCCAAAGGAACCCATATGGGCCCTTCAGAGATTGGTCTCCTTGCAACTGTGGGTGTCACAGAGGTGGAAGTTAATAAGTTTCCAGTGGTTGCTGTCATGTCAACAGGGAATGAGGTAAATAAATAATCAGAGAAATAAAATAAAGGGGAGAGCTAGCTTATAAGATAAAACCCTTCCTGACATGTTTTCTGTCATAAATGGAACAGTGTAGATTATGGTTCTCAACAATGGGACTTCATTTCAGAGAAATAATAAGTTGGCCTTGGCATAGTTCAGGTACAAAAGATAAGGTAAAACTGGAAACTACATATTAAGAAATTATCCCCTTCCATTTTTAGAATGAAATATTATAGCCAATGTCCTTTCCCCACTCTTATATAAAAAAAAAAACAAAAAAAAAAACAAAAAACAAAACAAAAAAAAAAACAAAGAATGTTAGCTGCAAGCTGTAGACAGCAAACCATACTTAGTCTATGGAAACACGATTTGTGTCTCTTGTTATGAAATGCTGGCCCAGCCATCCTAGGAAGTAAGGGAATAAAATAGATACCATGGCTAGCCTGTCTTCTTGTTAAAGTTCTACGTAAATTCTAATCACCAGAGGGGGTTAATAATCTTTTTTTTATTTGATTTGGTATGAGGGTTTGTTTGGGTCTCAAATGAAGCATCTCTAGTGGTATGCTATTCAAAATGGATCTACATGTTAGTCAGGCCTCGCTTGGAAAGGAGATGATAACCAATCTTTTCCTGAGAACTCTTGAAAACCTTCCTGACTGCTCTCTTGCCTAGGTTGTTAAAATGTCCAGGAGCTCTATAGTCACGTTGGGAATGTGAAAGGATTAATAGTCTAGAAACTCAATTACAGAATCAAATCCTACCAAGATTTTTAGCAATTTCTTTGGACTATACTATTAAAGAGTGATAGGACTTTAAAAAAAAAAAAAAAAAAAAAAAAAAAAAAAAAAAAAAACCTCTTTGTTCTGAAAGTAACCTTTTATTAGCATTATTTTTAATGTATTGAAGTCTTTAGAAAGGGTATCTCTCAAAGCAAAAGAACAGAATTGGATTTTTTTTTTAATTCTGCTAATGGGAAGCTAAATCTGCATTCCAGATCTTCCTAGGTACAAATGTACCAAACATCCCTAAAAACTATCACTGACCTCAAACAAATGTTCTTGTCATTTTGATAGGGCAGTGATAGTTTTAATAACCCTGTGTCTAACTGGTACCATGGTTCTTGCTTCTAATTTTATACTCTCTATGTTGCTGTTGCTCCCTCCCATATTCAAATTTAGCTACTTTTATGACTATGTACTTTAGTTCAACATGTTTTCTATGTGCCAAGCCTTACAGAGGAAATAAAACATACTATCTCTTCTGAAGGCTTGAGATCCTTAGATATTAGAAAACAATAACAGCTACAAAAACAACTCCATTTATTTTCAAAGATGCTGAAAGAAGTTGCACTTATCTGTTAATGTAACAAGGCTATCCTAGGTCCAGTCTCAGTGCAAGCTCCCCTTAAATGTTAGTTCAGGTCAGCGTATGACATGTTAGGTCTCACTGTGGCGTTTTCATAGTGTGCCATTGCCCTTGCTCTCTTTCATCCCCTCACCACTGTCCTGTCCTGTGTCATTTGTCCCCCTTTTGCTCATTCTGCTCTCCCCAGAGAGTCCTGCCTTCTGACCTCATGTCAAATGTATTTCATTTCCTTAACCCACTGAGGGCCTTTTCCTCTCTCCCGTGGTCCTCTTTCTGCTTTAATGACCCCCACATACACCCATGTGTGTGCACATAAACATACATCTATTCTCCACATATCAGATAAGTATTCAGTGGTTTTCTTTCTGAACCTGGCTTTTTTTACTTAACGTAATATTCCCTGTCCCATCTACTTTCCTGCAAATATCAGGATTTCTTTTTTTCCATACAGATTTTTTATTTAGCTTACAAGGAATGTGTTCTCATACACTGTTTTCATCCATTTTACATTTTGGTTGACTCCATGCTTGTTCCAACTCCCAAAAACTCCCTAGCCCTCCTTTCCCCACTGTGCTCATTTTATTCTTTCTTTCTTCCTCCTTCTACTTTGTTCCCTTGTGTTCTTCCCCCTTTTCTCTAAAAGCTTCTTTTTTCCTATGCTCATGGGCCTCTTCATAATCTCCTGGCCTTTACTCTTATTTACTACCACCTACATAAACATATTTATGTCTGAAAAAAATCCTGTCTGTGTACCACATTCTCTTTATCCACTGATGGACATGGAGGCTGTCTCCATGTCTTGGCTTTTATGAAGAGCAGCAACAACAGCTGGCTGTGCAGATATGCCTGTGGTGTGCTGACTTGGTCCTCTGCTAGAGTGGTGGAGCTCAATCCCACGGTTCTGTCGTCAGTTTTGAAGAACCTCCACACTGATTTCCCTGGTGGCTTCACCAGTCCCCATCCCAGGGACAGTGAAGAAGGGCTGTTCTCCCTTCCCTCCTCGACAGCAGTTCCCATCCCAGGGACAGTGAAGAAAGGTTGTTCTCCCCTCCCTCCTCAACAGCAGTTCCCATCCCAGGGACAGTGAAGAAAGGTTGTTCTCCCCTCCATCCTCGACAGCAGTTCCCATCCCAGGGACAGTGAAGAAAGGTTGTTCTCCCCTCCATCCTCGACAGCAGTTGTTGATACTCGTTTTCTTCAGGGTACCATTCAGAGTGAGGTGAGATGGATTCTCATAACCATTAACGTTTGCACTTCTCTGTGTACACTTCTTAAATCTAATGTCATACCATATGGATGCATTCAAACAGAGACAAGCAAGACAGTTGCTCTAGGCAACCTAAAGAATATTGTACAAAGGACTGGAGAGATTGCCACCATTAGACGTCTTCCAGAGGACCCAGGTTTATTTCCCAGCAGCCACACAGTAGCCCACAACTGTTATAACTCCAGTTCCAGGGGATCCAATGCCTTGTTCTAGCCTCCACAAGTATTATATGCACATGGTTCATAGATACACATGCAGGCGAAACACCCATACATATTAAATAAATAAATAAATAAATTTAAGAATGTCACACAAAATATCTGTGTAGCTATATAAAACCTTCCCAATGTTGTGTGAAGCTATAGCCTTAATAAAATTAAGGAAATAGAATTATTAACTATGTCTCAGAATATATAGTTTAGATATTTATTTCAGTAAACTATACAGGTTAAAATTTTAGGCAGTACTATTATGTGATTATAAGTATACATTCTTTTTTTTATTCTATTTTTTATTAATTAAATTTTTTCATTTATTTTACACCCCGACCACAGCTTCCCCTCCCCTCTTTTTTTTTTTTTTTTTTAATGTCGAATGCTGTTTATTGAAGGAGGGAGGAGGTCTTAAATACAGGTTTACAGCACAATGGGAGAACCCCAGAGGGCAGAAGTTCACTACTGATGTTTTACAATCTTGCATCTAAGCTGTTAATGCCTATTATGCAGGATACACATTCTTAACCTCTGACATTCTGTAAATATATACGTGTGTGTGTGTGTGTGTGTGTGTGTGTGTGTGTGTGTGTGTGTGTACCCAGGGCTGAGGGTATTGCTGACTGGTAGAGGATTTTTCTTGCATGTGTGAATCCCATGGACATCCAGGCCATGTGGTGGCACATGCCTTTAATCCCAGTACTTGGGAGGAAGAGACAGGAGGACTGCCACAAGTTTCGGGCTGGCCTGGCCTGTGAAATGAGTTCCAGGCCAGCCAGTAAGAATCTCTCTTAATGGGGCTGGAGAGATGGCTCAGAGGTTAAGAGCACTGACTGCTCTTCCAGAGGTCCAGAGGTCCTGAGTTCAATTCCCAGCACCCACATGGTGGCTCACAACCATCTGTAATGAGATCTGATACCCTCTTCTGTATACATAATAAATAAATTGTTTAAAAAAAAAGAATCTCTCTTAAATTTAATAGTAATTTTTAGAAAATAAGCTTGAACCAGTTTTCTTAGAAATATATTGAACAAGAAACAGCATCAAACAGGGCACCATCAGACATTGATAGCTTTCTTAGGAGAACAATGCTCTTAGCAATCCTCATAACCTTCTATAGCTACACTGTTTATTCTGCAAGTGACAACTCAGGTATAAGAAGATAAGACTCACACTAAGAACTGCAGGAGCCACCCTGGCCTAGAAACTTCCTGTTCTATGTAGGAATCAGTATTTTTTTTTTAATAATAATCTTGGAGAGCCTCCAAGATGCCTATAAATATCTAGTACAAGTGTCACCATACACGGAAACCCAAAGTTAAGACTTCCCTCTAGGTATATATGGTACCTTCCAGTCCACATACGTGGTACTAGAAATCACTTTTTTCATGGGAGGAGTAAAACTACCCTGGACTTCATGAGACCCTGTCTCAAAAACAAAGAACAACAACAAAAGAATTGTTGCTTAGTAACAAGCTGACATTTGATCTTTAACAAATATCCATGGGAACAGAAATAGAGAATGCACTGTCTGTAGAAAATTAGAAAACTAATAAAATGGAGTAAATGTCAGTTTGCTTTTTATTAAATAAAAATGAAGTAGCTATTTTAAACAATGTCAGTGATAAAAACAGTCTTTTTTTAGGGGGAGGAATATATGTTCAACATACATTATATATCTGTAAGAAAACATTGAAATAAATTTTAAAATTCCTCTCTACTGTGGTGCACCACTCCCAACCCCTCCCCACTTACTATGCTACTAGTGACAGGCAGTGTTCCGATACAGGAGGTCTGTGATAGGTCAGAAAGACAGATTCCCTATTCATACACAGTTGAGATTCTAACTGGGAAGTAGTCAATAAGCAAACAGTGATAATGGCACAAATAGCAATAGAAATAGAGGGTAAATAATAGATTGGCCACAGACTACTGTCTGTTGACACTTACCCAACACCAGCCCTGCTATTGCAGTGAGAGAGAAAGCCTGGAGACTAAATGTTCCAGGCTCTTTCCAGCTCTTGTCTAAATGCTAGGTTTTTAGGTTTTTGAGATAGTCTCACTATGTAGTTCATACTGGTCTCAAGTTTCTAGCCCTCCTGCCTCAGTGTCCTGGGTGCTGGGATTTCATGCATGAGGCACTCTAAGCCTCTACTTAGGTTTTGCTGTTTGAATGCATTCACGTGGCAATAGAAGGTAGAAGTGAAGTGAAAGCATTAGCAGAAGCAGGAGCCCAGCTCTTAGACCCGTCACTTTCCAGCATCTCTGAACACAAGGGCAGCTTTTTGCAGTCACTGGTCTTTAGTAACACCATTGTCTCCGTTTATGCCTCCAAGTTTCGCAACACACTTATAAGCAGTGCCTTGTATTTAAAAGTCTTCTCCCACCTCCTTTACTGGAAACACCTAGATGAGTTTTATTTTCTTGTCCGGACCTGATTGGTAAAGTCTTCTGTTATAGATAGGGTGATTAGGGCTGACAGCTGAAGTGAAATTTGGCATCCACAGCACATGCCATGTAAGGGTGGTTTATTCTAGACAGGTGAACAACCAAAAGTTCCTGAGATAGGGTACATATTTATCATAGCTGAAGAATAGCAAGGTCCATGTGGCGGTAAGAGAAGTAGAAGGTGTGTAAAAAGAAAATGAGGATGGAGAGGTGACATACTCTACACCATTTTAATCTCAATGCCCAACTGGGAACAGTAGAGAAAAGCAGAGAGCATAAGTGAATAGAATGAGTCTTAAGGCATTAACTGCATTCTGTGACAAAGAAAAAAGGTAGGCTATGAGATGTACTGAGAAAATTTCACTGAAGTGCAGTGGAGAGATGGTGAGACATACCAGACCCACAATATATTGTGAAAATAAAATTGGCAGAGCTTGATGAGTAATTTAAAGTAGAATATCAAAAAATGTAGGGAATCAAGATGAGCTCTGCGTTTTTATGTAAGCAAGTCTAAGGATCACTATTTACCCAACTAAAAAAGGCTGGGCAGTAGAAATTAGGACTTCTGTTTTGAACATACTACAATTAAGGTATCTATTAGAAAGTCCACTAGAAATGTGATAGTAAAAGAAAGATTTGAGATGAAGATATACATTGAAAGTTACCAGCATAACTATAGTATTTAAGATCATAAAATTAGAAAATAGGAGTCCAGGAGATGGGGTGCCACTTTTATACTTAAGGCAGCTGATCTTTATCCCTTCCCAGTCTTTATGCTTGTCTTCTGATTTGGGCTCTTGATGATACCATCTCTCTACACATAAATACATCAAGCCACCATCTCCAGCTTTCTTTGGATTTTTCCATCTTTGTCGCCTCTAATTCACCATCTTTGCCTTCCTAACCAAAACATGCCTCCTCCTAATTGCCTCTCCTGACAACGGTATCACTATTCCATGAAACTACTTTTTAACAGTATCATCAGTGGTTTTTTAACTTTAAAAAAATTATTGTAGCCGGGCGGTGGTGGCGCACGCCTTTAATCCCAGCACTCGGGAGGCAGAGCCAGGCGGATCTCTGTGAGTTCGAGGCCAGCCTGGACTACCAAGTGAGTCCCAGGAAAGGCGCAAAGCTACACAGAGAAACCCTGTCTCGAAAAACCAAAAAAAAAAAAAAATTATTGTAGTGAAACATTCAAAATACAATTCACTATCTTAACCATTTTAAACAAAATTAAATATACATACTTTTCTTTCATTTGTTTTTTGATTTAGGTGTTTTGTTTTGTTTTTTGTTTTTGAAACTGGGTCTCATGTAGCTCTAGATGGCCTGGAACTCACTATGCAGACCAAGGCTGGCCTCGAACTCACAGAGCTCTGCCTGCCCTCCAAGTGCTGGAATTAAAGTTTTGGCCCTGGCTACTCACATTCATATTGCCAAAAGTGGTTTTTTTTTTGTACAGTGTATTTTGATTATATTCTTTACCCTCACTCAACTCCTCCTGGATCCCTCCTGCCTTCCTGCCCACCCAACTTCTCATTCTCTCCCTTTCCCTTCCTCTCTCCCACTAAAAAAGAAAGAAAGAAAGAAAGAAAGAAAGAAAGAAAGAAAGAAAGAAAGAAAGAAAAAGAAAGAAAGAAAAGTGTTTTATTCTCTTACTGAAGCTAGAGCTCAACCAGCACTGGGATTATAAGCTTTTGCTGAGGGGACACGTTTGTTTGTCTGTTTGTTTAACGTGGGTGCTAGGGATCCAAACTCAGGCACTTTACTAACTAGCTATCTCCCTAGACCATAAACCAATTTTTTAAACTCCTTAAATTGTGCTTACAAGCTATAAATGTTCCTCTTTATTGTCTTGTCTTATCTTATAAACAAGTAGCTAAGAGTTACCTTAACTTTACATTTTTTTCAGAGCAATAAGTAAAAGCTATTTCAATAAAAATAAATTCCATTATAATCTGACTCTGCGTGTGGTGAGGGTGGGGGAGAAATCTTTTGATCTGGATGTGATATTCTAGGGTATGCATAGATCATCAAATTAGAGTTTGAGCAAGTAATAATTTTTCTAGAAAATGGTGAAAGAAAAGTGAAGGTGTATAAAAGAGCTGCTGCTTGCAAGGCAGATGAAAATAGTTACTGACCACTGCAAAAAGTTATAGCCTTCCTCTTACACACAAGTCTTAGATGCAGGCAAAGCCATTGCAGTGTTTGAGAAAGTGAGTGTGAGGCACATGATGAAATCATTAAGGCCATAGTATTAAATCTCTGAAGATTTAATAGAAAGAGAGGGAGGACTCTTATGGTAAACTCAGTCAATTTGTCATTTAGACAAATTAAGACGGAGAGTCTCTTCATGAGGATTTAACAAAAGAACTTTTACTTTTCTTTCAAGATTTCCTTTTGAATCTTTACATAACAATAAAAATGCTAATCATTGAATATCTAAAATTATATTTCCCCTTTTGTTCTTAAAGTATTTTTGTGTGAATATTATAGTCATGTTTAAAGTACTCCAAGTACTGCATTTGTCCTTGATAAAAAAAAAAAAAAATGCCTTTTATAAAGATAAATACAAGACCAAACACGCTGGAGTTACATCAACAGGTCATTCATCATTTGGTGAATGCATGAATTCATCTAAACATAAAAGTGAACTCTCAGCATTGGACCCTAAAAATAAACAGTCAGAATGGATAAAGAAGAAATTTCCCTCCAGTCCAGTTATCAAATAAAATACATGACTTATAGACTAATAAAAAATATCTTAGAGACATAAATGTAACCAATTGGTAGATAAGATGCCTATTAGTATCAAATATATGCCCTAGCAGCTCTGCACCTAGGGAAAAAAATAGTACATGTCGGATCAAATAACCAAAATGCCCCAAGAACCTTATTGTATGACAAAGAAAATAACTAAATTTGGGAACTCAACCAATAAATATCATAATTCAAAGTAAGTGAACTTATCATCACAGAGAAATCCTCTGTACTAGTTACTTTTCTATTGCTGTGATAAAATACTGTGACCAAATGGAATTTGAGAAAGAAAGGGTTTGTTTTAGCATACAGTTCTAGAGGGCTAGAGTCTGTAATGGCAGGAAAGGCTCGCCAACAGTCCCCAGGAACAAGAAGCTGGCTCAGCACATTTCCATCCACCCACTGGAAACAGAAAGAAGATAGAAAGTGGGGCTGTCTATAAAAGGTGGCCCCCAATGATTTATTTCCTCAAGCAAGACTGAACCTCTGAAAAGGTTCCACTGATGCCCCAGACAGCACTACCAACTATGGACCAAATGTCTATGAAGCTGTGAGGAGACATTCAGCATTTAAACCACTGTATCCCCTGAGCAAAGAGACTAAAAATTGAGAGAAGTGCAGCATAACCAATAAGAGCACCTCAGTGACAAGACTTCTTACCTAAATCCTTTCTTTTAATGTATTGCATTTACTTATTCATTTGTGTGTGTTTGGGGGTGGGCGTATTAACTATATTGTTGGCTGACATAGCTAGCTACATGACAAGGTCTCATATAGCTAATCTCTGTGTGACTGAGGATGACTTTGAACTCCTAATCATCCTGCCTCCAGCTCCCAAGCACTGGAATACAGGTATGTACCACCACACCTGGCTTAAAAGAGCTCTTGTACTTGGTGCTTCATAGTTGCCTTCAGATCAAAAATCAGCTGTATACCAAAATAGCATATTTTGAGATGACATACTTTTCTATTGTACTACAAAATCTCAGCAGTATCTCAAAAGGAAGCAGCTACAACAGTGTACATACATGATTTTGAGGACTGGAGTTGGTTATTGGTTGGTTTTCAAGGAGCTGTTAGTGAGGACAGTAACAAGAAGAGACTGGTAAGAATTTGTAAAGCAGGTGACTTGCTGCAACAATCTTTCTCACCTTTTAGCCCACTTGGGGCTACAATTAAATCAGTGTGCCCATGATCCTATGTCAGAGTACAGAGATCTAAATGTTTGTATTAAAACTGTCACTTCGCCAGGCGGTGGTGGCGCACACCTTTAATCCCAGCACTTGGGAGGCAGAGGCAGGTGGATCTTTGTGAGTTCGAGGCCAGCCTGGTTGGTCTACAGAGCGAGATCCAGGAAAGGTGCAAAGCTACACAGAGAAACCCTGTCTCAAAAAAAAAACAAAAAAACAAAAAAAAAACTGTCATGGGGCTGGAGAGATGGCTCAGCTCTTAAGAGTTGGCTGTTCTTCCAGGGGACCTGTGTTTAGTTCCCAGCAACCACATGTGGCTCAAACCATCTCTAGTCAGACTTGATGCCCTCATCCAGAATAAAGGCAAACATGAAGAGGAGCACTCACATATATCAGATAAATGAATGAGTCTGAAAGAAAGAAAGAAAGAAGAAAGAGAGAGAGAGAGAGAGAAAGAAAGAAAAAGAAAGAAAGAAAGAATCACTTATAATAGTTTGAGTTACACACTGTGGTTTGGTACAGTTTAACTATTACACAGGCAATAGTACAGCATTTCAAGTTCATGTTTCTGCTTCATTACTCAGAAGGAAAGTTTATTAGCAAGACACCCACTTGTAAGGCTTTACAAAAACTCAGATAGAATATACTGAATGCCTAGAACTGGAGACTTGGGCTGTTGATATGAAATTGTGGAGACGCTGGTAGCAGACTGATGAAAATAAGATGAAATAGAATGGAGCCAGATATGGTGGCACACATCCCAGCACTCGAGAGACAGCAGCAGGTCCAGCCTGGTCCACATAGCGAGTTCCCGGCTGGACTGCATAATGAGACTATGTCTCAAAATACAAAAAAAGAAAGGAAAAAATGTTTTAATCATTGAGGTCTTTGGTAAGAGAGTAGACTACAAAGGGAAAAATCAACATCCAAAAATTGAGTATCAGGCTGGAGAGATGGCTCAGAGGTTAAGAGCACTGGCTGTTCTTCCAGAGGTCCTAAGTTCAATTCCCAGCAACCACAGGGTGGCTCACAACCATCTGTAATGAGGTCTGGTGCCCTCTTCTGGCATACAGGCATATTGTATACATAATAAATCTTTAAAAAAAATTGAGTATTGAAAAGCTAAGTTAGTAGTAGCACCATTGATGATATCAAAAATAAGAAACGGGAATTTAAGTGGTAGAAAGGAAAGAGATGGTAAAATAGATTTTGTTTTACTTTGTATTTTTTCCTCTTTTGTATTTTAATTGTAATAAGTTTTAGGCACCATTCCTGACATGGCTGGAAATATAACAGAAAATGGAACTATGTTGTAAAGAGGAAAATTGTGGGTTTATTCTCATATATTTAGATTTCCATTTAATTCTATATGCTTCTTTAAAAATACTTTAAATGAACTGTAAATCTACCCCCTCCTTTAACCAACTATTATTTCATTATGTCAATTTTACAAACTACTGGTTCTCTAGTTATCTCTAACTAGTCTCTTATTTCTAGAACTGTTTTCAAAAATATATATAACAGAGGCAAAAAATTACCATAACACCAATAATAATAATATAAACGTGCAGTTTTCTTTTTAAAGCAACTTGTCTAACTAACAGAGTTAAAGAGCTGCTGGTCATGTCCTCTGTAGAATTATGAGTGCAATACTTTGGCTGGTTGTGATCAGATAATTCTCTGTATCAGCACTGCAGTAGCAGTTTTCCAGTCACTGGCAGTGACTAAGTTTAGATGTGGGTTACAGTGTCCTATGGCATATGATAAAGGTAAATTAGTACATTGTTTAAGAGAAGACTTCCAGGTGACATGGCAGAGAGTTTATTTGCAGCCTCTTTGTAAGGAGATCATTTCAAAGCCACTACTTTTTAACATAAAGCCAAAACTCTGGGTGCATAAGTCACTAATGAATCAGAAAGAAGATTAAATGGCAACTGTGGTTATTGCCCTGGGTGTTCTCATATTACCAGACAAAGTATCTGAGATGATAGGCTTGCTGTCTGCCTCCTGCTCAGCCTGCTACCAAGTGGTGCTTTGGGTGTGAGGTTGCAGCTCAGTACTGTGGCACAGGGGGCCCTGAGTATGATCCTCAGCACCTTAAAAAGAAAACACTCATTTTAACTTTATAATGTTTCTGAAACTGAAGTATCACTCTCTCTTGTTTTCACTTTATTTATTATTATTGGGGAGGGTTGAGGCACATGCATGCCATGGTGTATTTGGGAAGGTAAAAGTACAACTCTGTATAGTTATTTCTCTTCTGTGCATGTACATGAGTTCCAAGGGTCAAACTAAGGCTATCAAACTTTGGACAAGTATCTTTACCCACTGAGAGCCATCTTGCTGGCTCTGAAAATGTAACTTACATGTAATCTTCAGTGTGTGTGTAGTGGGTTAAGGGCTCCTTTTCTTGAGTATTTCGCAGTTCTAAGAGTCTGTGTTCACACTGTAAACAAATATGGTGTGAACTACCCCCTAGGAGTAACAATATGAGAACCAAAGGAAATGTAGACACTCTTACATTAGGAAAGAAAGTCACATTTATTGAATCATTAATAACATAATATAATGCATTAATGTTATTAATAACACTATATAGTAATGTAATATAGTATTGGTAATATATTGATATTAATGATATATAATCAATAACAATAAATCACATTTATGTGCATAAACTGTTACTTAAATTCTGACAAGTACATTACAGGGTAGCTGTAATGAAGTCATTTTATAAATGAGAAAATTAAAGTAAAGAATTTGAGTAATTTACATTTAATCTGAATCCAAAGGTGTTTTACTGTACTGAATAAGCTGACTCCTTATTGAAACATCTTAACATAAAGTAAGTTTTCTTCATAGACACCATTGGTAGATATTAACTCAGAGAAGTGGAATTGTGGATGGGTATAGCAAAGTATTCCTTGTTTAAGTTTGTGTCTCAGGCAAAAAAATAACTGTTCCTTTCAAAGAAGTTTTTTTTTTTTAATACTGTTGATTCCACTTCAGAAAACATGCCAGAAAGCTTGAAAGAGAAAAATCAAATGGTTGTTCTCTTCAGACTTGAGAATCTCAGATATTCTCATTGTCAGATAAATTGGGAGAGGGTTGGAGAGATGGCTCAATGGCTAAGACTCAGGTTTGACTCCCAGCACTCATTCAGCACTTCACAAACACCTGTAAGTCCAGTTCCAGGGAATCCAATGCTTTCTTCGGGCCTCAGTGGGCACCAAGAACATGTATGGTGCATAGACATACATTCAGGCAAAATACCCATACACATAAAAAATATTTTAAGATGAATTGGAAGGTAGTATTGCCAGACCAAAGATAGTTTTATAATAATCAGTTTCTAGGGAAGCCCAGTTTCTCCTTGACATTATTGCCGAATTATAGCCAAAGCTAGTATGAAATTTGCCCACTGTTCAGCTAACATTCTCCTTTACTTAAAATATTTATTCAAAGTTTGAGCATATAACTTCTACATGCCAGATGCCATCATAGATGCCCAAATGCTTAGCTTATTCACATCTAATTTCTTCCATTAGAATAGGCAACATTACCTAAGAAAATAATTAGTGGTGATTTTTTGGCTTTGTAGCTGCTAAATCCTGAAGATGACCTCTTACCAGGAAAGATTCGAGACAGCAATCGGTCAACACTTCTAGCAACAATTCAGGAACATGGTTACCCCACAATCAACCTGGGAATTGTGGGAGACAAGTAAGTATATTTTTCTTTGAAGAGTAATTATTCTGAAATATGAATATTTAGATTATTGGAGTAGATGGAGTTGATGCTAAATATACAGGTTGAACAGCATGATTTTCATTGGTCACATTCTTCCATAGCCTAAGGATTATATGAGGTACATAGGAACTTTAGGAATAAATATTTTCTTAGAATGGGTATTATAAAAGGAGAAATATTTTACTTTGATGTGGTGTGGTAAATTGAGATATGTTTTTTCCATGTAATTGGCTTTAACCAAGTAGAAATAAGAGTGATGATGTCATTGCTTTTCACACTTTTATTTCAAGAAAGACATTGGGAATAGAGGTGAGAAACCTAAGAGAAACTGTCAAAACTGGTCTTACCTGATTGACATTTAAGCACACTTGTTTTCCATGGGCTTGTGTATTAATTGTGTGTCCTTGTGTGACCCAAATTCCTTTCAGCTTCACCTATTTAGTTGCAAAGGAGGTGCATTAACTAAACCTGCCCATCTTTAAGAACACATTGCCCTACCTACCAAATCAATTTAGATCTTCAGTAAATTCTCCAAATGTTTCTTTCAGTTTCCAGTGGTTTGTCTTATCTTTTTTTTTTTTTTTTTTTTTTTTTTTTTTTTAAGTGAGGCTGCAGAGATGACTCAGTGGTTAAGAGCACTGGCTGTTCTTTCAGAGGACAGAGTTCAATTCCCAGCAACCACAGGGTGGCTCACAACCATCTGTAATGAGATCTGGTGCCCTCTTCTGGCATGCAGGCAGAACACTGTATACATAATAAATGAATGAATGAATGAATGAATGAATGCAGAACACTGTATACATAATAAATAAATGAATGAATGGATGAATGAATGAATGAATGAATAAATAATCTTTTAAAAACGTCTCTGTTTTCTGAGCATCCCACTACTAAATAGTAAACAACACTGCTACTTAGACCTTTTCACAAGGCACGGATTCCTATTCTCTAGAAGTGTCACTGCTTTAATAATACTAGACATTAATCTCGAGAAGATAAAACTAGACCCACAAGAGTGATGGATACCATGTATCTGTCACCTGTATCACTGTCTCCCTTATCACTACCTTGTCACTGGAGAAAGTTCATTATTCATTGATCCTTTCTTCAAGATGAGTGCGTTTGAAGAGGCTATCATTTTATAAGGTATGTTCTAGTAGGTATACTGGTTTTTGTTTTTTGTTTTTTGTTTTTTGTTTGTTTGTTTGTTTGTTTTGGTTTTGGTTTTTCGAGACAGGGTTTCTCTGTGTAGCTTTGCGCCTTTCCTGGAACTCAGTTGGTAGCCCAGGCTGGCCTCGAACTCAGAGATCCGCCTGGCTCTGCCTCGTAGGTATACTGTTAACCCATCCTAGATGAAAGGTAGGCACAGTCCAAACCTTAGACATCGACTTTATTTTTTTTATTTTTTTATTTTCTTTTGGTTTTTCGAGACAGGGTTTCTCTGTGTAGCTTTGCGCCTTTCCTGGAACTCACTTGGTAGCCCAGGCCGGCCTCGAACTCACAGAGATCTGCCTGGCTCTGCCTCCCGAGTGCTGGGATTAAAGGCGTGCGCTACCACCGCCCGGCTAGACATCGACTTTATATGGGGAACTTTTTAAAGTTCTTCTTTCCTGAATTGTGTGTGTGTCTCTTTAAACTTCATTCCTTTTTAAAATCCTCACTGTTTGTGTTCATCTGGCGTTAGTGGCGCACGCCTTTAATCCCAGCACTCGGGAGGCAGAACCAGGTGGATCTCTGTGAGTTCGAGGCCAGCCTGGACTACAGAGTGAGTTCCAAGAAAGGCGCAAAGCTACACAGAGAAACCCTGTCTCGAAAAACAAACAAACAAACAAACAAAAAAGCACAAAGATAAAGTGAGCAAACCTAAAACTCCAGGAGACAGACTCAGAAGATTCAGTCTTAGTTTCCTCTAAAGAGTGGTGCTGCCCCTGCCATCAAATGCATTAATGGACTCTTGAAGACGTGTAAAGGTTAAAGGAGCATTTTAATTATTATTAAGCATCTTAGGCCTAAATTGTACTCCTCTGGCCCATAATTCTATCTATCCTCACTTTTGTTTTTTGTTTTGGTTTGGTTTGTTTTGGTTTTGATTTTTTTGAGACAGGGTTTCTCTGTGTTGTTTTGGTGCCTGTCCTGGATCTCGCTCTGTAGCCCAGGCTGGCCTTGAACTCACAGAGATCCGCTGGGTTCTGCCTCCCAGTGCTGGAATTAAAGGCGTGTGCCACCACCGTCCAGCCTATCCTCACTTTTATTGTTGCACTTTTTGGTGGTGTTTTGGTTTGGTGATATTTTTTCATGGGGTATGTATATGCGTGTGTGTGTGTGTGTGTGTGTGTGTGTGTGTGTGTGTGTGTGTGTGTGTGCATGCCCATACTACCTCAGCTTCCCAAATGTCTGGGCCACAGCAGCCAGCTTTGGGTTTTTTGGCTTGGGTTTTTATTTTCTTTTTTCTTTTTAAGGTACTTAGGTACTTGGTATATTATATTACTGAAATTATCTTACTATAAAAGCCAAAACACCTTTAAAAGGCTGTTATGTTGGTGTTCTAATAGATATGACTTTTTCAAAAGAAGGTTTGTGGAAAAGGAATGTTAGGAGACTTTCAGGCTCCTGGTTGATGAGATCCTGAAGTGGGAGAGCAATTAGGAAAGATAACATCAAGGCCATATGCAGGCAGCCATGGTAGGGCCCTCAAGGAACACAGACCTGTCATTCCTTCAGAGTCTAAGAACAAAGAGAATTTTCAGGGTGGGACAATAAAGCTCCATATCAAGGTAACCTAGCCTACGTGCCAGAAGTCACAAGGCTCTGAAAGTCAAGTTATAACTTGAGTTTGTTTCCAGCTGCAAGGAGGGAAGAGGACAAGGACACTGCAGAATGCCCGCCTTGGAGAGCTGTGGGAGCAGGGTGGACCAAGGTGGGGGACAGCGAGAGGGCCTGTGACCTAAAACTGATGTTTACTTGTGTAAAGTCCTTACTAAATGTGTCATAGACATCTCTTGGTAATGTAGTATTGATTTTAAATGTAACCTCACAGCATCCATTGAAAACAGCAAACAGAACAACAAACTATGAAACCTGTATAGGCAATGGAGAGAAATGTGCCACTTTCTAGTGTATGTCCTTCTGTTTGGTAGCAATACCTTCATAAAACTGAGAACAGGGTTGTTGTTTAAGTGAGTGTTGCTAATATAGACCTTTTCAGTCTTAGAGTGTTGTATTAAGCCCAGAATGAATGGTTTAGAACTCAGAGGTGGAATGTGGGAGGAAAGAATTTACTGCTATTCTAATGGAAATCTGCACTGGGAATTTAGCAAGGGAAACAAGGTGCATTACTGTACAGCTATTGATATTCCGTGTAGGTTGCCTCTTTATTCTCTTTGCTATGCATTCCCTTTTCAAATGAAAGCAAATATTGTTATACAGAAGCCTCTAAAAGAATCTCAGCAAGGAAAAAGTTGCCATGGGAGGAACCCTGGGTGAGAAACAGCTCAGGAATGCTTTCAAGCACAGAACTGTGCTAAGCTGTGTGGATAAGGGTAAAAAATAATCCTTGTATTCTTGTCATTTAAAAAGGCTTGAGTGTGGTTTTTACTTTCTGTATGAATTATACTTTCCAGCTCTTGTTCTTGTTATTTATCTTGATTTTTACAGTCAATATAAACAAGAAGAGTACGTTGTTAGAACTGTTTAAATTGAATTGAGCTAAAGTTTGCCATTTATTTATTTATTTTATATCTGTGTGGGTGTTTAGCCTGTATGTATGTCTGTACAGCATGTATGTCTACTGCTGTGGAGGCCAAAGAGGGCATCAGATCCCTAGGACTGGAATAATAGGCAGTTGTGAGCTGTCATGTGGGTGCTGGAAACCAAACCTGGGTCCTCTGCAAGAGCAGCCAGTGCTCTTAACTGGGGAGCCATTTCTTCAGCCTATAAAGTTGGCCTTTGTTTTGTGTACCTTTTGTTTAAAAAAATATGGTGAGTTAGCAAGAATTTTAAGAGGAATACTTCAAATACCTGAGAGTTAACTTTATTTTTTGAATGTTCATTTACAAATAATAAGTTTATATTAAAATACATTTCCCATATTTTTCTCACACTTTATAGAATACAATACATTGGAGTTTTGTTTTGTTTTTTTCTTCTTTAAAAAGTCTAATTTTGAAACCCAGAGATATTAAGGAATTTATCTGACATTATAGTTAGTGCTAGTTAGTGCAGAGGCAGAAATGAAATCTAAATTTCTTGAGATTAATTTTACCCAACTCTTTGCTATGATTTTGAAGATGTGATAAAAATATGTCAGACGAGCTGAAGCAACTATAAGCTTACGTAGTCAGAACAAGTTTTATAAAGAATTTGAAAGATTAGTAGGATCTAGATAGGAAAAGATGATATGTTAATCCAAATAGGAAATAAAGTTTGCAATAATAGGCCAGACTGATTAGAACTAAAGATTGGGGTAGAAAGAATACACATAAATTTGGCAAATAGTTGAGGTTGGGTTTTAAAAGGCTTTTCAATCAAGGTAGAGTTGCCCAAATCAGTTGAATTTGAAACTTTTTTTTTTTTTTAACCAGCAGAAGTTACAGAGTAAGTCATTATTTTAGAAAAAGAAAATGACTGCAGTGTATCAGATGGGCTAATGACTGAGGGAGACTGTTTAGTCAGTCCCAGGAAACAGGTGTTGTATATGGATATAAGCTACCTGGTCTTAATGAATCAGCTGGAGTGGGCTAAGACTTCATCTTTCTAACTGTGTAAAGTGAGGACATGACTGCCTCTAGGTATGGCTGAGGAGGAGGTTTTTATTGTAGCTATGAGGGAGAGGACAGCCAGAGGCTTCTGGAAGAGTCCAGAGCAGGGAGAGAAAGTAGTAGACTAAACATGGCCAGCAGACAGGTCTTAGTCATAGAGGAGGGAGTAGGGGGAGAGGAAGAGAAAGAAACAACCAAGAGAGAGGGGCAAGAGAGGGACAAAGAGAGGAAGAGGAGGAAGAGAGAGAGCATAGCTGAAATAGCCAAGTTACAAGAACGAGAAGCTGGAGGGCGGGGCTTCTGAGCTAGAACAGATTAGGGTAAGGGAGAAAAGCTAGGACACTGAGGGAGCCTGGAGGCTAGCATATGCTTTGGTATGCCAATAGGCACCGCAGATAGCCATTTATCCCTCCTGACAGTGAGAAGGAAATGGCTCCTTTGGTAGAGGGGAATGGGCACCAGTGTTTGGGGGTGTGGAGCTTCCATTGGACCTAACACTAACAAACTTATGGTTGGCCCAAAGCTACTGGTCCATGGGTCACAGAAAGTAGCAATAATGCAATAAATTCAGTGAATGCACTGTGAGCTTTAAGTATATTGCTATTGAAGATACAAAAGTGAGAGAGATGTATATCTTAGTACTGAGGAATTATAGCCTAATAATAAAAATACTTCCAAACATTACAGCTCTAAAACTCAGATTTCAAAAATAGAATTAAAAAGAAAGAAATCAGGAGAAATGGTAAAGCAATAGTACATTACTACCAGTGTTGATTAATGTTCATTTGGACAGTACCTTATTGAAATAGTATGTTTTTTTTTAAAACACACACACACACACAGCTGTTAGGCCTCTTTATCACAGTTTCGTATCCTGCTGTTTCCCCACCTTATCCTCCATTTGTAATCTCTGTTTTTTTGGCTTTGGAAGCTCTTCTTCCTGTGTTCACTCTCCTATTACAGGTTTTCCTGTGGCTCTCCCTTGGCGTTCTATCCTCATTCCTAACATCATTGGTCCCAAATCCTGTCTTCCCTTCCAGAGTATGAAACCAGTCAAGCTCAGAAAAAACAGATGTCCTACTTTTCTTTTTTTCCCATGACTGGTTCAGTAACATGTTAGGCCATATATGAACTAGTGCCCAGAAAGTGTTTGTAGTTATCCTTGCTATTTGAAGAAATTAGTAAATACCGCAAACTGTTTTTATTGTTTAGGTATTTATTAACTATGTTTGTTCTTTACCCACAAAACCTAGAACTTTCCACAATCTGCCATCTTCAATCATCTTAAAATGATACAACTTGCTGTTGATTTAACAAACAAAACAAATTAAAAAACCTAATTTGTAGCCGGAAGTTTTCTCCGGTCCTGCCTGGCTCCACGGTTTTACCCAGACCGCAGTCCTGCAGCCGCTTATAAAATAATTACTCAGAGCTTAATATTATTTACAAACTGTATGGCCTATGGCAGGCTTCTTGCTAGCTAGCTATTTCATCTTAAATTAACCCATTCCTATTAATCTATGTTGTGCTGCATGTTCCGTGGTGCTGCTGGTCTGCTGGCACCTTGCCTCTCCTTCAGTGGTGGCCGGCGTCCCCCTCCTCTCCTGTCTTCTCTCCGTATATCTGCTTAGATTTCCCACCTTGCCACAGGCCAATGCAGCTTTATTTTTCAACCAATCAGAGCAACATATTCACAACATACAGAAAGACATCTCACAGTACTTCCCCTTTTCTGTCTAATCAAAGGAAGGTTTTAACTTTAACATAGTAAAATTACATATAATAGGACAGTTATCAAGCAAGAATTACAGTTACAATATCTAGTCTATTTGTATTTGGCAAAATTAAAGAAAATATTCTATCATCTATCCTATATTTGTCAGTCTAAAGTTTCATATCTAATTTGTCTTTTATCATAACCAAGGAAAATTATAATTTAGCACTAATTAGCAGATGTTGTTAATTAAATTTTTTTAAATAAAAATTAATTTGCTTTTTGAGCACTTTGAAGTTGGGGGAGGGTTGAGATTATAATTACAGCATTTGTTTGTTCCTTTTCCTCCCTCCAGACCTTCCAATCTACCTCTCTGCTCTCCTTCAAATTCATGGCCTTTTTTATCATTAACTGTTATTGCATGCATATATGTATACACACATATATTCCTAAATATAACCTGCTTGGTCTGTATAATGTTACTTGCATATATGTTTTCAGGGCTGACTTTTTGGCTCTGGACAACCAATTGTACTCTTCTCTGGGGAATACCACATCTACTCCCAGTTTTATTTGGTTGCCTGTAGTTCTTTGTTTAAGGTCGAGGCCTTGTGAACTTTTCTCCATTCACTCTGGCATGTTCCTTGGTGTCGTCCTTGTTCAGCTCACATTTGGGCAGTCACATTGGGGAGCCTTGATGGGTATAGCTTCTGATAGAACTAGGAAACACAGTCTCACAGCAAAATCCTTGATGTTTGGACTCTTACGGTTTTTCAACACTCTCTTCCACAATGTTCCCTGAGACATATGTTCCCTGTGGAAGTGTTGTGTAGATGTATCCTTTGGTACTGGGCTCCACAACTCTGCATTTTGATTGATTGTGTTTTCTGTAATGGTCTCCATCAACTGCAAAGAGAAGTTTCCTTGATGAGGGGTGAAGACTACACTTATCTGTGGGGATAAGGACAAGTATTTATAAATTGTTGTTAGGGATTATAATGGTTTAGTAAATTAGTGATTGTAGATTCTCCTCCAATAACCATGAATTCACTAGCACTGAATAATTTAGTTAGGTTTCTAATACCAGGCATGGTTTCCCTCTTTTTGAATGGGTCTCAAGTCCAATTAGAGAGCTGTTGGTTACAGTCAAGGTATATGTGTCATTATTGCCCTCTTGGGTTATCAAGCGATGTTGGTCATTGATGTGTTTCATAGGTGTCATAGCTAGGTAGGTCTGGTGGTTGCCTCCCTCCTTTGGACCATTCCATGCCTTAAGCACCATGAAAGCTAGGCCTCAGGGAGGAGGCCTTCAGTCTTCAGAAAGTCACATTAATTCACTGGTAGGTATATTTTGAGTATTTGGTATATTCTCTTGCACCTTTTTTCCACCTATGCTTTTAAATCAATCTCTCCATAGTAGCTTTGGAATTAAACAATTATACTGATATTATAGCAAATAATGCAGTCTGAGAAAGGAAGAGAAATACCACATAATATTTTATGACCATAAATAGCACATTTTTTTAGATGGAACTAAGTAAAGGAAAGCCTGCTTTTTATGCTTCTTTAACAAGAGTTTTAGAACTGAAAGAGAGTGGTGCTGATATTGGTTGCCATCTCCAAAGTTGAAGATGATTGTCACGGCTCTAGGTAAATGAAAAGATCCCCACCACCACCACCACCACCATTTCAGTCAAATATGTGAATGATTCCAGTGTTCAGAAAGTAAGAGGAGGCTGGGGAGGTGGCTCAAGGGGTAAAGTGCTTGCCAAACAAGCATGAAGACTGCAAGTCTTAGCTCCAGAAACCAGGTAAAGGCTGAACAAGTATGGTGACAACTTGTAATCCCATCAGGCTATCTGCAGGGCAAGTTATAGACTAGACAACCAGTGAGCTCTGGGTTTGAGATACCCTTCCTCCATGTGAAGAGTGAGAGTGATGGAGGGAAACACCCTGCATCAACTTAAGGTCTCCACACTCAACATGCACTCGTGTGTTCGTGCACACACTTGCAAACACACATACCCACCTGGGCATTCCAGTACATATTAGATGAGAAAATAGTCATTGTTTATATAATTTTCAATATTCTCATAGACTCAGAGTGTGTGTGTGTGTGTGTGTGTGTGTGTGTGTGTGTGTGTGTGTGTGTTGGGAGGTTGTTTTTGTTTGCTTGCTTGTTTGTGTTTTGTTTCCTTTTCTTTTGTTTTGTTTTTGAGACTTTTTCTATGTAGCCCTGGCTGTCCTGGAACTCACTCTGTAGACCAGGCTAGCCTCAAACTCAGAGAGTCACCTGCCTCTGCCTTTCAAGTGCAAGGATTAAAGGCATGTGCAACCACACTTGGCTGACTCAGAATCTTAGAACTAAAAGGAACCCCTAATGCAACCCAGTCCAGTCTTTTACTCAATGGAGAATGTTAAGGAAAACCTCTTCCAGCTAGTCATCATGGTTTTGTTTTGCTTATTTTAGTAAGAAAAATCTTTCTTACGAGGCAGCACATTTTCTTTTTAGATGCTATTATTATTACAGTGTGGATTTCTTTCCATGACACTGAGCCAAATCTGTTTCTTCTAAAATAAGCTGCTTCCATCTTCGAGATAATGGCCTTCCATAGATTTGAATGCACAATCCTATTTCACATTACTTATTTCCCTCTCAAAGAAAGTGTCATTTATCATCTTAAAAATATTAAGTGGTATAGTCTCTTTCATTCTCAGACACAATTATTTGCTATGACATCATAATTGTTTATTCCCAAAGCTACTATAGAAAGATTGATTTAAAACCAAGGTTAATCTGGCACATTTGTTGAGTGCCTACCATGTGCACAGATTTGGCAGGGCAGTCACTGAGCCTGGATAAAACAAGAACTTATGATAGGGCAGTTAGTTAGATATGCTGTCAGCTTTTACTGTAACTTGAGGCCTCTCCTGCTCCTTTCTTGTTTTAACTTTGATGTTAGCATTGACCTGCCTGCAGTTTTGCTTATTTACATTTGTCTTGTGAGATATTGTCTGCCAGCTGTTTTCAGTCTTTGATCTCGTGAAGCATTTTCCTTATAATTAACAATAAAATAGAATTTGAGCTTCAGACTGAAAGTTCTATCTTGCATATGCTTGAAATGTTGTTATTCTGTTTGCTTTAGTAGAGAGTTTGCATAAATGATTACTAGGATTTTGGTTTTGCTTCCCTCTTAATTTTTGTTACATTTTATACAACTTTATTGTTTTTTCCTGGCTCTATTGTTGCCTGGTTCCAGATGCCATTTGCTCTCTTTTATCCTTTACTATTTTGGAAGTTATGCCATTTTAGTACCTTTGTTGTTTTCCTTCCAGAGAGTGATCCTCATAGTCAAATATATTTTACTCACTATTATATAAAAAAGAGACACTGGATGCCTCCTACAAACACTCTCATTTCCTCCATGCACACCTATTCCAATCAGAGGAGAGCCTTAGAAGACTTACTTCTCCCATTTTCCCCTCGACTTCTTAATTTTTAGGTAATGCTGAGATATGTTTTATTAAATGCATTGAATTTTATAGATTTACTAAATTTTCTTTTACAGTAAATTTCTATAACTTAAGTTGATATTTAACAATAATTATAACTCTCAAGTTTATTCAGTCATTATCCATTTCAGTTTAGCTATGTATTTTGTAGACATGAACATGTATGAATAGATGGATATGTAGTCACTACTCAACTCTATTCTGGCTTCTTCTAATTAACTTTTTCATTTACTGTCACTTTTCCAGAATATTTTTTCTTTTTTTATTTTATAATTAATTTAATTTTACATATCAGCCATAGATTCCCCTGTCCTCCCTCCTCCCACCCCCTACTTTTCCAGAATATTACTTATGGTTTCTTATCTGAATATTTGTATTTTCACTTTTTTTTTTCATCCCAACTGGTCAATGACATCTGGCTTGGTGTAGGATCCGGCATTGCGTATCTTCTTCTCAGAGATACAGTAATGCTTATTTATTTTCTATTTTAGGGTATTATAGAAAACAGATCTAAGGCCAAAGTATTTTCCTTTGTTAGTAATTAATTCTGTCTGAATACTAGCGAGATTTTAAAATTGTCCTTGAAATTACCAAATTTTTACTAGAACTTGCTTAGGCGTATGTAGCATGAATCTTAAAAGTTCTTATTAATAAAATCAAGCCTGAGGCCAGGTGTTGGGGTGAAGTGGAAGATCAGAGAGACAGAACAAGCCACAGCTAACCTCACCTGGCCAACTTCTCAGCTAATCCTGTTTCCTCAGACTGGAAGCCTCTGTGTCCTCATCCAAATGGCTCTCAGCTGAACTGCTGCTAGAAGCCTGAGTGCTTAACCAGCCAAATGCTTAACCAGCCAAATGCTTGTAGTTTCTGGTCTTCACACCTTATATACCTTTCTGCTTTCTACTTTCCCACTCCCTGGGATTAAAGGTGTGTGTCACCATGCCTGGCTGTTTCCAGTGTGGCCTTGAACTCACAGAGATCCAGAGGGATTTCTACCTCTGGAGTGCTAGGATTAAAGGTGTGAGTGCCACCATTTTCTAGCCTTTGTATCTAGTGGCTGTTCTGTCTCTGACCCCAGATAAGTTTATTAGGGTGCACAATATTTGGGGGAAACACAATACCACCACAGGCGTATGTTTTTTCATCAGTTCTAAATGGACTTTGTAAGCCTTTTAAATTTCTGTGCCCATTATTTTCAAAGTAACTTAAATCTTTCTCTTTTTCCTCCCCTGTCTGTTCCTTTTTCCCCTTTTGTCAGCATCTTGTTCTTTGAGTTTCTTGTTAGTTCTTCCATGCTTCTTCTTCTTCTTCTTTTTTTTTTTTTTTTCTGGAGCTGAGGACCGAACCCAGGGCCTTGCACTTGCTAGGCAAGCACTCTACCACTGAGCTAAATCCCCAACCCCTTCTTTCTTTGTATACATTTATACAATGCCTAGAGCTGTTTCTACCACATCATCTTCTAGGCCACAAACTGAGCCTTTAACCAAGAGTATTCTCATCTTCATCTCTAAATTTTAAATTTTAAAAGTCACAGATTTTGTGTCTTTGGTTTGTGTTCTTGTGGAAAGATTTCAGTGTGTTACCAATGCTTGTGAGATTATAGGCCTATGCCATCAATCCTGGTTATCTCATTGGGTTTTCTCAGTTTGGCTTGGGAATTTTGTTTGCTTTTTACAGTGCTGGGCCTTGGACATAATAGGCAAGTGCTCTACTACTGAACTACACTTCCCAGCCATGTTTGTTGTTTTAGAACACTGTTTTATTGTTGTAATTGAATATCCATTAGTGTTTTGCATATTGTCACCGTTGTTGTTGTTGTTACCGTTAACACTGCCTGGTCTCCCAGCATTTTTATTTCCCTGGGAACTGTTTTCAGTGTTGCACTTATCCATCTGCTACCTATTTTGTGACTTACTGCATTTGGTATTGCTATTCTTGGTATTTTCTTTTGCCTTTCTAAGGGTCTTCTTCACACTCAGGACTCAAGAAATTTCTAGAGCAATTTGGAACTGGTAGACATGGAGTGATAGTAGGAAAGAGGATCACAAGTGATGCAGGCACAGAAACCTGAACCCTTGAATTGGCAGAGCACCAACAGCAAGCTGTACCAGTCTTCTGTGTTGAAAGACTTCTGTGCTTCCTGGACTATTTAGCTGGAAAGGATGGATGTCCCCAGCCTTTCGAGATAGGAAAGTCTTAATATTTTAAGTAAATATACGGATAAATTTAAAAGTGGTACATTTTATGCCTGAACTGGATTCCAGCTAGCCTCAAGTGCTTAGACCATTGTGAATGAATGTAAGTGATAGAAAGGACTGAGGTTATTGTCCTCATTTTACAGATAAAGAGAATGAGGAACACCCTACCCACACGCATACACAAAAAGTTATATCTTTAGGTTCGTCTAAGTAATGAGTTTTTATTTAAAACTGGATTCTAGACTTAAGGCACTAAGCCTTCAGTTAATGGCTGTAATTTATGTCACCTGGTACATACAATCTTATGAATGTAAAGTAACTCTTTTGGATTGTTTTCATGTAACATTGGTATTCTAAAAGAATAGCGGATAGGTACTCAGTAATTTAAGAGAAAATGGGTAGAAAGTGAGCAATTCAAAATGAATACTTAGAATTATTCTTGAAGGGTAAGTAATTATCATACAGGCTTAATTGAAACTACAGTTATTCATGAAGGTATTGGTGAAATTATTAAGGCCACTCCACGTAGTTAAAAGGAAAGTTTATTAGTGGCGTAACTTACAAATGAAGGGATAAGTAGGTCGCAGGGCCTGGGGAAGGTGTATCGCAGTCCGGCGGTGTTCTCTGGAGCTCTGCTCGGTCAACCTCCACTGTCCAGGGTCCAGGAACAGAGAGAGCTGGCCCATCCGGATCTCGGGTCTTCAGGGTCCTCCCTTGGCCCCAGCTTGTAGGCGTGACAGTTACCAAAGCCTTAGTGGGATTGGAACTTCCAGATCAAAGCTAGAATGGCTACCCACTACATGAAGGAAGATTTAAATGATAGTCTTTTTAAAATATGTGTCTGGGGCCAGGCAGTGGTGGTGCACACCTTTAATCCCAGCACTCAGGAGGCAGAGACAGGTGGATCTCTGAGTTCAAGGCCAGCCTGGTCTACAGAGCAACCAGCACAACCAGAGCTACACAGAGAAACCCTGTCTTAAAAAACAAACAAAACAAAATATGTCTGAGAAAAGGGAAATTGGAAAATCAATCTGCTTAATATAACGATCCCTCTAGTGACAGTGTTGAGAAAATATTTTACATGTTTTAAGTATGATCTTTTCCCTTCATCAGTATTTGGGAAATGGAGTGGAAGATGAAACAGGACCTCACTCAAGCTCAGAGTAGCCTAGAACTTGACACAGTCCTCCTGCTTCAGCCTCCTAAGTGCTGAGATTACAGGCATAAGCTATCATACTTGACCCTTCAATATTTGTCATATTCAAATAAGATTTATGTATTTACATATTGAGATAAATAATGACAGCTTTCATCTGAAGGTATACTATGAAAAATGTGTCTTTCACAATATCAATATTATGGTCACTTAGAAAAATAGCTTAAAAATGAAAACAACAGGACCTTGAATATCTCACTATGTCTATCAACCTCAGTACCCCCTCCTATCCTGCCTACATAATAGCATTTTGAAATTAACTCATGGGTGTGGAAATATAGTTTTTTTTAAAACACAAGTATTATTGTCATTAATTTTATTTCTCAAGCATCAGTTCAGATTATGTTTTGCAATTTTACTATCTGTCTTAGGGTTTCTATTGCTGTGAAGAGACACAATGACCACAGCAACTCTTATAAAGAAAAACATTTAATTGAGTGGCTTGCTGTCCACAGGTTCAGTCTATTATCATTATGGTAGGTCATGGTGGTGTGCAGGCAGACATGGTACTGAAGAGGTAGCTAAGAATTCTACATCTTGTGCAGGCAACAGGAAGTGAACTGTCTAACTGGGTGTGGCTTGAGTGTATATGAGACCTCAAAACCTGCTCCCACAGTGACATACTTCCTCCAAGAGGCCACACCTTCTAATAGTGCCATTCCCTTTGGGGGCCAGTTTCTTTCAAACCACCACATTGTCTAATCCTTGAAAATTTTAATCTGTTTTGCTCTGTGTTTAATAAACTGAGAAAATCAGGAGTTTTTCTTTCTACTATAATGTTTATTATTTTAATCCCATTTGCCTCTTATTATTTATATCAGTATCTTAGTCTTCAAAAGCAAACTCAGTTTTTGTTTTGTTAAAACTGAATTGTATCTTCAAAACGTCCATGGTGGAAGGAGTCAACTGACTCATAGTTATTCTCTAACCTTCATTTGCAGGCCATGGCACATGCATGTACACACAAAAATTAAAAAAAAAATTAAAAATTTAAAGTCAACTGGGTGTGGTAGTAATGCCTGTAATTTCAGTACTGGTGGTAGGGAGTTAAAGTCCAGTATAGGCTATACAGAGAGTGCAAGACTAGTTAGGGATGCATAAGCAGACACAAAAGAAGTTTTTAAAGTCTGGTGAAAGAACTATGAAGCACATAAAACATAGGAAAATAATAACATTTCTTAAATCTAAGATGAAAATGTTTTAAAATTTAAAATGAGTCCTAAAAAGAAAGTAAATCCATGGCTTGTAAACAAGTCTGTAAGTTATATCTAATCAAAAATTAGTTTCCATCAGATTTTAGGATTCAGAGTCATATTGATTCACTTCCCATAGATAGACTAACACATCCATACCTGCAGCTGTTGGTAGTCTTCCCAGAAAAATCTTCACCTATGTCTTTTACATACTGTTTTTTAGGCTTTTATACAACAAGTCTCATGAGACTCTCCCTTTTATTATATATCATATGCCCATCAAAATAAAACCCATACAATCATTTCTCCCTAGGAGGGGGTGGAACAAACACTTAATGAGCTTCTAGAAACCGTAGTTCCAGCCAAAGCTGCCACTTACTGTTCTGTCTCACTTTAACAAAACTTTCCCTCCCTCAGTATCACTTTCTTTTCCTGTGAAATTGGCATAATACCCATCCAGCCGAACATGCAACATAAATGAAATTATAAATCTTCTAGCTATTATCATACTCGAATCGATTAAGCCATTACCTTTGATCACCAGAAGTGTGCTACAGCAAATAGAGTCAGAGGTGGGGAGACAGGAAGATGGAGAAGGGCAGGACCCTGGCGGTGGGCCCAGCTGTGATGTTGGACAAAATGACATTTCCAGACTGATATGCAACAGTTTTATTAATCTACTATCCACAAGTAGAGAGTAGCCATTGAGCATTTTCTTTAAAACAAGAAGAATTACAGTAAGAATTTGGGACAAAATCTCTTGTAATTTCTTCTGCAAACTAGAATTTTTCAGGGTGACTAAGCTTGCATGCCCAGGAATTCCAGGGACATGTGAACTTCAGTACATGGGATATTTGTAGGCAAACCAAAAAACAGCATCTTACAAGGTCCTTTTTCCACGTTAATACTTACACTCTTAATTATAGAGACCCATTTCATTCCCACTTCACACAGAACTCATTATCATACAATAATGTAAACTCAGAGGACTTATAAAGTATTTAGTTTTCAGTTAGCACTGTATATTTCCTTTGTGTGTTAACATATTTGTCTATATTTTTCCAGCCCAGATGACTTACTCAATGCCTTGAATGAGGGTATCAGCCGTGCTGATGTCATCATCACCTCAGGAGGTGTATCGATGGGAGAAAAGGTATGGTTCATGAGATTTAGTCACTTTAATGATTTTACTGTGGTCCACTACTATGGTTTAGTGTTTTGATTTGATTTCTCCTTCTGTGATAGAACACTCTCGTCCAAAGCAACATAGAGAAAGAAAGAATTTAATGGCTTACACTTCCAGGTCCATCATTCAGGGAAATGGGGGCAGGAACTCAAAAAGGAGCTTGAAGCAGAAACCATGAAGGAATGCTGCTTTCTGGCTTGCTTGCAAGCCCAGGACCACCTATTCAGAGAATACTACCCCCTTTGGGTGGGCCCTGCTGCATCAATTAATAATTAAGACAGTCCCTCACAGATCAACCTGATCAAGACAATTGAAACTCATTTTTCAGGTGATTCTAGGCTGTGTCAAGTTGACAGTTAATGCTCACTAGAACCAGGTAGGCATCTAGTATTCATAATCAGAACCCCACAAAGCTGAAAGCATGAAGGCTTCAGAAAGTGCTGGTCTTTCTAAAAAAAAAAAAAAAAAAAAAAAAAAAAAAAAAAAAAAAAAAAAAAAAAAAAAAAAAAAAAAAACTAAGTCAGGGTGCTTACATCAGGAGCAGCCTAGAAAATCCTACAAATTGTAGAATGCTTTTTACTCTTTACTTGGAGACATTTGTTTTTTCACTTACTTTTACAACATTAGAACTTCCTTTATATGTTACATTTATGCCCAAGATAAAGAGCTACCTTTCTTCAGTTTGAACATGACCTCCCAGATGAAACCATCTCACCCACTATTTTTCTTTTATTTTTATTGATTTATTTTATTTCCCAACCACAGCCTCTCCTCCCACTCTCTCCTCCACCTCCCTTCTACCCACCCACCCCCAATCCACCCCTCCTCCATATTCTCAGAAAGGGGCAGACCTCCCACAGTCTTCAGCAAAGCATGGCATATCAAGTTGCCATAAGACCAAGCACCTCCCCCTGTATTCAGGCTAGACAAGGCAATCCAGCATGAGGAATGGGTTCCCAAGAGCCAGTCAAAGCACCAGGGACAGCCCTGCTCCCATTGCCAGGAGTCCCACATATAGACCAAGCTACACAACTGTCACATATATGCAGAGGGCCTAGGTTGGTCCTGTGCAGGCTCCCTAGTTGTTTGTTGAGACTGTGAATTCCCATGAGCCAAGCTAGCGATTTCTATGAGTTTTCCTGCAATGTCCCTGATCCCTTGGCTCCTATAATCCCTCTTCCCTCTCCTCAGCAGGCTTCCTCAAGCTCAACTTGGCCATAGGAAACTTGTGGAAGTTTCCCTTGCATCAGGCTTCTACCCAACTCCTTAAAGCTCCCCTTTCTAGTCTTCTTTCTTAGCACTTTCTCGCTCTACTACCCCACAACCTGATTCCTCAAGTTTCCATGCCCACCCACCCTCCGTTCACACTGGAGATCTCCATTTCCCCTTTCCTGGGAGATCCATGCATTCCCCCCACCTTAGGTCTTTCTTGTTACCTAACCTCTTCTGGGTATGTGGATTGTAGCATGGTTATTCTTAACTTTACAGTTAATATCCACTTATGAGTGAGTACATACCATGTTTGTCTTTCTGAGTCTGGGTTACCTCACTCAGGATAACTTCTAGTTCTATCCATTTGCTTTCAGATATCCTGATGTCATTGTTTTTAATAGCTGTGTAGTACTCCATTGTGTATATGTACCACATTTTCATTGTCCATTCTTCAGTTGAGGGACATCTAGGTTGTTTCCAGTTTCTGGCTATTATGAATAAAGCTGCTATGAACATAGTTGAGCAAGTGTTCTTGTGGTAGGATGTAGTGTCCTTTGGGTATATGCCCAAGAGTGGTATCACTGGGTCTTGAAATAGATCAATTCCCAATTTTCTGAAAAGCCACCATACTGATTTCCAAAGTGGCTGTACAAGTTTGCACTCCTACCAGCAGTGGAGGAGTGTTCCCCTTGCTCCACATCCTCTCCAACATCAGCTTTCACTTGTGTTTTTGATCTTAGCCATTCTGACAGGTGTAAGATAATATCTCAGAATCATTTTGATTTGCGTTTCCCTGATGGCTAAGGATGATAGAACATTTCAAGTATTTCTCAGCCATTTGAGATTCTTCTGTTGAGAATTCTCTGTTTAGGTCACTACCCCATTTTTTAATTGGATTATTTGGTTTTTGATGTCTAGTTTCTTGAGTTCTTTATATATTTTAGAGATGAGCCCTCTGTCAGATGTGGGGTTGGTAAAGATCTTTTCCCATTCTGTAGGCTGCCATTCTGTCCTATTGACGATGTGCTTTGCCTTATGGAAGCTTTTCAGTTTCAGGATGTCCCATTTATTAATTGTCAATCTCAGTGTCTATGCTACTGGGGTTTTGTTCCGGAAGTTGTCTCCTGTGCCAGTGCATTCAAGGCTATTCCCCCCTTTCTTTTCTATCATATGCAGTGTAGCTGGGTTTATGTTGAGGTCTTTGATCCACTTGGATTAGAGTGCAGGGTGATAGATATGGACCTATTTTCATTCTTCTGCATGTTGACATCCATGCCAGCACCATTTGTTGAAGATGTTTTCTTTTCTCCATTGTATAGTTTTGGCTTCTTTGTCAAAAGCAAGTCTCCATAAGTGTGTGGGTTTATGTCTGGGTCTTTGATTCAATTCCATTGATCAATGTGTCTGTTTTTATGCCAATACCATGCTGTTCTTATTACCATAGCTCTGTAGTAGATCTTGAGATCAGAGATAGGATATCTCTGATAGTTCTTTTATTGTACAGGAGTGTTTTAGCTATCCTGGATTTTTTGTTTTTCCATATGAAGTTGAGTATTATTCTTTCAAGATCTATAAAGAATTATTTTGAAATTTTGATGGAGATTGTATTGAATTTGTAGATTGCTTTCAGTGAGATGGCCAATTTTACTATGATAATCCTACCAATCCATGAGCATGGGGGATCTTTCCATCTTCTGATATCTTCTCCAATTTCTTTATTCAAAGACTTGAAGTTCTTGCCATACAGGTTTTTCACTTGCTTGGTTAGAGTTACACCAGGATATTTTATATTGTTTGTGACTATCGTAAGAGTGTTGTTTCCCTGATTTCTTTTTCAGTGTTTTTATCATTTGTGTATGGGGGGCTACCGATTTTTTTAAGTTAATCTTATATCGAGCCTCTTTACAAAAGTTGTTTATCAGCTGTAGGAGTTAAGTGGTAGAATCTTTGGGGAAGTGGTAGAATCTTTGGTGTCATTTATGTATACTCTCATTTCATCTGCAAATAGTGAAAGTCTGACTTCTTCATTTCCAATTTGTATTCCCTTGATCTCCCTTATTGATCTTATTGATCTAGCTAGAACATCAAGTACTATATTGAACAGATATGGAGAGAGTAGACAGCCTTGTCTTGTTTCTGATTTTAGTGGAATTGCTTTGACTTTCTCTCCATTTAATTTGATGCTGGCTGTTAGCTTGCTGTATATTGTTTTTATTATATTTAGGTATGTTCCTTGTATCCCTGATCTCTCCAAGACTTTTATCATGAAGGGGTGTTGGATATTGTCAAAGGCTTTTTCAGCATCTAATGAGATGATGATGTGGGGTTATTTTTCTTTCTGTTTGTTTATATGGTAGATTACATTGACAGATTTTTCATATGTTGAACCATCCCTGCATTTCTGGGATGAAGCCCACTTGATCATGGTGGATGATCTTTTTGATGTGTTCTTGGATTTGGTTTGCCAGCATTTTATTGAGTATTTTTGCATCAATGCTCATAAGGGAAATTGGTCTATAATTCTCTTTCTTTGTTGAATCTTTGTGTGGTCTGGTTATCAGGTTAACTGTTGCTTCATAAAAAGAATTTGGCAATGTTCCTTCTGTTTCTATTGTGTGGAATAATTTGAGGAGTACTGGTATTAGCTCTTCTTTGAAAGTCTGGTAGAATTCTGCACTGAAACCATCTGGCCTTGGGCTTTTCTTGGTTGGTAGACTTTTAATGACTGCTTCTATTTTCTTAGGGGTTATAAGTTTGTTTAAATTGTTTATCTAATCTTGATTTAATTTTGATATGTGGTATCTATCAAGAAATTTGTCCATTTCTTTTAGATTTTCCAATTTTGTGAAGTACAGGTTTTTGAAGTATGACCTAGTGATTGTCTGGATTTCCTCAGTGTCTGTTGTTATGTCCCCCTTTTCATTTCTGAGTTTGTGAATTTGGATATTCTCTCTGGTTTATCTATCTTGTTGATTTTTCTCAAAGAACCAACTCTTTGTTTCATTGACCCTTTGTATTGTGCTTTTTGTCTCTATTTTATTGATTTCAGCTCTCTATTTGATTATTTCCTGCCATCTACTCCTCATTTGCTTTTGTTCTAGAGCTTTCAGGTGTGCTTTTAAGTCGCTAATGTGAAATTTCTCCAAATTCTTTATGAAGACACTTAGTGCTATGAACTTTCCTCTTAGCACCACTTTCATTATGTCCCATAAGTTTGGGTATGTTGTGCATTCATTTCACTGGATTCTAGAATTCTTTAATTTATTTCTTCCTTGACCCAGTGGTGATTTAATTGATGTAGGCTTTCTATAGTTTGTGTTGTTGTTGAACTCCAACTTTAATCCATGGAATTCTGATAACCTGCAGGGAGTTATTTCAATTTTTTGTATCTGTTAGGACTTGCTTTGTGATCAAGTATGTGGTCAACTTTGAAAAAGGTTCCATGAGGTACAGAGAAGAAGGTATATTCTTTGGTGTTTGGATAAAAAGTTCTATAGATCTGTTAGGTCCATTTGAGTCATAACATCTGTTAGCTCCATTATTTCTCTGTTTAGTTTATGTCTGGATGACCTGTCCATTGGAGTGAATGGGGTATTGAAGTCTCCCACTATTAATATGTGTGGTTCAGTATGTGATTTAAGCTTTAGTAATGTTTCTTTTACAAATATGGGTGCCCTTGTTTTGGGGGCATAGATGTTCAGAATTGAGACATCATCTTGGTGGATTTTTCCTTTGGTGAGTATTAATTGTCCTTCTCCATCTCTTGATTAATTTTGGTTTGAAGTCTATTTTGTTAGATAGTAGGATAGCTACACCAGCTTGCTTCTTCAGTCCATTCGATTGGAAAATCTTTTTCCAACCCTTTACTCTGAGTTAATATGTGTCTTTCAAGTTGAGGTGTGTTTCTTGTATGTAACAGAAGGATGGATCTTGTTTTCTTATCTGTTCTGTTAGCCTGTGTCTTTTTATTGGCGAATTGAGTCCATTGATATTGAGATTAGTGACTGGTGATTGTTAATACCTGTTATTTTGTTGGTGGTGGTGGTGGTGTTTATGTTGCCCACCATATTTTCTAAATTTAACCAAAATTCAGCTTCCCCTCCTGACAAGAAAAAACAAAGGATGGGCATTGTTTTTGCCCTTCTTTATGCAACTCATAAGTGATAATTGCAATGAAAAATATATATACATATGTATGATTTTAGATGACTAAGTATTTTGCACATAGTATATCTTAACCCTATATAAGTCTCAGATTAAGAATTGTAATATCACTAAGTTTGTATGTCTTAATGAAATGTTAACTTACAATTATTGGACCCATTGAATAATGTTATTAAAGTAAAATATTCCTTACTATAATAATTAAATCTGTTTTGTCTCAAAAATATTTTAGAAAAGTTCTGTCAGTCTACCTCTTCCTAAGTTTTCTTATATGTCATAGTAATGACTTGAAAAATTATAGTAATAGTGCCATCATAACAGTTTTATCAAAATTTGCATTTTCTTCTTTTTTCAGGCAAGGTTTCATGTAGCCCAGGCTAGCCTTGAACTTGCTACAAAGCTAAGGATGACCTTGGATTTCTGGTCCTTCTGCTTCCAACTCAAGAGTGATACATACAGCTACCTTGCCTTGGCTTTAAAATTCATATTTTCTAGGAGCTAAACTATGTATGATATATGTAATTGTATATATGATCTTGAACCCTGCCCCCTTCAGCTAAAAAATGGCCTAAACTTACAACCTGACTCTGGTCTATGAATTCTGTTGTCTCTGAGAACAAATTCAGTAACCTGAACAGAAAATTCCCGAATTTCCATTCACAAACTTCGGTTTTAGACTCTTTGAGAACAGAATTTCAGTTTCCAAAATCCATAGAAGAAAAAGAATCTCAATCTAAGACTATTATTTCAAGTTATATCTAGAAGGAAGGTGTTAATAGTGCAGGCAGGCATTCTTGCTACACAAAATAGTTTTGTAAGTCCTTCCTCAAAGTCTTCCAGAAGCCTTTTCTACCAGGTAAATCGTATTATACAGACAGTTTGTGAAATCCAAAGGCTGGGTTTGGAATCTGTACTGTGGGAGTGGTATAAGATAGGATTTGCAGCATTTTTTCATTATGAAGTTGCTCTCGATATCACAAGAGCACACCCTAAAATCAGGATTGTTTAATGTTAAATGTATTTCCAGGGATTATTTTATACTAAGAATTTATCTTAGTTCCTAAGTAGCTAATTGTGGAATAATGCCACTGGGGAGACCTAAGGATTGTCTTTTCTAGTACCTCGAGAGAGGCGAAAGCTTAGTGCACACAGTCTTGGCAGTTGTAACTCAAATGTTGTAAGCATAAGATGGACACTTCTGAATCTAATCTATTCATACTAACAAAGATGTCAGCTGTCTTAGGATTTTATTTAGAAGAAAACAAAGCTAATATAATTAAGCACACTGGTTTTCTTTATTTTACTCTCTATGTCAAGATGCTTACACTATACCTTTAATTCACCTGGAAAGAGATTTTAATAAAAGGGTATCCCAAAGTATTCCCAGGACCTCAGGACCTGATCATTGTCCTTATCTCCTAAAGCTGTTAGTGGAATTGCTAGGGTCAGAGTCTAGGCCCTGGCAACCCTAACAATCAAGGTTCGGTCACCTATCTTCAGTAGGCTAGATAAAGAAACAAACATTGGTGAAAAGCAGAAAAAGGAGATTTACATAACATGGCCATACTGAGAATAATCAGGTCCAGTAACCTCCCAACCCCAAATCTATGTTCAAGACCTATATATGAAGTTCAAGTTTAAATACAAGATAAATGTATAACTAAGGGGTCCTGATCAAGGTATGGCCCTGCCCATCACTGACATATTAATTCAGTTCCAGTCTCTTCTGCAAGGTAGTCTGGCAAGTTGTCAGAACTGTGAAATCATTTTTGTGGAGACAATTCATAAAAGTTTTTGATCAGCCAGGTGTGATGATATATACTCCTAATCCTAGCTTTTTGAGGCTAAAGCAGGAAAACTGTGACTTTGTGACCAGCCTGAAAAGTCTTGGTCAATGTTTCCTCTGGTAGTGAAATTACAGAGTTTATTTATCAAATCTCTAGAGAGTTCCTGTAAAGCAAACAGTATTAGTCACTTTTTATCACTTTTATAAAATGCTTGACATCTTGATATAAACAATGAAACTGTTGTTTCAGAGGTTTCAGTCCATCATGTCCAAAGGTTCCTGATGGAACAGAACAGCTCACAGCAGGGTGGCCAGGAAGCAGAAAGAGATGTCCGCACCATTGAGCCTTCTCCTTTTCCCTTCTATTCTTTCTGATGATATTCAATTTCAAATCACAGTTTTTCTCACTTAGTGAATCCTTTGTGGAAACAACATCATAGATACTGCCCGAGATGTTTAACTAAGTTCCTAGGCATCTATTAGTCCAATCAAATTGGTGTAAGCCTTGACTATCACAGTTGCTGATATATTTGTGTTAATACCAATTTACCTGTAAGAATCTTACCTAGGGCCAACTGAGCATCTCTTCTCAGACATGGCAGCTCCTCCCATGAAACTCTTTAAAGAACAGCACATCAAACAAGCCCAACTGTTTCCGCTATCCCTTATAAGATACGAGAACCAACCTGTAGTGTTCTAGAGGCCCCCTAGGAACTTTGGAGATAATTTTAAATATAAAGGTATTCTAAAATTTTTTTTCTCTTAAATTTAAGACTGAATTTTAGAAGGCTAGAAAGTTACCTAATTTTTCAAACCAACAACAAAAAATATTTGAAAATGAGCACAGGGGCTGGAGAGATTCTGTGTGTGCATTAGAGAAGTGGCTATTCTTCTAGAGGATCCAGGTTTGGTTCACAGCACCAACATGGTGATGCACAAAAGTCTGTAACTATAATTCCAGAGGCTCCCATGCCCTCTTCTGGCCTTCACTGGCACCAGGCACACAAATATACATGCAAGCAAGACATTCATACACATAAAATATAAGTAAATGAATCTTTTTAATATGCTTATAAATAAAATGTTTGGGACATGTTTCACTCACTCATAAGTAAGGGATCTTTGTTCTTTGTTGTGTTTCTTTAACCAGAAACAAAATAAGTATAAATCCAAACAAGAAGATTACAGGAAAATAACTTTCATGTAGGAAAACATTACTTAATATCAAAAATGCAGCGGGTAGGAGAAGCTCAATCAGTAAGGTCCTGTAACAAAGACATAAGGACCTGAATTCAGATCTCCAGAGCATAAGTAAAAGTGCAACAGCATACACTGTAATTCCAGAGCTGTGGAGCAGAGACAGGAGGAGAGGATCCCACAGCAGTGAGCTCCAGGGTCAGTGATAAACCCCACTGAAAAACTAAGGAGGAAGCCAGGCAGTGGTGGTGCATGCCTTTAATCCCAGAACTCAGGAGGCAGGATCTCTGTGAGTTTGAGGCCAGTCTGGTCTACAGAGTGAGTTACAGTACAGCCAAGACTGTTACACAGAGAAACCCTGTCTCAAAAAAATTTTAAAAATTAATAATAAAGTGGAAAGGGGCCAGTGAAATGGCTCAACATGTAAGAATCCTTGCTTCCAGTAGCATGATATCACATACATACATGTGCTTGCACTCACCTTCCTCCCACCCCTCTCTCTCTCTCTTTCTCAAGAATTATCTTAAAAGGTGAAGAGCAATTGAGGGAGATACCTAAGTCAACCCTCTGGGATCCACATGCATGACTACCAACACACACACACACACACACACACATACATACAAGTTCATTAAGATTAATTAAATGATTACATTTGAGATTTTGTATAGGCATGGTTTTTATAAAACAAGGCAAATGAAATCACTTATAAAGTTTTGACCTCTCCATAGCATATAAAAATAAGCAAATTACATTCTTAAAAATAAAAATATAGTTAGCAATCAATGATTTAGTATTATATCTTACATAGAAATTATCTAAGTATCTGACAATTGTTTACTAGTTAAGTTACTATCAGTTGAGATTTTTAGCTTTTTTAGTAACCTTGAAAAATTACTTTCAAACTGACATAATTCCCTCTTTCCTCAACATTTTGTGTGCCTGAATCCCTCTTGTCCTACAGGGCTTAGTTAGTACATCACCACCCCTTCTATAATGGCCTTTCCTAATTCTCTAGCCCACCTTCCTAGTCTCTTGCACAGTACCTGGTTGTTCCATTGTAGCATACACCACAAATGGCATTTATTTTGTTAATCTACTTGTGAAGGATTGTTTTCATCTAGTAAAAATATATAATACAGTTTCCTTGTTTCAGGGCCATGTCTGGCCATTATATCCTCAGCCCACAGAATTCTTGATACTTAGTAAGCATTTGGAAACATTTGCTGAAGCTAAGTATAGTAGCAGTTGCCTGTAATTCCACCACTGAGGAGGCTGAGGCAGGGTCTTGAATTCAAAGCCAACCTGGGCTGCCTAAATAGATAACAGGACCTTGTCTAAAAAAAAAAAAAAAAAATTCACAAATGGCCCAGTGTGTTGTTGGAGCAGGAGTGTGGCACAAAAGACCAGGCACCAAGCATAAAAGAGTCACTGAGAAGCTAATGGAGCAAAACAAAATCTTCATAATGCTTAAGACACCAAGGTTTAGTTAGGCATGGTGGTGCACACCTTTAACCCACCCCTTGGGAAGCAAAGGCAGGCACATCTCCGTGAGTTTCAGGTGAGCCTGGTCTATATAGCAAGTTCCATAACTGCCAGGGCTTCATGGTGAGACCCAGTCTCAAAAAAGGAGGGAAGGAAGGAGGGAAGGAAGGAAGGAAGGAAGGAAGGAAGGAAGGAAGGAAGGAAGGAAGGAAGGAAAGAAAAGCATTCGAAGTTTTCCCTGGAGGAGGGTATCTGGAAAATATCTCAGACTTTAGTTTAAAACCTGAAGAGGGCAGTGCTCTAGAAACAAGAACAAAACATCGGCCTTTAGAGGAACTAAAACCCAGTATAAAATTATTTCAGTCCCTGGATAAGCAGAATAATCTAACTGACTTCAACTGGTTGCTAAAAGAAATCTTTTCTGGAGGAATATATCATTATCCAGAGCTTTCTAGCAAAATGACTTAAAATTGATAGAAGAAAATTTTATAAAAGAGGCATAGAAGTGGTACTGATGCTTATATTGTCTCACATGACTCTATAAAGCTGTTACATATTTATGAAAAATAACAAAAATGAGAACTTTAGAAATTGAAGTCCATAAAAGAGTTTAGGAAAACAATAGAAAATGTGGAAGAGGGTGAAATAAATATGATAAAGAGTCTTGGCATTTATAAGTAAAGTTCAAGAAGAGAAGGTGAGGATAAACTGTATTTTAGAGAGATTGCAGAAGTGTGTGTGCGCTTGTGTGTGTGCATGCTTGCACTCTGTCTTTCTTGTTGGTTTGTTTTTAGGTAAGGTATCTCACTGAACCTGGAGCTTACCAGTTTAACTAGGTTGACTGGCCAGCAAGCTCCAAGGATCTGCCTGCCTCCCCGAGCTAGAATTAGAAGCATGTACCACTAAGCCTGGCTTTCTAGGTGGGTACTGGAAGACACAAAGTCAGTTCCTCCAGCGTGCATAGCAGCCAATTCACTGCCTGAACCATCTCCCCAGCCTTGACAGAGATGTTTCAAAACTAGTCAAAAAACAAGCCAGAGATTTCCAGGAGCTCTGCTAATCAAAAGTAGGATAACTACAAAGAAACCACACCTGGGTAATTCTGGCAAAACTACTAAACTAGTGATAATGAGCAATATCACCAGAGCACTTTACCTCAAAAGTAAAGATAAAACTAACAGGAATTATTTAAACATCAATGATAGAACCCAGAAAACAATAAAAGAGCATAGCATTTCCAAAGTTTGAAAGAATGTACTGCCAACAGAGAACTTAAATCCAGAAACGTTTGAAAATGAAGGTAAAGGAGAGAGATGCCTAGTTGGTCAGTGTTTACCATGTAGGTATGAAGACTGAGGAGACAAAGGAATGTAAAAGAGTGCTAGAAGATACAGGACTCTTGGATATGACGTTAATAAATAAAAAAAATCAAGGTTTTATCCTAAAAACCAAGAATATGCTGAAGAATTAGAAAGTGAGTTGGATCTGGGTGGTGTCGACCCACACCTTTAATCTCAGCACTCAGAAGGCGGAAGTGGATCTCTGAGTTCAAGACCAGCCTGGTCTACAGAGCAAGTTTTAGGACAGCCAGGGCTACACAGAGAAACCCTGTCTCGAGACACCACCCCCTAAAAAAAAAAATGGGAAAAAGGAAGACAGAAAGTGAGTTGGTCCGACACATCTCAAAAGATCTCACTCTTGCAGGGATGAGTGTAGGGCATCGATGGAGTATGGTCCACCTACCAGGATTCAGCTGATTCAGCTTCCCCCAGAAACCATCAGTTGTCTATAGTTTCTCAGTTAAGGGTGGGCTCATGACTCCACCCCCACTCTGTGACAGACTGTTGATTGGCTTGATCTTAAGAGCACAAGTCTTATGCAAGCTGCCACAACTCCTGTGAGTTCATGAGTATGTTGGTCCTGTCATGTGCAGAAGACACTGTATCACTCTGTCCTTCCTAAACTCTGGCTCTTACAGTCTTTCTACCCCCACTTCTGCAATGGTCCCTGAGCCTTAGGAAGGGGGTGTGATATAGATGGTCCATCTGTTGCTGGGCATTGCATTGACAATGCTTCTGTGCACTTTGACCAGTATTGAGTTTCTGTGTTAACTAGTGTTCACTGCACAAAGAAACGCTTCTAATCTGTGGGTAATATGAAGTTAGAGGACAGTTTTATACTATATTCACTTAGCAGAATGATAATAGTAGGTTCACCATGGGGCCTGTAAGCTCCCAACCATAAGTTGTTAACCAGATTTATAGTACCAGGAATGTGTTTCCTCCAGTGAGACATGGCTTAAATCTAATCAGAAAGTGGTTGGTTAGTACCGCTGTTGTCACCATGGGCGTATCTTGACACACCAAACATAACTTGTTTTGTTTTGTTTGTCTTTCGAGACAAGGTTTCTCTGTGTAGCTTTGGAGCCTGTGCTAGAACTCACTCTGTAGACCAGGCTGGCCTCAAACTCACAGAGATGTACCTACCTCTGCCTTCCAAGTGCTGGGGAGTGCCACCACTACCCAGCTCAAGCATAACTTAAGACTTCTTTATTTATGGTCTTTCTTGGTCACACAAAATTTTATCTCAGTAACAAAAACCCATCAAGTAAAAATATTACTATGGTTATTCTAGTTATTATCTTGCTTCCTCTACTAGATTATAGTTTTCTTTGTGTTTTTTAAGTGTTACTATCTAGCCCAGGCTGGCCTTGACCAAGTGATTCTCCTACCTTCTCCTCTCAAGTGCTGGAATTACAGGTATTATGGCACCACCTCTGACTCTACAATGTACCTTCTAGAGAGGCAGGAGAAATGTCACTTTTCTTTGGGTTATATCCCTTGAACCTCAATTAATACTCTATATACAAAAAGCACCCCAAAAATAATTATTAAATGAGTAAATGAATGAATGAGGAATGATTAGTTAAGCATATCAGCTTCATTAAAATAGCAACGATATTCATTTCAATCATAAATCAATTTTATTTTCATTAATATGTTAAACGTCTAATAGTAAAATGTTTGAAAATAAAGTGACTGTTTTTCCTATTTGCAGGACTATCTCAAGCAGGTGCTGGACATTGATCTTCATGCTCAGATCCATTTTGGCAGGGTTTTTATGAAGCCAGGGTATGAAAATAATTTTATCTAATATATCAGGTTATTTGGATTGCTTTAATCAAGTTTTAAATGCTCTGTTTTATACTTTTTATTATGGGGTACCCATTTTAATTAAATATTTTAGTACTAGAATCCTTTTCATATGTGCAGTTTTAGTTTGAAGTCGATTTCGTCTTATGAATCAATGAGTTTGGTATAAACAAAGCAAAGCAATTTTCTAACTTTGTTTCCTTTTTAATTACCATGTCTAGTGTCTTTCTCTCTCTTTCTCCTGCACCTTCATTCTTTTTAAAAATAGTTTAGCATGAAATTTCTCAAATATACAGGGAAGTAGAAGAACAATGAACCCAAACACATGCCGATTACTGAAGTCAGGAACCACAAGCATGCATTTATATCTGCTTCATCAATTCCCCAACCTCTGGGTGGGGTGGTGGAGCTAGATTGTTTTAAAGCTAATTCTAGACATCATGTCATTTTCTTAAATCAGAAGAATAAGAACATTGGCCTATTTAAATACAATAATAGTCTTATCTAACAAAATAAATAATTTTTCCTATTAGCTAATATCCTAGTCAGTATCAAAGTATCCTAAATGTCAAGAGAAAGAGTGCTTTTTAATAATTTTTCTAATTCAGGATTCAAGTAAAGTCCATTCTTTTTGCACTTAGTGATTAAATCTCTAACCTTTTGTTATTACATTTGAGGTCTGTTGAGGGGGGTGATGGCGGTGGTAGAGGGTGGGGTTGGTGGTGGTGATGGTGATCTCAGGGTATTTTGGTTTTGTTTTTTATTTGCATCATTGACTTGTTGGAAAAACTAGATCACTTTTCCTGTCTAGTAGATAGAATGATTCTTTCTTGGTAATCTGAACATATTTTCTCTATCTGATACCAGTAGAGACCTAGGTCCAGACTCAATTGCTTCACATAACTACTTCATAAAGGTCTTTAACATTACTTCCCATCCTTTCCAAGAAGAAAATAAAATAACCATACAGGAAGATTTTCACATTTCCTAAAAGCTAATAACTCTCAAGAAAGAGCTGATGGGAGAAGGTCCTATAGACTGTGAATCCTCAAAGAATGCCCAATAGCAGTGTTAATAACCACATTTGGTCTTCAAGCAGGAAAGCTGCCCTCTTAGATCCCCAGTACTCAGTATCTCTGAGTACTTGTTCACACTTCAGGGTGTGGAAGAGTGTGTTGGCATATGTCCAAGGTGTCACAGAAAACAGTAATGATGCTTTGGCTCAGGATTATACCTTGTTAGGGACTCATGAACCATGAGAAAGAGTGGCGTGGGAGCTTAACATTGTTGTAAGTAAACTGTGGGAAATAAAGCACATTTTTGAACCCAGTTCCCCAAAGTCAAATATCAGCCTGCTCTCCCAGCATCCCCAAGGGGATTAGGCTTTACCTTCATAATTTAACCTCATTTAGTACAAAGTTAGGATTAGTCCTAAAGGGACTAGAAGAATGGTTCGGCCATTAAGGGCACATGCTGTTCTTGCAGAAGACCTTGGGTTCCCAACACCTACATGGCAGCTCACAACCATCTGTAACTCTGGTTCCAGGAGAATCCAACACTTTCTTCTGGCCTCTGCAGACAAAAGGCATGCACATGGTGAACAGACATATATGCAAGCAAAACACTCATACACATAAAATGGAATAAATTTTTTTTAAAAAAGATTAACCCTATGGTGTTCTCCTCAATTTTATAGGATTCTTGGCAGTATATTTCTGTACATGGCTATTGAATGTATCCCCAATCTATGTATTGCTGGAAACCCTCCTTTGTTATTGAAACTGAGATTTGGATCATTCTACTAAGAATAACATTTTGGGCCAGCAAGCTGGCTTAGTAGGTAAAAGCACTTGCCAACAAGCCTGATGACCAGAGTTCAGTCACCAGAATCCATGTGTCAGAAGGGAAGAGAAAGAATTGAGTCCTGCAGCTGTCCTCTGACTTGCACATGCATGCTGGCATGCACATGCACAGGCACAAAACAAGTAAACACCAGCCTATCATATGCTAGTGTTGAATGCTGAGCTTTCCCTGTCCCTTTGGACAGCAGTGATTTGATTACAGCACAGAAGACATCCCCAAAGCATGTCAATGTGCTTCTCACTGATCTCAAACAAATTGATCTTTGCCTTTGGAGGGAATGAAACTGATATAACTTGTTTTCAGGTATGGAAAATTATTTGTGATGTCTGTAGTGTTAAACACAGCTTGCAGTGGTGATTTTTGTACTCTTTAGTTCATTGTTTACCACTCTCCACTTCAGGAGTGCTTCAGTTCCTCAGGCTTCTTCTCTAAAATCCTTTCACTTTGGGACCTCAATCAGTATCAATTCTGTTCAGTCTGATTTCAGAATAACCAGTATGTGTTGGATTCCGACACACTTCCAGCAACAAACAAGGTCCTTGTGATAGTAATGGCTGAGGATAAAATGTTCTGTTGTAAATACGATCTTAAGTGAGTACCTTTGAAGAAATTACCTCCTTAGGGTGTAAAAGAAAATTTAAAGTGCCCTTATAGTTGATATTGTCTTTAAATACAATTATCCATGAGCTGCTTTGCTACAACAGAGTGGCTTGGAAATGTAAGTGGTCTTCCTTTAGCTGGCCAGAATCTTCTACTTACCTAATGTAAGAAGAACTTGTAAGTAATTTGTTCTACTTGCTGGTGGAACAAAAAGAAACAAAATCAAGTAAGTTAGCTTTGCCCTTTCCACATACAGCACCTTCCAAATATAATTATGTCTTTGGTTTCAAAGACAAAGATGCTCAGGTAACTGGGGAGATGCCTCAGTCAGTAAAGTGCTTGCCACACAGCATGGCGACCTGAGCTGAGATCCTCAGCACCACATCATATGTCGACAGGAATCAGAGGCAGGAGGATGCCAGCCAGTGAGCTACATGTTAGTGAGAGCCTGCCTCAACAACTAGCATAGAAGAAGACACTGGCAACCTCTGGCCTCCATGTGCATACAACACACACACACACACACACACACACACACACACACACACACACACACACGGAGGGAAGCGGGGGAGGGAGGGAGGGAGAGAGAGATTAATCTTAAAAATATAAAGGGCCAGGCGGTGGTGGCGCACGCCTTTAATCCCAGCACTCGGGAGGCAGAGCCAGGCGAATCTCTGTGAGTTCAAGGCCAGCCTGGACTACCAAGTGAGTTCCAGGAGAGGCGCAAAGCTACACAGAGAAACCCTGTCTCGAAAAACCAAAAAAAAAAAAAAAGGAAAAAATACTTAGCCAAACATTACCCAGATCTGCCATGGGTCATCTATGGCAAGTGTAGCTGTTCTCAAGAATGTTTCTGGGATCTTATTTTTGTCAAACAGTAATAATCATTGCTGAGTTGCCTACCTATAATCTAATCTTATTCTAGTACATAGTAAAGAATCAGGGAGTAAGGAGGAAAAAAAAACAGAGGTCCCAAAGTCCAAGTACTAACTCTATTATAGATTATTCCATGCTGACTTTTTCCAACATGAACCTTAAAGTTAAAATGACATTGGTTCAAAATCTTTATTTTTACAAAAATCTTAGTAGCTGAGTAAGATTGAACCAAATTTTTAATATCCCTTAGTTTCGGTTTTTCTCATCTACCAGATACTACAACAAATGTCATCTTTTGCTATTGCTGTGAGACTTAAATGAAATAATGACTGTGATACATAAATGTTACCCTTAAACAATAATAATTGATCCTGTCATTATTGATGATGGAAGAACAGAAGTGAGAATCACAGGAATATAGCAACTTGAAATTACACTTTATAAAACAACCCAGTGTCCTTATGATCAGAATCTGACATCACTGTATTATAACAGATAATGTAGCTATAACTTATCCAGAGTGCACTGTTACTATACTATAAAAACAGTAATGAGCAAATGAGCTGGGCTTTTTTGTTGGTTTTTGTCTTTTTTTGTTTGTTTGTTTTGGTTTTGGTTTTTGGTTTTTGATCTTTTGAGACAGGCTTTCACTGTGTAACAGCCCTGGTTGTCTGGAACTCACTCTGTAGACCAGGCTGGCCTCAAACTCAGAGATCTACCTGCCTCTGCCTCCTGAGTGCTGGGCTTAAAGGTGTGCACCACCAGTGCCTGACTGAATGATCTGTTTTTAAACATCAACCCAAGAAGCCATTGAGATAAAGGCACTTGCTACCAAGGCTGATAACCTAAGTTTGATCCCCAGAACCCATATGGGTGAAGGAGAGAATGCACTCCCACAAGTGGTCTTCTGACCTCCATACATTAGTTGTGACACACAGACTCCTACAGTAAATAAGTTAAAAAAAAAATTTAAGATCAACCTATAAAATTGGCCCAAAAAATAAAACCATAATTTAGTGCTTAAAATAACTAATTTTTTACTCTTGGGAAGTTTTAGTGTTCCCTGAGAAGTTTGCATGACTCAGGTTTGATTAATATTTAATAGCCAAAATTTTATGTGACAATAGGGGGGGAAATATCGCTATTCTCAACTGCCTACTCCATACCACGCACACCCTTCTTGCATTTCCCATGAAAGCTGATGTCAGAATCTTCAGAAAGATTGCTTTAGCTTTGTTCTAACCATGGAGTTTTGTTTATTTATAGTACAAAAGCATCTTTGATAAATAGGAAGTTTTTTAATAGTTATTGCTGAGTGTCATCTCTAAAAGATAAGAGGGTCTGTAGAGACACCTCTGTGGTTAAAAACACTGGCTGCTCTTGCAGGGGACTCGGGTTCACTTGCCAACACCCACATGGTGGCTCACAGCCATCCGTATTTTCAGTTCCAGAGGATCCAATGCCTCCTCGGTCATTGCATGCATGTGGTACACATACATACGTACGTACATACATACATACATACATACATACATACATACAGCAAAATACTCATACACAAAAATACAATAGTAGATCTTTAAAAAGTAAGATCAGAGATAATTCATCTTGAACAAAGATACTTGAACAAAGATCAGTCTTGTGATAAGAGGACTTTTAAATCTCCAACAAAAACACTATCAACATCATTGAGTAGAGGGATGGGGACATTTGAAAACATCAGAATTTGGAATATGTTCCTATGTCACTGAGAATAAGAAAAAAATGTAAGGTATGGAAAATTGGGAAGTTTGAATACTTGAAACAGATGGTACTAAAGCAATTGACTTCAGTATTCAGAAAGTTTTAACGGCAAGTCAACAAAAGAGTTTTATAGGGTAAATGAATCACTCAAAAAGAAAATCAAAGCACTCAGATCTACCTCTTCCATTACTTAGCAATCACGAACAAGTATACTCTTTTTTGTTTCTAGCTTGCCAACAACATTTGCGACTTTGGATATTGATGGTGTAAGAAAAATTATTTTTGCACTACCAGGTAAGAATCATTAAAATTATTTTCTCCATTTTCTAGAAAAATGACCAAAAAAAATTTAGGCTTCTCAGATGGCCAGTCTCTAATCAACATCACTTGATTTATAATGCGAATAGCCTTACTAATTGGCAAGTCACTTACCTTCTCTGAGGCTAGTTTTTTACCTATAGAACAGGACTAATACCTTGTCAGACCAGAACATTCTTCCAGGACACAGTCCTTAGCCTAAGATGATATCTAAATATAAGTGGGCAGTCTAATTCAATCTCACAACTAGAAGCACTGTCAAACATGAAACTACTAGATCACATGTAGCAGGTATGACTACACATATTAATTGCAGCACTCAGGTGGCTAAAGCAAGAAGATCTTGAAATCAGGCCAGCCTGGGCTACATAGCAAGACCTTGCTTGTCTGGATGCAAACAAGCACAGCTGTGCTTTTGGTCTTGGGATGATTAGGGCCTGGGGAAAGGAGACAGAGTTGCTGATCCTGGTACACCTCAGCCAAGCGTTCACATGTCACCTGTCTGACATCAGCATCACCATCTAACTCCCACTCAGGCAGAAACTTGAGTGTTCAGACTGTAGAAGAACCAAGGGTCCAGTTTCTAAGAACTTACTAATCGAGTTTTTATATGCATCTTAAGTCTTTATGAATCCTGAAAAATTTTAAATCGGTTTAGAACTTTATGTATCTACTTGTTATTTTTTACAACTATCCTTTAATTGTACCTGTAATTCCAACTCTAGTGAGGCTGATGCAGGAGGATCACCACAGGTTCAAAGCCAGCCTTGGCTATAAAGACCTAGTCCTAAAAAATAAAATGCTGTAATAGTTCTGCTCAAGACCCTATTTTGTTAACACCAATTCTTCAGAAAAGTAACTACTTATCCTTTCAGACTCACAAATCTCATGGGATTCAGAGATTTATTTGCTTTTTATATTCAGTGAATCTCAAAATAGAATTATGTATAAAAAAAGAAGCAGACAGAAGAATTTCAAGTCTTAACATTTTAAACCCTATCCATAAGCATAAAATAGACTTGTGTCATACAGAAAATATTAAGACGAAATGTAAGTAAAGCAACCTCAAATATCTGGCATACGACTAAACCTAGGACCTTTAATATTCCCTCAGATACTCTGAAAACTATTTTATGAAAAATGAGTTCCTCTTCCTAGCTTCATTTTGTCTCCTAAAAGAGACTGCTTTCTCCATAGGTGTGATTCAACATATAGACTAGACTAGCAGTGATACCAGAACAAACATCATTATTGTGG